>NC_083331.1:52939485-53253219 GCF_963455315.2 Globicephala melas
TTCTTTTGTTGTGAATATGATAAGCTCAAGATGACATTGTTACTTTCCCACCCCCAATTCCTTTTTAGTTTTATATCACCAACTTATCCTTCCTTGATGGTCATAATTAACTCCAGAATTTGTTACTCCAGTCAATATCCTTCCTCTACTTCTGAGTGGTGAAAAGTCAGCAAGATTAGCAAAGATATTATTGGATATTCTTCATTCAGCCAAATAGCACAACAGCCTTTTGATTAGTTGTGGCTCTTTATCACTTTTTACCTTGTATTTATGCCATTTTAAAAAATTAGTTTTATTTATTTATTTTTGGCTGCATTGGGTCTTCGTTGCTCTGCGTGGGCTTTCTCTAGTTGCGGCGAGTGGGGGCTGCTCTTCATTGCAGCGCACGGGCTTCTCATTGCAGTGACTTCTCTTGTTGCAGAGCACCGGCTCTAGGTGCGCGGGCTTCAGTGGTTGTGGCACATGGGCTCAGTAGTTGTGGTGCACGGTCTTAGTTGCTCCGCGGCATGTGGGATCTTCCTGGACCAGGGCTGGAACCCGTGTCCCCTGCATTGGCAGGTGGATTCTTAACCACTGCGCCACCAGGGCAGTCCTATTTATACCATTTTTACACATTTTCCATCTGACTGCTTATTCCTGTCTCTTTTACTTGGAGGACATGGATTCAGTCTTGACCTTCTCAGTGAAGAGATAAGTGCCTCCCTCTCAGTGGGAGCCTAGTCCATCGTCATTGAATGGTTGAAAATCTGTTCTTACAAAAATATGTTTATCTCTTAGTACAAGTTATAAAATAAAATAGCTGTAGATATTTTTCTAAGTTCTGAAAATTATTTTTATTATTATAAAAAGGAATCACATGCATCAGGTGAAGGAGGTAATAGTTAATATGGGCAGACCATGCTTTCTTCCACTTAAATGTAGATATGAATATAGAACGTAAAAAGGGGCCTAAGATTCGGGATTTCTAAGAAGCACCAAGGTGACCTGCTGTTTGTATCCTGGGGGCCACATTCTGAGTGGTGAGGCCCTAGGGCCTTAAGCTTTCTCTGCTCTTAAATCACAGCTAATGATTGGCTTTGCCCGGCAGTTACTTTTATCTTAACTGTTTTTCCAACTACCAAGATCTGTTAAAAACACTTCAGATATTACAGGCATTAAAAATGTAGGAAGTAAAAGTTCTCAATAATTTTTCCTTGTAGAAACAGCTGCTGTCAACAACTTAATGCGTATTCTTCCCAATTATTTTCTCTGTATGTATGACTGTCTTTCGGGAAATGAGCTCATTCAAAACATTCTGTTTTCGCTTTTTCGCCTTCCAGTATATTTGGGGTTTCTTTCCCCATGTAAAAACCTAAAGGGTTATTCTATTTTAAGGGTGGTCCATATATGCCTTAGGTGTTATTTAGAAATATTTATGTTATTAAGAAGATATTTATGCGAACATAGCTTTTTAAATAAAAACAACAGCATGTTTGGCAGAAGTCAGTGTTACATAAATGAACAGATTAAAATAGAAAGAAGTTAGCTTGCCTGTAGATCATGCCGTGATGACACTTTTAAAGGAATGAGAAGACAGAGAGTCGAATGAGACATTCTGAGGTTAGAAAGAAGACACAATCATTTCCCTCTGTGAAGTGACAGTCTCTGGAGACTTCCCTGGTGGCCTGAAGCTGGGGTATTTAAGGACAATGACTCTATATGGATATAAAGACACCCTAGGGGTTACCCAATGTCCTGAGATCAGAGTTACCCTAGGAGATGCCTAC
Source organism: Globicephala melas (assembly GCF_963455315.2). Lineage (NCBI taxonomy): Eukaryota > Metazoa > Chordata > Mammalia > Artiodactyla > Delphinidae > Globicephala > Globicephala melas. The sequence continues at coordinate 52,941,252 of NC_083331.1, forward strand.
TGTCCATCACCCCATGCCAGGGCTGGGGTCACCACAAGCCTTTGGCCTCAGGCATAGGGTGAGTGAGCTCCACACAGCTCCCTGGCAGCCGATGGTTTTGCAGTGTGTGGCCTAAGCAGCTCCTCTGCCCAAGGCAGTGTGACTCTAGAGGCCGTGTCTTTCTCAGAGGGCCGAGACTAGCCCTTCAAGCCCAGCTGGGAGGCTCGCCTTCCGCCGAGGGTGAGACTGCCGGCCCAGGACCCCTGACAGAGACTGAAATTCTCCACCCAGGGAAGGGTGAGTGTTGGTGCAGCAGAGCTGTTTTATACAAACAGTAGGCAGAATACATACAAGTTACTCTTCACAATGGCAGTTGAGGCCACAGGGCCACCTGTATTAGCTCGAGCTGTACACCTTCGATTCCACACCAGGAATTCATAAAGGCAAATAAATATAGTATGTCCTTTCTCTGTCTCTCCCTCAAGAATAAGGATTTCTGGCTGGAAGAGGCTCTAAATTTCAGTCAGGATTGGAATGACCAGCCTGAGAGCTTTGCAGTGAATCTGACTGAAAAGCTTTCCCCAATGAAAAGACACTCTTCAGCCCCACTGCACCCCTACCCCCTAATTCTGGCTGGAAATCTGATAGATTCGGTTAATCTTCAACAGGCAATTTCAGCCGTTTTAGACCCACTTCTTCAGGGTGATTAATCGCCGGTGTGTTTGACAAGCACTGAGCAGGAGAGGCTTGTGGGCAGGAAGCGGAGCACAGGCCGCAGTGGGCCCCCCGTTACGGCTCAGGGCCAGCCTCTGTTCACCCTCAGCAAAGCACAGCTGCGCCATGTCTGTCACAAGCAACGGGATGACATTTCCCACCTGGCAATTACCAGGAGGATGCCTGTTGATGCCTTTTGGAACTGCCGATCTCAAAGGTAACTCTTGGCTCCGGCCGAGTTCAGTGTGTCTGCAGGTTTGGCTTTTGATCTCCATTTTCATGATTGAACTGAAAGGAAGATATGTGTGGAGACTTGTATCTCCCTCCCAGCACCTCTCTTCCTTCCCCTCACCTGTCTGCACGGTGAGAACATCACAGAGGCTGGAATCCTCTGTGCATGCTGAAGAAGTCTGGTCTGGGGGTAAACTAGGACAAAGGTGCCAACAAACATTCATGAGAGAACCAACGTGAGTTATGTATGAAGGTATTTATATTTTCATGTTCTGTGGGGAAAAGCATATAAGCCATTATTTTCGGGGACTTCCTTCCTTATAATTTGGTGCTCACCAAAGAGAAGAATTCTGAGAATTCACTGAATTCAGCAATCTAGGAAACACACTCCAGTTGACATATCTCTGTACATTACATATGGCATCAGGATGCCATTTAATAGGTAATTTTTGAAGGGAAATTAATGATAGTCTAGCTGGGTAGCTCTATGGGAGGAATAAGCCTCTAAACATGTCATAAAGAAATACGATGATTCACTCAGCGATGATTTATGGCAGAGGTGCTATATGCCAGGCATTGTTGCAAATGCTGAGAACTGGAACGGTACCAGATGGAGCTGGGGATGGGAGCAGGAATAACACCATTCAGATTGCTTATGAAAGTGAAGTCGAGACACACTTTCACTCTACCTGTCCCAGACTCTTAAAGTCCCAGACTCTTTTTTTTTTTTTTTCGTTACGCGGGCCTCTCACTGTTGTGGCCTCTCCTGTTGTGGAGCACAGGCTCCGGACGCGCAGACTCAGTGGCCATGGCTCACGGGCCCAGCCGCTCCGCGGCATATGGGATCTTCCCAGACCAGGGCACGAACCCGTGTCCCCTGCATCGGCAGGCGGACTCTCAACCACTGCACCACCAGGGAAGCCCGCAAGTCCCAGACTCTTAAGCATGAACTCGTTGCCTCACTTGGCCTATTTTGATGATAAAAGAACTGTTGCCTCTGACCATAGACTTAAAAGAATTTAAAAAAAAGACATTGAATGTAGGTGGATTAAAGAGCCCTGGCACATGGGCATCACTGAGCTGGATAGGCAAGGAGAAATTGAGGGCAATGTAGCAATTTAAAATAGTTAAGAAAATTTAAAATACATGGAAAAGAAGAAGAGAGAAGAAAACGAAGATTACTTGGTACAGATTTGTTGCTCAAGGAATGTGGTGCTTTGACAAGAGTATCAAGACCATAAGTAGATCGGTGGCTGCCAGGGGCTCGAGGTAGTGGGGAGTGAGCGGTCCTTGTTAAGGGGTTTAGGGATTCTTTTTGGGGTGATGAAAATGTTCTAAAATTAGTGGTGTTGGTTAAACAACCTGAATATACTAAAAACCATTGAACTATATTCTCTGAAGGGGTGAAGTTTATGGTATGTGAATTCTATCTCAAAAAAAGCTGTTATTAAAAAAGAGACACTGGTTCGAGCTTGACTAAGGTGAAGCACCATCTTCCTGTGAGGTAGGAACGTAAGCACATGTTCCATCAACTTGACAGTCTTACTTCAGAATCTCTAATAAACTTCATTCTGTAAGGGGTGATTTTGGAGAATTTTGCCCAAGTATATATTTTAAGGGCTAGACTTTGGTAGCTTAGGAAATGGGAGAGAGAAAGAACATCAATTATTAGAAGCTATTAATATGGTAGAATTGATATTATATATATATTTATGTATGAAAAAGGAATAGGATTTCCATTGTTGGTAGAAATGTAAATTGGTACAGCCACTACGGAAAAGAGTATGGAGGTTCCTCAGAAAACTAAAAATAGAATTACTATGTGATCCAGCAGTCCCACTCCTGGGCATATATCCGGAAGAGACGAAAACTTTAATTTGAAAAGATACATGCACCCCAATGTTCATAGCAACACTATTTACAATAGACAAGACATTGAAGCAACCTAAATGTTCATCAACAGATGAATGGGTAAAGAAGATGTGGTACATAGGTACAATGGAATATTACTCAGCCATGAAAAAAACAAAATATTGCCATCTGCAGCAACATGGATAGACCTAGAGAGTATTATACTAAGTGAAGTAAGTCAGAGAAAGATAAATATCATGTGATATCAATTATATGTGGAATCTAAAAAACATGATACAAATGAACTTATTTACAAAAGAGAAACAGACTCACAGACACAGAAAACAAATTCATCACTACCAACAGGGAAAGGGGAGAGAGAGATAAATTAGGAGTAGGTGATTAACAGATACACGCATCTATACGTAGAGAGAGATAAATTTGGAGTAGGTGATTAACAGATACACGCATCTATACGTAAAATAAACAACAAGGATTTACTGTATAGCACAGGAAACTATATTCAATATCCTATAATAATCTAAAATGGAAAAGAATCTGAAAAAATATATATATAATTGAATCACTCTGCTGTACACCTGAAATTAATACAATATTTTGAGTCAACTATACTTCAATAAAAAATGAATAGGAGAAACTGGCCAAAAACTGATAAGATGTGGGAAAGCTATAGATCTGTGCTGTCCAGGATGGTAGCCTCCAGTCACACATGGCTATTTAAGTTAGTTACAGTTGAATACACTTTAAAGTTTAGTTTCTCAGTCACACTAGCCACATTTCAAGTGCTCCATAGCCACGTGTGACTAGTGGCTATTGTATTGGACGGGGCAGATATAGAATGTTCCATTGGACGCCTCTGCTCTAGGTGTTAAGTGGTGTGATGCTGTACCTGACAACACCCCAGAGTTTGCCTCCATAGGAGAATATAGAACAATGTCTCTTTAAGGATCTGCGTCATAGTCCACTGAAATCCAGGACCATCCCAGTGAAAGTGTGAGTCCTCATTGCGTCACTTAGGGCTTCAACCCATAGTAAGTTCAGAATTCCTCAGAATTATTAGTTTTGCACTCATGAAACTTAGGTTTTATTTTGAATTCTGCATTAAGTTTCTTCATGGTGTTTCAGATATTTATTTCACTTTTTCTGCCTCTTCTTTTTAGGTACTTAGTTTAAAAATCTGATAAATATTTGGCAAACACTAGTGGCCATATTCCAAATATTTGTCCATCAGGACATTATTTACTGTTGAGTAAATAATTTCTGTTTTTGTTTTCTTTGTCTATGAAGTGGAATCTGTACTTTTCCTCCATTATGACGTTTATAAAATTAAGATTTGGGGATTATCTTAATAAGGTACCACAAACAAAAGAACTGTGTAAGGAAAAGTTAGTGTAGTTATTATAAAGTTTCCTTTTAAAATGACTTCTAATGTCAATTATTGACAGGAATGTTGAATAATATCCAAAAAAAGTACATAAAGAAAAAATCTAAAAGCCACCTTTAGGTAAAGCCACCATCAGAGGTAAATGTTGTAAACATTTGCTTGTATTTTTTCATCTTTGCTTTATATACTGTATATTCAGTTTCACAAAATTAGAGGTGTATTGTCTATATCCCTAACTTTCAGTCTCAAGCTTAGCCAACTTCGCTGTGTAGCACAGTGGTTAAGAATGTGGACCCTGGGGCTTCCCTGGTGGCGCAGTGGTTGAGAGTCCGCCTGCCGATGCAGGGGACGTGGGTTCGTGCCCCAGTCCGGGAAGATCCCACATACCGCGGAGCGGCTGGGTCCCTGAGCCATGGCCGCTGGGCCTGCGCATCCGGAGCCTGTGCTCCGCAACGGGAGAGGCCACAACAGTGAGAGGCCTGTGTACCGCAAAAAAAAAAAAAAAAAAGAATGTGGACCCTGGAGCCCTTGTGGCCTGCCTACAAGGGCCAACTCTACAGCTCACTAGCTACCTGCCCTTGGTCAAACCACTTAACCACTCTGAGTTTCAGTTCCGTGATTTGTATGATGAGGATGATAATAGTGCCTACCTCCTAGGGTAGTTGGGGGGTTCACACGAGTTAATGTGAGTAAATCATATTGAATGATGTCTGGCAGATAGCATTTGGTACTATCATTACAAATTTGACCTGTTTCAGCTGCAACTTGCAGAACTGAAGACCTTCCTGCAAACCCCTCTGCACTCAAGTATTCCTGAAGTCTCCAGAGGGGAACCAACTAATCTGTTTGCTCCAGTCTACAAGTAGCATCTACCGTATTCTTTCCCTCTCCCTCTGCCTTCCTTTTGTGGATGTCCTCTGCAGTTGAAATGGCTCTAGGTATCTCTTTTTTTTTTTTTTTTTTTTTTAGCAGTGAGTGGGATCCATCATGAGAATCTGTGTCCATGGCAAAGGTGTTACATTCCAATTCTTTCAAAGCCAGTACTCTTGGAGGGTGCTAGACTATTGTTGGTTTTCATGTAAAAATAGAGAGAAAGCCCCCTTCTAATTTTTTTAAAAAATTAATTTTATTGAAGTATAGTTGATTTACAATGTTGCATTAATTTCTGTTGTACAGCAAAGTGATTCAATTCTACATACGTATACATTCTTTTTCATATTCTTTTCCATTACGGTTTCTCACAGGATATTGAATATAGTTCCCTGTGCTATCCAGTAGGACCTTGTTGTTTACCCATTCTATATATAATAGTTTGCATCTGCTAATCCCAAACTCCCAATCCATCCCTCCCTCCCCCCACCAACAAGTCTGTAATCCCTTCTAATTTTGTGTTGTAGATGCTAACGGTACTCCTAAAGGGCCGACTTTTGTTTCTTATTTTGTAGAGTAGATGATTATAAATCCAAAGTTTCTCTCTCTTGCTAATATTAACATTCTCTCAAAGTGTAGTTTCTATGAATTATTATTATGAAAGTTCCTTTACCTACCAAAGGTGTGGAGGGGATGAAACAAAGTGGAGTGGTGAGAGAGGAAAACCCTGCCTTATTTCTTACAACTTCTTACCTACACAGAAGTGTAAGCTCCTTGCAAATAGGTACTTTCTCTTAGTCTACTGTGTCCTATATTATCAATACAATTCTGGACATAAAAACCCATTAGATATATTAAAATGTATTATTTCCCATGTTACAAGAAGAAGAAGAAAGCAAAATGATATTTATTAAGGATCTAATATGTGCCTAACACTCTAAATATGTTATCTCATTTAATTTTTATAGTGACTTTCTGGGGTCAGTTATTATTGTCCTCTTCTTATAGATGAGGTAACTGAGCCTACGAAAAGTTAAGCACTGTTCACAGGTCACGCCATGAGTAGGTGACAAAAATCTGGGTTCCACTCCGGGTCTGCTTAATAGACCCCAAGCTCGTTCCTCATACAGCAATCCTCGGTTTTAGGGTAGGTGGAGAGAAGGTTATTCTAAAGTAGAGCACATTGAACAAATGGAAGTCTAGCAATTTACAACAGCATAACATTTTTAGAGAATTAAAATATCAACTCAAGGAATGAACTAATCATTTGGCCATGAGCAAAATCCAGTTTTCATTAGTCGAATTTATTCTGAGTTTAGAATAAATTTAGGTTCATCTTTACCACTCAAAACACCTACTACTTACTAATTCTTAGGGAAAAAGATTTGGTAAAAAATGTCTCATATCTCTTTCACATCATATAGTTCTCCAAAAGTACATAAGGAAAAGAAGCGTATAAATTACGTATACCTTGAAATATGGATTTAAAAATGAAGTCCTTTAACTAAACTCTTCAGTTGTAGTGATCACCATTTTATTTTAGAAGGTTTAAAGAGGCTCCCAAATGTAGATTTCCCCACTTTTTCCCTCTGAGACACCTAACAAATGAGTAGAATTCGTTGATTATCTCTAAGACAGCTTTTCAAACATTCTTTTGAGTTCCTCTCTCTTAGGTTCTTTATTAAGGCTAGTTTAACTTTAGCCAAGTCATGACTTTCTAAGAGACATCATTTTCTCTCCTGCCATCACTGTGGATCACTTAGGAAAAATGTGTTTGAACAAGGAGCCATGCTATCTACCTACTTGGGCATTTGAGCTCCCTTGTTGCTTAAGGACCATTCACATCTCGCTAGGCTTCAGACTCAACAGTCTTTATAAAAGCTGAAATTGTAGTGAAATAAATCATCAAAAGATCTGTTTACTTTAGGTCAGATATAGAGGAACTTCTGATATGTAGTCATTAAGGTGAGTGGAAGTAAACATCCTCTTAACTATCCGGGATAAAGAAAGTTCACAACCATTTCTCTTGTTCCTTATCTGTGTTTCAATGAGGTGTCACCAAATGGCAGTGACTGGAATGTGGCCATTTCCCCTGCTATGTGTTCATGGGCAGATCTGTATCAGCTGGTCTAGTTTTCCTGTTGTTTAACTGTGTGATGAAATAACTAGTGGTAACTTATTTAATCAATACATTCTCTTAATATGCTTTGAGCGTAATGGAAATCAGCTTCATAAAAGTGTTGGGAAGTGATTGCATCTATTCCCCTTCCTTCTCTTACTAGTGACCCTTCAGTTATTAGAGTTCAACTTTCCTGTGAAAATCATGATGTTGAGTTAAGCATTACACAGAGTAAGAGATGGTCTTACAGGCTTGGTTTATTATATTTCTTATTGGGTACATTTTATTAGGCTTTTCCAAATGCACATTGCATCTAATTATGAAGTGTTCTGTCAGATCTAAATATTTTATGATATTGGTATGGTGCCTTTCACCTTTAAGGAGAAACTATTATGTAACTCCAAATATTGACATCACCATAACAGATTGACCGGTTTGCAAAACAAGTGGCAACAGCTATAGATACAAGGCGCAACGCAAAGAATTAAGAACACTACATACAGCAAATCCTGTATTTAGACGACATAATATAATGACCAGGAAGAAATTTTACACAAGCATTATGAAGGCATGCTTGAACGTTTCTTTGGCATGACATTAATTAGAGAAACTCCTAGTGAGAACATGACTCTTTTTGACGCTAAAGGCATATAGTACGCTGCACATTAACATAAGCAGCTGGCTTACAAAAACAGATATGTGGCTACTGAGTACAAAATCTGATGGAAAAATCTTAATGATAAAATTCTTTCTCCAGGTAAAGTGTGTTGTTAATCAATGTCATTGTTCCAATAAATTCATTTCACTTCATAATTACTTTTATTTATAAAAACTTCTATAACAACCTTTCTACAGTTTTATTAGATACATTAGAACACACCCTTTGAAAGGCAGTGTGCCAGGAACTGTGGAGAGAGCCCTGTGTTAGATTACAGTTGTATCTCTAGAGGGAGAAAGACAATACAATATGATAAACACAAAAATATTTATATTTTGGAGCTATATTCAGAGTGATATGGTGGGAGTATTGAGGAAATATCTAACTCCTATGAGCAAACTAGGTAGATTTTTCAGAGAACACGTGCTACCCTTCACCCTCACCTGGCATCCACTCATCCTCCCTCGCCCACCCGAGGGTTATGTCAGACTCTTCCAAAGCAGCCTTACCCCATTGGCAAAATATTCCTACATCCCTCCTCACTGCACTAATCAGAATCTTGGAGGTAGCGGTAGAGTAGATTTCAGGCATACTTAAAAGAGGCTTTCAGATCTTTCCTCTTTCTGTATAGATGCTAGGACTTAATTTTGTTTTTCTTTTAAAAATTAATACAGTCTTGACATCTTGCCACGTGTATCTAGTGCGGTGTTGTGTCCTGGAACAGGGAATGGAGGAGGGGAGAATGTAAGGAGAGTTCAGAGGATCTTCTGGAAATAGTTCCAGACGTTTTCTCTTTTTAATGATTTTTTAATAGAGGTCATTAATTTGTCAGTGTATTTGGAGAACTCAAGGAAAAGGTCTGAGAAACTTTGCTAAGGATGTCCTCAGCTGTTTTTGCCCAGACTTCCTCCAGACCTCTGTATTGTTTTCACTAATGGTTTGTGGTTAATTCCTAAGAAAGCCAAATGTAAATGGACCAAAAGCCAGCAAAACAAGCTTAAGTCCTAAAATTCAACCTAATAGTGTAATGATGATGGTTCTACTTAAGCAAATTCTTACCAAGGACAAAAAATTATTTGTGTTAAGCCAAACCACTTCAACTATCCAAGGAATAGTAGCACAATGGAGTCATCCCCATGGAATATCAACCGCACACAGTCACACATTCCCTCCTGACCACAGGAAGTTACTGCAAAGATTTCTAGAGTACTTAATGGAAGATAGTTGTTAGACTAATCTCCTTTGCAATTACAACTTCAGTCCAGCGGCTTGAGGTAATAGGATTCCTTGAAAAGAACCAATCTGATTGTCCAAAACTTGATACAGAAGGATTTTATAATGTAAATTCCAAATATCATGAAAAAATGCCTACCAAATATCCAAGCTCCATTTAAAAATCCTGAGGTGCTCATTTGCTTCTAGAGACATCTTTTTAAAAAGAGTGTTATCAAGGTGTATTGTACAAACAATTTTCCCCCATAAATGTTCAGCTTAGTGGCTTGAATTCCCTCAGGCCTGTTTGTAGAGAGGACCCACTCCTCTTCCCAGTCCTAGGCAGTTACTGATCTGCTTTCTGTTTCTCTAAATATGCCTTTTCTGGACATTATATAAGTGGAATCTTACAATGCATTGTCTTGTTTTGTGTGTACCTTCTTTGACATAGTATAATGTTTAAGATTCATCCATGGTATAGCATAACTCCGTAGCTTATTTTTGTTGCTTTATAGTTTTCCATATTATGGAGTTGTGTATGCATGGAATCTCATGTAAGGAATGTACAATATATACATTGTTTTATTGAGGTATAATTGACAGGTAACATTTTGTACATACACTTTCCAATTCTCAGTGTCTCTCTCTTCATGCACAGAAACACTATAGTAGCTTCTTTTTTTAAATTAATTAATTATTTTTGGCTGCGTTTGGTCTTCATTGCAGTGAGTGGGCTTCTCACTGCGGTGGCTTCTCTTGTTGTGGAGCACGGGTTCAGTAGTTGTGGCATGCGGGCTCAGTAGTTGTGGCTCGCGGGCTCTAGAGCAGAGGCTCAGTAGTTGTGGTGCATGGGCTTAGTTGCTCTGTGGCATGTGGGATCTTCCCAGACCAGGGCTTGAACCCATGTCACCTGCATTGGCAGGTGAATTCTTAACCACTGAGCCACCAGGTAAGCCCTCCCCCATCTCCTTGACTTGGGATCCTTGAATCCTGGAGTAAGTGAATCCCATTAAATTCCATGCTAAAATCTGTTAACATTTTCTCCCCCCGGGGAGATGGTCCATAGCTATAAACAGATTCTCCAATGGTCTGTTACCTGAAACAATTTAAGAGCCTGTCTTAGTGTTCTATTTGTTTCCATCCTTGACCCTTTTTCCTTCTCACTCTATCTATTTTCTTTGGAGAACACTTACTTTCATGGCTTCATGACTTTAACTACCAGCAGATAGATTACTTGGAAGATCCAGATAGAAATTTAATTATCTAAATTATGGGCCATATGAAAGTTTTAAATGTATTTGGAATGATAAGGAAGCCATCCTTTTCTAAGCATGAACAGGGGACATGGAAACTTGTTTCCCTTTTTGCCTTTATCCCTCTACCTTAAACCTTAAACCTTAAACTTTCCCACCTTGAAGACACAGACAGCCTGGAACTTTGTCTTGCCGTTTTCCCTCCATCTATCACCTTTCACCAGTTATGTCTGTCCCACTGAGGCTGAAAACCACTGCACCTTTCTCAGCACTTGCCCACGTGCACATACAGTAAATGACACCAATCTTGAATGCACAGTTCGGTGTTTGAGTGAGGAGTGAAACCCCCACTTTCAGATTACACATTCATTGGTATACTCTTGGATCTACCTACAGCTCTATCATTTTTCTCTATCCACTGAACACTTAACTATGGATATTTTTCTCTAAGGATCCTAGGAAATGGTCTTGTGGTGTGGCATTAGACAAGGATGCTTTGTTTAGAATTTACTTCCATTCTAAAAGATGGAATTACTTCCCTTCCAAAAGAATTTCTTCCATTTGTAAGGCCAGGTCCCTTCCTCAGATTGCAAGAGAAAGCAGCCTTCTGTCCTGTGAATTTTCTGAGAAGCTGGAATACCACAACCACTCAAGCAGTCAGTCAACCAAAAAAGCCTCTGATCTAACATCACTGTGCAGGGGATGTAAGAAACACATTAAGAGGAGAAGAAGCAAAGTCAAAATACCTCTACCATCTAGATACTGTTATTGATGTTCATATTAACCTTCAAGTCCTTTTTGTTTTTTGGCAGTTTTTTTTTAAATTGAAGGATAGTTGATTTACAATGTTGTGTTAATATCTGTTGTACAGCAAAGTGATCAGTTATATTACATATATACATTCTTTTTCATTTCATTCTTTTCATTCATTCATTTCATTCTTTTTCATATTCTTTTCCATCATGGTTTATCACAGGATATTGAATATAGTTCCCTGCTCTATACAGTAGGACCTTGTTGTTTATCCATCCTATATATACTAGTTTGCATCTGCTAACCCCAAACTCCCACTCCATCCCTCCCCCACCCCCTCCCCCTTGGCAACCACAGGCCTTTAACCTCCAAGACTTGAGCCATTTCCTGAACTCCAGACCTGACTGTGCAACTACCTGATGGATAGCACCATCTGCGCGTCCTCAAGACAGTTTCATGCACTACACGGCCCCAGTTGAACATCTTATCTTGCCTTTCGTAACTGCACCTCCACCTTCATACGCCATCTTAATGAGCGGGACCAACATCCAGATCGTCTCAGTTCCTTCCCCTCACTCTCCGCCCACCTTTAATTGTCAGCAAGGCCAGTCAATTATACCTCAGAGATCTCTGTTGTATATGGTCCCTCCTCTGCATCCTCACTGCCACTTCCTTATCTTGGGTCCCCCTTCTCTCTTCCTTCGATTCTTGCAGGAGTATTCCAACTGATCTTGTCAGACCTGCTATCACCAGTCCATCCCCACACTGCTGCCAACGTGCTCTGCAGCTTCAACACCTTTGCTGCAGCCCACTGCCCAGGTGAAGCCTAAACCCTGCTGCACGCAGGGCTCCTACGCAGTGTGGCCCCAGCTTTCCTCTGTGGCTCCTCGACTGCCATTCCTCACCGTGCACCGAGTTCCACCTAACCCAGGCATCTCTACCTTCCCTAAAATGCCATTCCTTCTCATATGTCTGCGTTTGCAGAAAGCCTAAAGAACTAACAGTATATCATCTTGTTGTCCGTCCTCTGTTCTATGTTTGGCATTCTCCCCATCCTCAGCCCCTCGTCCTGTCCTTTTTGTTTGCTGGACTACCTCTTACCCCACAGGTCCCTGTCCAACAGTCATCTCTTTTGCACTACCCTCACTCCCATCTCCAGGAATATTTAGATCTCCTCTGTATGTATCTTCCAAGTTCCCTTTCCTCCATGGATATTGTTTATATTTCAATCTCATTCGCTATGTGGGCTCCTAGAGGCATCTTATATACCCAGTGCCTAACACAGTGCCTGGCATACAGTAGGTTTGCAATAAATACTGAACGAATGAATAATGAAGTTTGCAAAGAGTGTGGTAATCATATAGCTTGCCTTGCTCATTTTACTAATGCGGAAATTGAGACCCAGTGGAATTAGAACTGCATAATTAGAAGCAGATTCTGGAATAGAACCAAGGTGTTTTGACTTAGTTGAATGTGCCTTCCACTACACAGCATGGCATAGTTAATTTGATGGATTTCTAAGGAAAGAATCTTTAGTTTTAGTGACAAAATGTAACTCAGGGAGACAAGGAGATTTATTGGTGAAAGAAAAAAGAAAGTAGTTTGTTTTATTTCACAGTTTATCATATTATTCTATTAATCTTTGCATCTCAGTCAAAAAAGTATGAAGGTGATTGGAAGAGAGTAATAATTCCGTCCCGGAGAATGATTCTAATGAAGAAATGACAGCACTTTACCTAAATTGATCACTTAGTACTGGGTAATTTAGAAAGATTCCTTCTCTTAAGCTCTTGAAGTAAGTGAGATGTGGAAACTTCACAGATCCCCAGGGATCCGTGCTTGGCTGAGGGACTGGCAGTGAGAGGAACAGGAAAGCAGTATTTCTTTTGACAGGGGGCCAAACACATGTTTCATTATTCTGGGTTCCCAGTTTGAGGCAAGTGACTTTATTGAAAATATTCAGTTCTAGAAAGAAGCAGTAGTTTTTGTTTACATTTTCATGAAAATTTAAAACCATACGGCTATAAAAGAAGTCTGGAGAGAAGAACCAAGATTAATATTTTATTTTCAAAAGAAGATGCTCAGAATTGGGGTACATATTGTGGAAATGAAAAGATAGAATTTAGGGCATTTATTTTATTCATAGTGAAAACAGCTACAAATGAGAACAATTTAATAGGGAAATAATCACTCTCATACAGTTCTTTGAACAGAATGTGTCTCGCTTAACTTACTAAACTGAGAAAGACACAGAGTATATGAGAGAGGGGCAGATTATATCTGAGAGGTAGATTTTAGGAATTAAAAGTTAATTTAAAAAAAAAAACTTAAAAAATTAATTTTAAAGCACATACATTTGGAAGAATGATGAATTTCAGTGCCATCAACTCAGTTGCTGGTAGAAGGGTGCAGGGGAATGGTAACTTCGTGTCAGGAACCAGCTGCTGTTCTCTAGGAGGACAGGAGAGGAGGAAGGCCATGGGGATCTGTGCTGGGGCTGAAGGCGGGGGGCAGGGAGACCAAGCTGAGACCACAGGAGAAGGTAGAAGCAGGTCTGAGCTGCTAAGAGCTAAAAGGTGAGATGCTGACCGGCTTCCAGAAGGAAAGAAGAGGGGTTTGGAAACTGGAGAGAGCATGCTTATGGGAATTACCCTCGGAAATGATTTCTAAGATTATGGAAGAGTAGAAATCTGCTGTACTCTCTACTGTATATATAGCAGAGCTTTGTTGAGATGGTAGAAGAATCAGGGTTAATTTTTCTCTCTGTCTTGTTTATAGCTAAATTCTTTTTCTCTGTTTTCTAAAATTATCACTAAGAACATGAGTTCTAGGGCATCTTCTGGTTTCATCACTTCTTGGACAGCTGCTCTGAGCGCTTAGGCTGGTTCCACCTACACCTTCGTCCAATAAGCTCAGCTTGGGCTTGGGGACCATCTCTTTCTCTTTGGCCATTTACCCCATCGCTTTCCCTGACTTCATTGAGCTACCTCACTGCCCAACCATCTCACACTCTCCCCTTTTCATGGTCTGAAGCTTTTATCCTCTCTTTTCCTACTCTCTGCCCACAATCTTAATTTATTCATTTTCTTTGGGAACTTCTCTACTTTTTAAGAGACCAGGCTGGGCCTGACAAAGTGCTCTATCTGTTTGTGATGTTACCCATCCCAGACAATGCCTTGGTATTTAAAACATGGCCTGCTGGAAATAAAAGAGTGACTCTGTTGGTCGTAGGCTCAGGTATCTCTGTAGGTGGCTACTTTTGGGATTAGAACCTGAGGAAATGTTAGAGGAACAGGAAGCCTTCCTGAAACATTTTTAAAGTGTAAAATTCTAATTAAGAATTATAATAAGATAATATGTGTAAAGAGTTTCTGGGTCCCTTGCATGGAAAGTCCTAGTCAAATGCCCAATATGAGTGTTCCTGCCATGATAGAGTCCCAGAGGGAGAGGCACTGAGGAATTTGCAATTGAATATCCTCCTCCAGGCCCTTTAGCACCTTCTAAAGATTTCATAAATCAGGGAGTATGCCACGGTTTGCTGAAGGGATAAGTGCTTGAGAGGTGATGAAGTTTACTCAGAGAATTCCGAGTTCAGTTTTATTTGAACTAAAGCTGTGAATGGACCTACAGTGCTGAGGATCCTTCTGGGCCTGTTTAAATAGTAGCTCCCAATTCCCTTCTCCAGAGTTTGGCTTGTCAGCCAGTGAGGGCTACAAATGCTGATCTGTACTGCATGGGGCCCTGCCCTGGGACAGGCCATGGGTCTGAACTCGAAACCTAATCCTTCAAGCACCAGCTCAAGTCGCACTCCTGCCATGAAGTTTTTCCTGACAACTCCAGGGGCTGCTGATCCTACCTCCTTTGAAGTCCTAGGCGCTTGTTGGTGTTAACGTTATTAATTTAGCCTTTCAGGGATGTGTGGCAAGGAGAATTTCATCCCCCAGAAATTCTGGAGCCTGCAGCTGCTTGGGAGAAGAGTGACATTCACCCGGTGAGGACAGTCACTCGGTCACTCGTAGAGAGCAGGGTGGGTCCAGGAGGACAAAGGAAGAAAACAGGGCACACAGCATGGGGTGAAGGGAACTCCCTGCATGAGAGAGAGTAGGAGAGATTGTAAGTGGCTTCTCTCAGTGCGGGCTTTTGGGGAGAGAAAGAAATGGATACCTAGAAATGAAGAGTCATAAGGTTTTTTTTGTTTTGTTTTAGCATGGTACTGGCTGGATGTGGTTTAGTCTTAGAATTGCTCTAGTCTTTCTGTTC
The DNA here is from genome assembly GCF_963455315.2 of Globicephala melas. NCBI lineage: Eukaryota > Metazoa > Chordata > Mammalia > Artiodactyla > Delphinidae > Globicephala > Globicephala melas. Next base: position 52,956,557 of record NC_083331.1, read on the forward strand.
ATTTATTTACTTATTCGTGTATACAGCCATCACATCTTTATTGAGTTCCCTTTATGTGCCAGGCACTATTCTAGGTCTGGAGATTTACTGAATAAGACATATTCTAGTGGGAGAGATAGACAATAAATAACAGGCAAGGAGAGTGGAAACAGACGAGATAATGTCAACCATTATTAGACCTATGGAGAAAATATAACAGGGGAATATGGTAGAAAGTGATTTTGTCCCGCTTTTACATAGATTTCACGTATATGCCTTATTCATCCAAAGTAGATGTGAACTGCCCAGGACTCTGCCTTACACATCTTGTTACTTTCCATTCTTCCCCAAAACTACCTTATGCCTTACTAGGTAGTCCATATCTCAAATATACGAATGAATCCAAGAATAGAGCTCTGTATGAGACAGCTACTTTCATTGGGTTTCTTCACCTTTCTTGTGCCGTGGAAGCTTTTGGAAGTTTGATGAAACCTATAGCTACCTTCTCAGAATAATATATTTAAATAGGCACAAAACAGGATTACTGTGGAAACTAATAGGTACAGTCTACAGTCCTCTGATTCCAGGCTGATAATCACTGAGAGACAATATAAGTACTTTCCACAGAAGTATTGTGAAGGAGAAACTAAGTTTTGGAGATCACAGCGCTTTTCATCTCCACAATATGGACTGAAGAGTGACTAAAGCAAACTACATCTGACATTTAGGGGAAAAGCATGCCAATGAGTCTTCTGGACTGAGCAACCAACTGAGAAGCTCAGTTAATGAAACAGAAGTCCAGAGTAAATGCCAACTTACTGGTTTGGTACTCCTAGGCAGGCTGTGGGTCCCTAGGTTAGAGCATGAGATATATACCCTGGGAGGGTAATCACCTCACTGGAAATAATTTCACTATGCACAGGCTGACAAGGAAGGGAGCCATGAGGCCCAGTCAGGATAGAACCTGCCTGGAGCTAGTCTATAGAGAGCCCTCACAGAGGGGCCTAGAGGGCACAGATAGCAGGAGATGCAGACCAGGGCCCAGAGAGAAAGAGTGAGCATCAGTGCAAGGGTCTACAAGCTTTCAAAGGATGCAAACTGTGAGTTTCCAGGCTTTCCCAGAAGTCCGATTTTAGGGGGAATTCCCCACAGAATTACAGGTTATCCAGAAACAAGTCTAGTTTTTCCATAGAGTTGTGCTGTTGAATGGGGTTTCCTCTTTGGATTTAACTTGGATGACTCAACAATGTATAGGATAGCAACAAAGCCACCTCCCTGGGGCTTCTGACGCTCAGAAAGCAGGAGGAGCAGGTGGCAGAGTTGCTGGCACCATCTACTCTGCTCTTTCCGTCTTTCTTTTGTCTCCTGTGGCGGGTCTTCAATTGGATGTGACCCACAGTGACCTCACTTCTCCAAGGCTGATCTTATCATCTTCTAGCTTTCCTTTGTTGGCTTATGATCACATTCTTTTCCAAGTTACATTAATTTAAAAAACAATGGAGCTTTTAACATCTTTTTCTTCATGATTTGCCATACGCCAGCCCCATGGTTCATACATTTAAAACAGATCTTGTATCTCCCTTATTCAAGAGCAGTAGCTCTTGAGAAGGACATTATTACCTCATTTCTAGATTTTCTACCTAAGACTTTCAACTGAGCTGCTTTTTTTCACATCTTTCATTAAAATCTTTTATTTCTCCCCCTGGACCCCTACACTCTCCCCTTCAGGAAAGAAAACTATCCCAAATGATTAAGATTCTTTATATTAATTTTTCCCTTGGTCACAGGTCATATTTTCTTGCTTCTTTGCATGCCTGATATGATTCAATGCCAAATATTGTGAATTGTACAATGTTGAGTGCTGAATTTTTTTTTTCTTTTGGTACTATAAATATTTCTGGGCTTTGCTCTGGGGTGCAGTTAGGTTGCTAGGCATCTGTTTGATCCTCCTGAGGCTTGCTTTTAGGTCTTCTTAGGCAGGTCCAGAGTAGCCTGTAGTCTGTGTCTCACGTGGCAGCACTGCTGAGGTAGGACCATTCTGAGGGCTCTCTTCCTTGCTCCCTGGAGGATAAGATCTTTTCACTCTGGCTGGTGGGAAGAGGGGCTCTTCGTAGCCCTGTGTGAACTCCAGGGATTGTTCCTCCTGCTTCTTTCTGGAGGTTCTTCCTCTGACTTCTGTAGTTTCCTCACTCACTATTCAGAACTCAAGCACAGGAGCCTCTGTGGATTTCTGACCTCTCTCCTCTACAGTACTCTGCCCAGCTCATTCTAGCTGCCCTGGTCTCCTGATTTTCAGTTGTGTCCTCTACTCAAGGGGTCTGTCAAGCCCTGTGTGGTTTTCCTCTCCCTCAGCTGTGCTGGAAAACCCTTTCTAGGCTTGAGGCAAGAGTGAGCTGGGCCACTGTGAGCTCACCCTGTTTATCTTCTTTCAGAGATCACTGTCCTACACTACTGGCTGTCCACAGTCTGAAAAAGTGTTGTTTCACATATTTTGCCTGCTTTTTTTCTTTTTAAAATTAAGGCAGGTGGGTAAATGCAGTCCTTGTTACTCTATCATGGTTAGATGACCAGAAGTGTAAGCCAATACTTTTATTATTAGGCTACATTTTACCTACTTATCTTTATCTCCTACTATTTTTTGGTTTAATATTTTAGTTGGATTTTTAATGTACTCTTTTTTTTTTTTTTTTTGCTGTACGCTGGCCTCTCACTGTTGTGGCCTTTCCCGTTGCGGAGCACAGGCTCCGGACGCGCAGGCTCAGCAGCCATGGCTCACGGGCCCAGCCGCTCCGCGGCATGTGGGATCCTCCCGGACCGGGGCACGAACCTGTGTCCCCTGCGTCGGCAGGCGGACTCTCAACCACTGCGCCACCAGGGAAGCCCTTTAATAAGCCTTATACTTAGCCTAGCAGGAGCAATATTCCACATATCTCTGGATGGTTAAAAAGTGCCAGTCCCTTTCTCTTGCAGATATTATAATCTAGTAGATGAACAAGTGTTACACAAATTCCAGGCAGGGTAGTATTCATATTTGAAAGTGCCTATTTATCCTTTAAAATACATGTAGAATGAAACCAATTTTATCTTTTCAGTTGGGTGAAAACTAAACTTCCTCACACAGTTCTCTTTAATGTCCAGCACCTCCGTCTCACCGTATTCCATGTATCCCCTCATTCAGCAGGTGCTTGCTAAATATTAAACCAACTGCAGGGGCAAAGGGAGTAGTCACAGACCCCCTTGTGGCTCTCTGAGTATCATTAATACAAGGGTACCTTCTAGCCCTAATGGCGACTGAGGTTTCTTACAGTTGGGATGTTGAATCGACCATAACTCATATTAAGTCATATTATAACAGTATTAAGACAAGATTCATTCTCAGTTCTGCAGTTAACTGTGAGCTTAAGGTGGCAATGATCCAACATCTGGGGTTTACACTGCTAGACTCAAGGCGAATGTTCTTAGAATACAGGTAAATCAAGCAGAGTTCGTGCGTGCATGACCAGACACATGCAGGAAAAAAGCCCTGCTGTTCAAAAACAATGAGAAAACAACTTTTTATGAAGTGCCAAATCTTAAATTCACTGCATGAGTCATAATTGACATATATTAAGATAATTTTCTTTTAGTTGACCAGAATATTTTGTCTTTATGACACATAAATCTTTGTGTTACAAAATACCTGGAATTATAACTTAACAAGCAACCATAGAACGTTTGTTCTTGAAATAGGTAGGTCTCACTCCAGCAGAAGAACAAGGGATTCTTGAAGTAGAAAAATTTGATTGAATTACATGAAAATTGTCCCATCCACCACCAGCGTCTACTGTTCATAAACCTTGACAATCAAATTTTGAGACATTCTGCTCTAATTTTTAGTGCAGTTGGAATGTTATATTTCTGCTTCCAAATGAAATGTAGAGCAGGCTCATGATTTTTTTTTTGCTCACTTTCAGTAACACAAACCCCTCTAGTCACTTTTAGTCATTAAGAGCCTAAGTTGAGAAATACATCTAGTTAAATGCAGGGACTAGGGGCATGGTTACCTCATTCTCTGTTTCCATGCCTACTACCTCTACTCCTCTTTCCCGGTCACTGGGCTACCCTTACTAAGTTAACTTCTCTAGAGTTAATTTAGTAAGGGTAGAAGCGGCAGAAGAGACAGAAGGGATCTTTCTGCTTTTGCTTTTTTTTATTGAGTGAAAGAGTCTTTAAATTCTATAATGTTTTACAATTTTGAAAATTTTCACACACATGATTTCATAAAATCCCATAATAATCCTTTATTCCCCCCTATCCCGATGTTGCCTCTCCCCCTTCCCTCTCTTCACTGGTAACCACTAGTTTGTTCTCTATGAGTCTGCTTCTTTTTTGTTTTATTCACTAGTTTGTTGTATTTTTTAGATTCTACATATAAGTGATATCATACAATGTTTGTCTTTCTCTACCTGACTTATTTCACTTAGCCTAATGCCCTCCGAGTCTATCCATGTTGCTACAAATGGCAAAATTTCATTCTTTTTATAAGTGAGTAGTATTCCATTGTATGCATATACTACGTTTTCTTTATCCATGCATCTCTTGATGGACACTTGGGTTGCTTCCATACCTTGGCAATTGTAAATAATTCTGCTGTAAACATTGGGGTGCTTGTATCTCTTCAAATTAGTGTTTTTGTTTCCTTCCAGTATATACACAGGACTGGAATTGCTGGGTCATATGGTGGGTCTATATTCAGTTTTTCGAGAAAGCTCCATACAGAAGGGATCTTCCTCCAATGTCTTTGACATCATGAGGATTTACACTGACCACAACAGCATCTCAAGGGTGCTTGGGTTCTTTGAAGACATTCTGCCATCCTCCACCATCTCTTGGGTCTTATCCATGAGTTTCCTTGATGTAGATGAGTGCATCTTCTGTCACGATTGTTCAGGATTCAGTTGTCATTTCCTGAGAATTCCAGCAGTTCCTCCAGCATCTTTCTGCTGTTTCTTTGTCCCTCCAGGAGACCCTCTTGCACAGGATCTAAGATGACTTCTCTGCCACTTACTTGCTTGTGACCTACATTTGGTGTTATGAGAAATGCACACATGAGACTCTCTATCCAGAGGGATGATGCTCTTTCTCAGGCTACAGCTTGTGCTCTGCTGCCCAGCCAGCCTCTTGTCCTTAGATTACATAGGTGAATCGGACATGTCAGTTCACTCTGTCCTTCAAACCTCAGGGGACACATTTCGAGCGCTCTGAATGGTCTTCTGAGGTTGGAAGACAATATCACACTCCCATTTCACTCTCAAAATGGGAGAGGATAGAGATGCGGCACAGCTCCCACTGTCTCTAAAGAAACCCTGTCTACAATTTCCAATTCCTCTTGGCCCTCCAATTATACCCTTTGTATACTTTATATAAAGGTATAGGTTTTTTTTGAGGGGTCAGTGTCACAACTGTTTTTTGTTTTTCCAGCCATTACTTTGCTAATTCTGCGTAAAGATTGTATTTTTGAATGTTGGAGTAGTTGGCACTTACTTGTATTAAGACCTCAGCTGAAACCGAGACCAAAATTGTTCCATGTTAAAACTCCTTTACACTTATATTTTAAGACGCGTTATCTTGTCCAGACCACAAAAAGAAAAATATCCCCCAGAGAAACGCTTAAAAAATGACATTAAGTGTTTGGTCTTACATTCTTAATGTGTGGAACAGCAAATTTTGTGTTTTTAAACGTTATTTTCTGATTAATTTTGGGATTTTATGTTCCATTCCAAGAATGGAATCTAAATTTACAGCATTCTGCTTTTAGGAAAGAAGGTCAAGGGGCCAATTAAATTGTAAATCAGGGAGTTCTTATTTATGCTTTGTCCAGAAAATTCCACAGTTGGTGTAATACTCAAAAGTGGAAACAATGGAGAAGGTCCACCTCACAATGTAAGCTCCTTCTAAAAGAGCCATATGGGAAGACTAGTGTCTCCTTGGGAGCATAAGGTTATTCGTCACGCGTGCTTTCTTCTACAGAGGTGAAAGAGAAACCTTCTTAATTTCCCACTTTTAGGCTTCTTTAGAACGTAAGAAGGTGTTCCATCTTCCACGAGAAACTATTATTCTCTGCAGCCTAGGTTGAGTCTAGAATCTAGCACAGTGAATCAGCAGGTGGCCACCAGGGGGCAGCTATGCACAGCTTTTGGGCTTCATTCTGTAGGCACTGGGGAATCATGGAAGGTTTCAGAGCAGGGGAGTTACCTAATGAAAGTGTGTGAGGAAGATCAATTTGGAAGCTAGGGTGAAGGAGAAGGAACAGACCTAGAAAGTCAGATCTGGGACCGCTGCTGTGATCCTAGAGTAAAGAAGGGGTGCAGTGGCATCAATGCAGAGACTAGGAATGGAAAAGGAATTCCAGAGACACTGTTAATAGAAATGTTGACGCAGGACTGCTTGACTGAGTGGATTTGGAGGGAGGAAAAAATGGAGAACAAGTTTCCTGCTTGGAGAATGTTAATGCTGATAATGGAAATAAATCCACTTAGCCATCACTTTTCCCCTTTTATGCGTTATCTCATTTTAATAAAATTTATCAAAAATTTGAGGATACTCTTAAAATGTTCATATACCAAGAGAGGCTTTTTGGAATATTTGAAATTTCAGTCTCTGACAGTTTCTGGAGGTTTTGGAGAATAGTGGCAACTGGCTTCTTTTCTTGGGGAAGAGAAAAAAAAAAAATCAGAGTAAGGCAAACTTGGTATCTACCCTTCTTCTCTAGCCCCTCATTTTTTCCTCCTTCATTAAATGGTAGGTGTTTGGAGACACAAGGCCCTGATTCTACCTCGCTGGTTGGGTGGAGGGCAAGTCAGTGGAAAATTGTGTCGTAGGGAGGACATTGCCTCAGGAGATCTTTGTGTTAATACCCATGTCCACATTACTTCAAGGAGCTTACAACCTCACCGTATTAATAAGACGGGTATTAAGTCTAAAGATTTCCCCAAACGTAAATACCTGCCAAATGCATCGGAGGGGAGATCCCCGTGTATTACGACCTTAAGCCAATAATGCCTCTGAATCTTTTAAAAGGTAAAGAAAGAAGCCCCTAAATGGAGGCTAGAAGCTGAACTGCGACAAAGAGTACTCTTTATGGGCTGATGTGTGTTATGAAGTTTTCCATTTCTGTCTTGTAACTTGTTCTGGCCTTTAATTTTTCTTTTTCTTTATACGTACACAGTTTTTGAGTGAAAGTGGAGAAGACGAAATACCACAATAAACACAATGAAGTTCTAAGCCTTGCCACCGGGAAAGCTGAATCAGTAGTTTTGATATAGAATTCAGGACAAAAACATCATGCCAGACCTTCCAAATTATGTGATTAATTTCAGGAAACAGACACTTAGGATAAAGCTTCTCAAAATCTGCGTGAATCTGGTTGCTCTGTTACTGCTCCCCAGAATTCTGTAGCGCCTGCTCCAGGTCTCTGCTGCACTGGAATGCTGCACACTTTGTGTCCATTGAGGTCACTCATGTGGTGGCACTGACCCTCCTTGGTTTTCTGCATTGCCTTTTGCCTGCTACCACCTTAAAGGTCTCTCTCCATCACTCATGACTCATCCTTCTATTGGACCTGTAGGCAGGTGCCTTTTTCTTCTTACATCTTGGAAATATTCGGTCTGATTATTTTTCACCTACCCACTGGTACTACCATTGACAAGCCACCGTAATCTCTTACCTGGATTACTGTAGTTGTCCTTAACAGATCCCCCTGCATCTGCCATATCTCCCCCTACAGCTTGTTTCTCAACATTGCATCTAGTAATTCTGACTGTCCACTCCTGTCATCCTCAGCTGAAAATTCTGCAATGGCTCCTGATTTCACTCTTTTATTTATTTTTTATTGAAGTATAGTTGATTTACATTGTTATATTAGTTTCAGGTATACCTTAGAGTGATTCAGTTATACATATTTATATATTCTTTTTCATATTCTTTTCCATTATGGTTTATTTTTTATTAACATCTTTATTGAAATATAATTGCTTTACAATGTTGTGTTACTTTCTGCTGTATAACAAAGTGAGTCAGCTATACGTATACATATATCCCCATATCTCCTCCCTCTTGTGTCTCCCTCCCACACTCCCTATCCCACCCCTCTAGGTGGTCACAAAGTACCGAGCTGATCTCCCTGTGCTATATGCAGCTGCTTCCCACTAGCTGTCTATTTTACGTTTGGTAGTGTATATATGTCAATGGCACTCTCTCACTTCGTCCTAGCTTACCCTTCCCCCTCCCTGTGTCCTCAAGTCCATTCCCTACGTCTGCATCTTTATTCCTGTCCTGCCCCTATGTTTGTCAGAACCATTTTCTTTTTCTTTTTTTAGATTCCATTTATATGTGTTAACATACGGTATTTGTTTTTCTCTTTCTGACTTACTTCACTCTGCATGACAGACTCTAGGTCCATCCACCTCACTACAGATAGTTCAATTTCATTTCTTTTTATGGCTGAGTAATATTCCATTGTATATTGGAATGGAATGTGCCACATCTTTATCCATTCATCTGTCGATGGACACTTAGGTTACTTCCATGTCCTGGCTATTGTAAATAGTGCTGCAGTGAACATTGTGGTACATGTCTCTTTTTGAATTATGGTTTTCTCAGGGTATATGCCCAGTAGTGAGATTTCTGGGTCATATGGTAGTTCTATTTTAAGTTTTTTAAGGAACCTCCATACTGTTCTCCATAGTGGCTGTATCAATTTACTTTCCCACCAACAGTACAAGAGGGTTCCCTTTTCTCCACACCCTCTCCAGCATTTATTGTTCGTAGATTTTTTGATGATGGCCATTCTGACCGATATGAGGTGATACCTCATTGTAGTTTTGATTTGCATTTTTCTAATGATTAGTGATGTCTGTTGCATGTGTTTGTTGGCAATCTGTATATCTTCTTTGGAGAAATGTCTCTTTAGATCTTCTGCACATTTTTGGATTGGGTTGTTTGTTTTTTTGAAATTGAGCTGCATGAGCTGCTTGTATATTTCAGAGATTAATCCTTTGTCAGTTGCTTCGTTTGCAAATATTTTCTCCCATTCTGAGGGTTGTCTTTTCATCTTGTTTACGGTTTTCTTTGCTGTGCAAAAGCTTTTAAGTTTCATTAGGTCCCATTTGTTTATTTTTGTTTTTATTTCCATTTCTCTAGGACGTGGGTCAAAAAGGACCTTGCTGTGATTTATGTCATTGAGTGTTCTGCCTATGTTTTCCTCTAAGAATTTTATAGTGTCTGGTCTTACATTTAGGTCTTTAATCCATTTTGAGTTTATTTCTGTGTATGGTGTTAGGAAGTGTTCTAATTTCATTCTTTTACATGTAGCTGTCCAGTTTTCCCAGCACCACTTGTTGAAGAGGCTGTCTTTTCTCCATTGTATATTCTTGCCTCCTTTATCAAAGATAAGGTGACCGTATGTGTGTGGGTTTATCTTTGGGCTTTCTATCCTATTATACTGATCTATATTTCTATTTTTGTGCCAGTACCATACTGTCTTGATTTCTGTAGCATTGTAGTATAGTCTGAAGTCAGGAGTCTGATTCCTCCAGCTTTGATTTTTTCCCTCAAGACTGCTTTGGCTATTCGGGGTCTTTTGTGTTCTCCATACAAATTAAAAATTTTTTTTGTTCTAGTTCTGTAAAAAAAAGCCATTGGTAATTTGATAGGGATTGCACTGAATCTGTAGATTGCTTTGTGTAGTATAGTCATTTTCACAATATTGATTCTTCCAATCCAAGAACATGGTATATCTCTCCATCTGTTGGTATCAGCTTTAATTTCTTTCATCAGTGTCCTATAGTTTTCTGCATACAGATCTTTTGTCTCCCTAGGTAGGTTTATTCCTAGGTATTTTATTCTTTTTGTTGCAATGGTAAATGGGAGTGTTTCCTTAATTTCTCTTTCAGATTTTTCATCGTTAGTGTATAGGAATGCAAGAGATTTCTGTGCATTAATTTGCATCCTGCAACTTTACCAAATTCACTGATTAGCTCTAGTAGTTTTCTGGTAGCATCTTTAGGATTCTCTATGTATAGTATCATGTCATCTGCAGTGATAGTTTTGCTTCTTCTTTTCTGATTTGGATTCCTTTTATTTCTTTTTCTTCTCTGATTGCCATGGCTAAAACTTCCAAAACTATGTTGAATAATAGCAGTGAGAGTGGGCAACCTTGTCTTGTTCCTGATCTTAGTGGAAATGCTTTCAGTTTTTCACCACTGAGAACGATGTTGGCTGTGGGTTTGTCATAGATGACCTTTATTATGTTGAGGTAGGTTCCCTCTGTGCCTACTTTCTGGAGAGTTTTTATCATAAATGGGTGTTGAATTTTGTTGAAAGATTTTTCTGCATCTGTTGAGGTTATCATATGGTTTTTATCCTTCAATTTGTTATTATGATGTATCACATTGATTGATTTGCATATACTGAAGAATCCTTGCATTCCTGGGATAAACCTCACTTGATGGTGGTGTATGATCCTTTTAATGTGCTGTTGGATTCTGTTTGCTAGTATTTTGTTGAGGATTTTTGCATCTATGTTCATCAGTGATATTGGCCTGTAGTTTTCTTTTTTTGTGACGTCTTTGTCTGGTTTTGGTATCAGGGTTATGGTGGCCTTGTAGAATGAGTTTGGGAGTGTTCTTCCCTCTGCTATATTTTGGAAGAGTTTGAGAAGGATAGGTGTTAATGCTTCTGTAAGTGTTTGATAGAATTCACCTGTGAATCCCTCTGGTCCTGGGTTTCTGTTTGTTGGAAGATTTTTAATCACAGTTTCAACTTTAGTGCTTGCGATTGGTCTGTTTATATTTTCTATTTCTTCCTGGTTCAGTCTTGTGCCTTTCTAAGAATTTGTCCATTTCTTCCAGGTTGTCCATTTTATTGGCCTATAGTTACTTTTAGTAATCTCTCATGATTCTTTGTATTTCTGCAGTGTCAGTTGTTACTTCTCCTTTTTCATTTCTAATTCTGTTGATTTGAGTCTTCTTCCTTTTTTTTTTTTTTGCGGTATGCGGGTCTCTCACTGTTGTGGCCTCTCCCATTGCGGAGCACAGACTCCGGACTCGCAGGCTCAGCAGCCATGGCTCACAGGCCCAGCTGCTTTGCAGCATGTGGGATCTTCCCAGACCGGGGCACGAACCCGTGTCCCCTGCATCAGCAGGTGGACTCTCAACCACTGCGCCACCAGGGAAGACCGAGTCTTCTCCCTTTTTTTCTTGATGAGTCTGGCTAATGGTTTATCAATTCTGTTTATCTTCACAAGGAACCAGCTTTTACTTTTATTGATCTTTGCTATTGTTTCTTTCATTTCTTTTTCATTTATTTCTGATCTGATCTTTATGATTTCTTTCCTTCTGCTAACTTTGGGGTTGTTTTGTTCTCCTTTCTCTAATTGCTTTAGGTGTAAGGTTAGTTTGTTTATTTGAGAAGTTTCTTGAGGTAGGATTGTATTGCTATAAACTTCACTCTTAGAACTGCTTTTGCTGCATCCCATAGGTTTGGGTTGTCATGGTTCCATTGTCATTTTTTTCTAGGTATTTTTTGATTTCCTCTTTGATTTCTTCAGTGATCTCTTGGTTATTTGGTAGCATATTGTTTAGCCTCCATGTGTTTGTATTTTTTACAGTTTTTATCGTGTAATTGATATCTAGTCTCATAGTGTTGTGGTCAGAAAAGGTACTTGATATGATTTCAATTTTATTAAATTTACCAAGGCTTGGTTTGTGACCAAGATATGATCTATCCTGGAGAATGTTCCATGAACACTTGAGAAGAAAGTGTATTCTGTTGTTTTTGGATGGAATGTCCTATAAATATCAGTTAAGTCCATCTTGTTTAATGTATCATTTAAAGCTTGTGTTTCCTTATTTATTTTCATTTTGGATGATCTGTCCATTGGTGAAAGTGGGGTGTTAAAAGTCCCCTACTATGATTGTGTTACTGTCAATTTCCCCTTTTATGGCTATTAGCATTTGCCTTAGGTATTGAGGTGCTCCTATGCTGGGTGCATAAATATTTACAATTGTTATATCTTCTTCTTGGATTGATCCCTTGATCATTATGTAGTGTCCTTCTTTGTCTCTTGTAATAGTATTTATTTTAAAGTCTATTTTGTCTGATATGAGGATTGCTACTCCAGCTTTCTTTTGGTTTCCATTTGCATGGAATCACTTTTCCCATCCCCTCACTTTCAGTCTGTATGTGTCCCTAGGTCTGAAGTTAATCTCTTGTCGACAGCATATATATGGGTCTTGTTTTTGTATCCATTTAGCCAGTCTGTGTCTTTGGCTGGAGCATTTAGTGCATTTACATTTAGGGTAGTTATCAATATATATGTTCCTATTACCATTTTCTTAATTGTTTTGGGTTTGTTCTTGTAGGTCTTTTCCTCCTCTTGTGTTTCTTGCCTAGAGAAGTTCCTCTAGCATTTGTTGTAAAGCTGTTTTGTTGGTGCTGAATTCTATTAGCTTTTGCTTGCCTGTAAAGGTTTTAATTTCTCCGTCAAATCTGAATGAGATCCTTGCTGGGTAGAGTAATCTTGGTTGTAGGTTTTTCCCTTTCATCAATTTAACTATGTCCTGCCACTCCCTTCTGGCTTGCAGAGTTTCTGCTGAAAGATCAGCTGTTAGCCTTATGGGGATTCCCTTGTATGTTATTTGTTGTTTTTCCCTTGCTGCTTTTAATATTTTTTCTTTGTATTTAATTTTTGACAGTTTGATTAATATGTGTCTTGGCGTGTTTCTCCTTGGAGTTATCCTGTATGGGACTCTCTGTGCTTCCTGGACTTGATTAACTATTTCCTTTCCCATGTTAGGGAAGTTTTCAACTATAATCTCTTCAAATATTTTCTCAGGCACTTTGATCTTCTCTTCTTCTCCTGGGACCCCTATAATTCGAATGTTGGCATGTTTAATTTTGTCCCCAAGGTCTCTGAGACTGTCCTCAGTTCTTTTCACTCTTTTTTCTTTATTCTGCTTTGTGGTAGTTATTTCCACTATTCTATCTTCCAGGTCACTTATCCATTCTTCTGCCTCAGTTATTCTGCTATTGATTCTTTCTAGAGAATTTTAAATTTCATTTTTTGTGTTGTTCATCATTGTTTGCTCTTTAGTTCTTCTAGGTGTTTGTTAAACGTTTCTTGTATTTTCTCCATTCTATTTCCAAGATTTTGGATCCTCTTTATTATCATTACTCTGAATTCTTTTTCAGGTGGACTGCTTATTTCCTCTTCATTTGTTTGCTCTGGTAGGTTTTTACCTTGCTCCTTCATCTGCTGCATATTCCTCTGTCTTCTCATTTTGTTTAACTTACTGTGTTTGGGGTCTCCTTTTTGCAGGCTGCAAGTCTGTAGTTCCTATTGTTTTTGGTGTCTGCCCTCAGTGGGTGAGGTTGGTTCAATGGCTTGTGTAGGCTTCCTGGTGGAAGGCGCAGGTGCCTGTGTTCTGGTGGGTGGGGATGGATCTTGTCTTTCTGGTGAGGAGGGTCACTTCTGGTGGTGTGTTTTGGGGTGTCTGTGAACTTTTTATGTTTTTAGGCAGCCTCTATGCTATTGGGTGGGGTTGTGTTCCTGTCTTGCTAGTTGACTGGCATGGGGCATCCAGCACTGGAGCTTGCTGGCCATTGGATGGAGCTGGGTCTTAGCATTGAGATGGAGATCTCTGGGAGAGCTCTCGCCAATTGATATTACGTGGGGCCGGGAGGTCTCTGGTGGTCCAATGTCCTGAACTCGGCTCTTCCAGTTCAGAGGCTCAGGCCTGACACCCAGCCAGAGCACCAGGATCCTGCCAGCCACACGGCAGGTAGGAGACAGATAAATATGCAAGTATCTCAATGGCTTCTTAAGTGATGGGGAAGATGTGATGCATGAAGGACACCAACTCAAGTCTCACAGCTTAGTTCTGTGATCTTGGACCAGACAGTTAACTTCTCTGTGCTTCAGATTTCCCTTCATGCAGCACCTCCTGGCCCCAGAGGCCCAGTCAGGTGCGAGGGAAGGGCTATTGCTCCCAGGCTGTGCAGGGAGAAAGCCTGGGAGGCTCCATTATGGTTTATTATAAGATATTGAATATAGTTTCTTATGCTACAGGACAGAGACTTTGTTACTTATCTATTTTATGTATAGTAATTTGTGTCTGCTAATCCCCAAATCCTAATTTATCCCTCCCCCACCCCAGCTTTCCCCTTTGGTAACCAGAAGTTTGTTTTCTGTGTCTACTCTATGAGTCTGTTTCTCATTTGTAAATAAGTTCATTTGTATCATATTTTACATTCCACCTATAAATGATATGATATTTGCCTGTCTGACTTACTTCACTTAGTATGATGAACTCTAGGTCCATCCATGTTGCTGCAAATGGCAATATTTCATTCTTTCTTATGGCTGAGTAGTATTCCATCGTGTGTGTGTGTGTGTGTGTGTGTGTGTGTGTGTGTATATATATGTATATATATATATAACATCTTGTTTATCCATTCACCTGATTTCACTCTTGATGAAAGACAAAGTCTTTATAAAAACCTGAAGGTCTTTGCTATTCTGAACTCATCTCCTGCAACTCAGCCTTCTCTCATTGTACTTTACTTGCACGTACGTAACACTCCGTCCATGGTGAAATGCCTGGCTTCCTTCACAGCTTCTGGAGATTTAGGAGAAAAGTGGCTCTTGGCCTCTCAATGAGGCCAACCTTGGCCGCCCTGTTTTAAATTGCAAACTTCTCTACTTACCACCCTGATCCCTTTACCCTCTTCTACCTTTCCCCCACATAGCAGTTGTTTGTATAAGTCCAATGTATTCTGTAATTTACTTATTATCATTTTTTAATCTGTTCCTCTTTCCACCCACTGGAATATAAGCTCCACTGGAATATAAGCTCCACAAAGGCAGGGATCTTTATCTGTTTTGTTCACTGATGCATTGCATCTGCCTAGAATAGTGGTCAGAGCACTGCCTGGGAAAGAAGACTAGGTAGTCAATAAATGAAGAACACACAGTTCTTTCAGAAATTGTATTTATTAATTGGTGAAATTTGAATCAGTTCTAAGAATTAGATGTAGATAAGTATCAGTGTTACTTTCATAATTTTGATGGTGATTATTGAAGTTATGTAGGAGAATGTCCTTGTTTGTATGAAATAAACACAAATATATGCCAGGGTCATGAGGCATCCATTAACACATTATTTTCAAGTTGTTTAGGAAAAAACTTTAGGAAAAAAAGATTTGAGCTATTTTTACATTTCAGTAAGCTTGATTAATTCAAAATAAATAGTGCTTAAAATCATGTATTTTTCTGAGGATGAGGTTGGAGTAGAGAGCACAGGTCCTATGTAGGAAAGGAAAGGAGATGTCTTATGGAAGAATGATTTATGTTCCTAACGATATTTTTGTTTCCTAAATATTTGTGTTTTACCACCCAGTTCCTGGCCTGGGGATGGTCTCATAGACTTAGGGTCGCTTAGACCCTAAGACGGTCACTTAGACTCAGGGCTTTCAGTTTTCTTACACAACTTTCAACTTCCCATAGTGCAGAGTACTCCAGGAGGCTGGGCCAGTGTAGGTTCAAGTACAACTTCACTTGGACCTGCAATCATTGCTTTTGTTCTTTTCACCGCCATGATGTTGAGTTTGAGCTACAGTAAGTCCCCTACATACGAATCTTCAAGTTGCGAACTTTCAAAGATGCGAACATGTGTTTGCATGTCTAATCACGTAAGTTAGTTCACGTGTCTGGCGTACACTGTCATGTGCGTGCATCCTCTACAAGTGGTGGTGCTTTTGTGTACTTTACTGTACAGTACTGTATAGAGTACAGTAGTACAGTATCTTGATTTCAAGCCCAGGATGTCATCTATGACGAGAAAAAAAGTAGCTACTACCCAGACATCACTGGATCGTTTTTTTCAAGAGGGTCGATAGAATTGAATCCAGCAAGAAACCAGAACCTGTGCCATCCACGTCAGGTGTGAGTGAAATTGCAGCTTGCTCGCCATCTCCTGTTGCTGACGATCCTTCAGCTCTACCATCTCCCACCTCCTCTCCCTCATCCACTCAGTAACTCTTCCTGCCTCTTCACTCGATGCCAGCCCCTGTATGCCAGCTGTTGTACTGTACTACTGTACTTTTCAAGGTACTGTACTGTAAGATTAAAAATGTTTTATTTTTTGTGTTTTTTTATGTTATTTGTGTGAAAAGTATTATAAACCTATTACAGTACAGTACTATATAGCCGACTGTGTTAGTTGGGTACCTAGGCTAACTTTGTTGGACTTAGAACAAATTGGACTTACGAACGCGCTCTCGGAACAGAACTCATTCATGTGTAGGGGATTTACTGTACTATGAAAAACCCTCACTGATGATTATTTTAGGTCCGTCAGTACTCTCTGCCTTCCACTGAGGTTCTCCATCTACCACAGATGCTGGAGGACACCAGACACACACCTCTTCCTCCTGGCCCTTGTTCTGGAAGGCCACCCCTGGCTCCGACAGCCACAGGGCTCACTCCCTTACCTCTCTCATGGTTTTGTTTCCATGCCATCTTTTCGTTTTTAAAATTGCTCCCTCCTTGGTAGCCCTATCCTTTTTACTGGCTTCATTTTATCCACAGCGTGATAATCTCTAACACACTCTTTCACTTACCTGTTTATTTTGTTTCTCTTGAAGAGAAGTTTGAGGTCCAGGGGAGCAGGGTTTTTTTTTATTATTGATGTTATTTTATTTGTTATTGATGTATGCTCAGCTTATGGAACAGTCCTTAATGTACTCCAGGCACTCAGTAAAAATTCCGTGGAGGAACTGAGTACCTACATTTGCCATTGTGGAGAGGATTCGAGGAGTTGTAGCCCGTGTGGGGAGTAGGGTGAGACTGATCTCACACTGTGACATTCTGAATCTCAGTTCTAACCCAGCCAGGAACCCTGTTGCCTTTAATAATAAACAGGGAGCATGTGTGTTTTCGAGCACAGCAATACTCCTTTCAGTTCTGGCAAGGATTGGGAGATTGTCTGCAGTAGGTGATCCTCACAGAAAATTTTAATTTTTCTTCATCCAAGTATTCAATAGTTTCGATAAACACAGGTTGTGGCAGGGATATTTGTGTTTCTGGTATTGGAGGAAGAAAAATTGTGTTCTTGATAGGCTCTAACGTCTATTTCCCAAAACTTAATGACTTAAAACAATGACAACATTTATTTTGTTCATAAATCGAGCTCTGTTCGGGCAGAACTCGATGGTGACAATCTTTCCCATGTGACATCAGCTGGGGCAGCTTGAAGTCTGGAGGCTAGAATCATCTGAAGACGTGCCCATCCCCATTCTGACGGTTAGTGCTGGCTGTTGACTAACTGAGACCATGACCAGCCTTTTATGACTTAACTTCGGAGGTCACACAGGCATCACTTCTGGCGCGTTCTGTCCGTTCAGGCAGTTGTAAAAGCTAGTCCAATTTCAAAGGGAAAAGAAAGAGACCTTAATTCTTGATGGAGGAGTGGCCGTTCCCTGAAGGGCGTGTATGACTAAAAATATTGCTATAGCCATTTTTGGAAAATGTCTAAAGTCAGTACTCTGGCTATTACAATAGTGATCTCTTCATCAAAATATACTCACCTTTCTTCTAAGACTTCTAAAATCTCACTTCATTTCAGCCTCAGACTCAGTCAGGCTTGAAGTCCAGAATCTCACTATCAAAATGGGGTCCAGTTCTGATGAGTTCTGTGGGTATGGATCATCAGGTACAGCTCCTTGAGTCTCATTCTTCTTGGTCAGAAGATCTGTGAACTAAAAAGACAATTACCCATCTCCAATAATTAACATGCCATGGAAGGGCAAGCATAAGATAACTGCTGTAGACATCCTTATTCAAAAACGGTGGTAGCGGTGGTGGAAATGGGAGACACACAGTAGGCAGGGGTCCACTGAAATCTTGACATGTAGCTGGATGTGTCTTGCCAACTCCTACTGCCTGACAGTACTCTAGAAAATCTGCACAGGGCCTCTCCATGTGACCTGGGCTTCCTCACGACACAGATGCTGCATTTCAGTTGCAGTAGTCAAATGGAAGAGAAAACTTGTAGTCTTTAAGCCAAATGACAAAAATAATCTGGACCAGTACAGTAAGATAGTACAGAAATTTTATCTCCTTTTAGCAAAAAAAGGATAGGAACAAAGTGGCATTTACCAGCTAATGGGTAACGTCAACATATGCTGTGGTTAAAAAGCAGAGCTCTCTGTGGAATTACGAGTTCAGTTTTGGCTGTATGTTTTCAAAGGATAAAATAGTAAGGAGTACTCATGTTTGTAGTTAAACACTTATCTAAGGTGAAAGGAAAAACATCACGAGTTCTACTACTAGGGCAGTTCTAGAAGTACGTGTCTTATATCAAAATCTTAAACTAATGGGAAAGATTCTAAAATAGATTTTAAATTGGGAAGGAACATGGTAGGGAAATAAGCAAGAAAAATGTTCTGGTTCTCTATTGAAGTATAACAAACTATCAAAACTTAGTGGCTTGGGACTTCCCTGGTGGCACAGGGGTTGAGAATCCTCTTGCTTAATGCAGGGGACATGGGTTCAAGCCCTGGTCGGGGAAGATCCATGTTCCGCGGAGCAACTAAGCCCTTGCGCCACAGCTACTGAGCCTGCGCTCTAGAGCCCACGAACCACAACTAATGACCCCACGTGCTACAACTACTGAACCCGCGCACCTAGAGCCCTTGCTGTGCAACAAGAGAAGCCACCGCAATGAGAAGCCCGCACACCGCAACAAAGAGTAGCCCCCGCTCGCTGCCCCCGCTCGCTGCAGCTAGAGAAAGTCTGCGCCCAGCAACAAAGACCCAATGCAGCCAAAAATAAATAAATAAATAAAACCAAAACACTTAGTGGCTTAAAGGAACCATTTCTTTTTTTGTTTTTTTTTTTTTGCGGTACGCAAGCCTCTCACTGCTGTGGCCTCTCCCACTGCGGAGCACAGGCTCCGGACGCGCAGGCCCATGGCTCACGGGCCCAGCCGCTCCACGGCACGTGGGATCCTCCCGGACTGGGGCACGAACCCGTGTCCCCTGCATCGGCAGGCAGACTCTCAACCACTGCGCCACCAGGGAAGCCCAAGGAACCATTTCTTTCTCTTTCTTTCCTCTCAATAATGTAGATGAGGAATTTGGGAATGGCCCCATATGATGTCATCAAGGGCAGCTCGGGATGGCAGAATCCACTTCCAAGATGGCTTCTTCATGCACCTATTCGGCACCTCAGTGCTCCTCCGCCTTGCACTCCATATGGTGTCTTATCCAGCAGGGTCTCTGCGGATGACTTATGCTTCTCAGAGCTTGGTGGGTTTAAGATGGTCAGATATTTTACATGATGGCTCAGGGTACTCAGAGAATGTGTTCCAGTAGACCCTGGCAGAAACTGCGAGCCCTTCTTATAATCTAGCCTCAGAAGTCCCACTGTGTCACCTATACTATATTCTGTAGTTAATTAAGCAAGACACTAAGGCCAGTCAGGATTCAATACTAGCAAGGCATTTGTAGTCAACATTAATCTATCACTGTCGGCCTTCTGGCCACAAATTATTTACATTTCTTCCCAAACACGCAATATATTCACATATCTCCAAGCCTCTCAATCTCATCCTTTTTCAGCATTAGCTTGAAGTCTGGGATCTGATCAGCTAATTCAGGTCCAGATATGGATACGTTTCTCAGGTGAAGTTTCTTGAGTACAAGTCTGAAGACCTGTGAGCTAGAGAGGTGAGTTTTCTGTCTCTCTGCAACACCCAACAAAAAATGGTAGCCCTGCCATAGGAGAACAGTCCAAAGCCAGACCATGCTTCTTTCCAAAATCAGCCTTTTTTTTTTTTTTTAAACCTAGGATGGAGAGTCAGGATGCTTGGGAACAGTATCCTTAAGATTTTTTGTTTGGGAGAAAGGATCTGAGAGGCAGGTTCTTAAGATCTCGAGAAGCCCTAGTATACACACCCTTTAATCTTTCTTACCCATATCCTTGATTTAGTTACCTTATGGCAATGCTTTGCCGGTAGTGCCCCAAATTTGGTACTTACCTGGAAGCCGTTTCTTAGTTTGAGAGTCCTTTGCTGATTGGAAAAACTAGGATTTAAAAAGTTTGTTTTTTTTTTAATCCAGCAAGTTCTGGCTCCTTTATATTTCCTCTCAGTTCTGCTTGAAAGCTGAACAGTTCTTTTTTAAAAAATTCATTTCTTTCTCTTTGTACATTCTCATACATAGGTGTAAGAGGCTGCTTGTCACTTTCAGCATCCTAACTGGAAATTTCTTTATACAAATCCATCAGTTCATGAGGTATATTTTCTTTTTTTGTAAATTCCACAAGGGCATAGTGTTGCCAAATTTCCTACCATTACGAAATAGAGGTGGCCTTTCCCTCCAGCCTGCAGTCACTGTTTCCTCACCATCCCTCAAGCCCAGAGAAGACGTCCTTCCAACTTTTGCTCACTGTGAGGTCCAAAAGCCAATGTCACACGTTTGAAATTTTTGTTATAATGACATCCCAATTCAGGTGCCAAACTCTGTTCTGTTTTATCTATTGCTGTAAAAAAAGCATCCCGAAAGCTAATGGCTTCACACAGCCCTTTTATTTTGCTCAGGATTTTCTGATCTAGGCTCAGTGGATGGTTTGTCTGTAATCCATTTGTGACATCAGCTGAGGCATTTAGAGCTAGAGAATCCACTTACAAGGCGGCTTGCTCAGCCACATATTTGATTGTTCCTTGGCCTCTCTCTCCCCGTGCAGGGTCTTACCCTCCAGCATCTCTTCACGTGACTTGAGCTTCCACAGCATGGTGGCCTCAAGGTGGTCAGACTTCTTACATGGTGGCTCAGGGCTCCCACATAGAGTGTTCCAAAGGTCTGGGAAGAAGTTGCCAGGCTTCTTATCTCCTAGTCTCAGAAGTGCCAGAAAAACCCAGCTGCCTTATTCTACTCATCAATCAGTGCACCAAGGCCAGTCCCGGTTCAAGGAGAGGGGAATTAGCCTGTGACTCTCAATAGGAGGAATTTGGGGGTTGAGAGGTTGTGGCTGTCGACTCAGTTTTAGAATTTTATTCATGCTAAAGGTATTCGGGCATGATTTACCTTTTATCCCCTCGCCTTGAATATGTCACTATGCTGTGTTGAAAAAAATTTTAGTTTTAGGAATTTGAGGAGTCAGTCAGGCAATAGAAACTCTATCTGCTGTCGAGTTTTTAAAGATATCAAAATTTACATGTGTATCCATTGGTTTTGCTCTGATACTAAATTTAAAGGAATGGAAATAGGGTCACTAAAAATATCTGAATCAATTATCACATTTGTTGCTGAATATTCCTAGGCACTGACACACTAGATATTTGCTTAACTGACTAATGAATTTTATGGGGAGTTTGGCTTTTCTTGAATTTCAGAGAAATATGGGACTTGTATCTTAAACCACAGATAGTGTATATTTGGGAAAATGGAGCCAAAAAGAGCAGAAATTTCCACAGTCTTTCTTATATGGCTCTGGCTTAATGGAGAAAAGTGCATGGAAAAGTCATACTTTGGTCTATGTTCCCACAGTCCCACAGTCTGGCTAGTGTCATTTCTGCAACTTCCTGCTGATATAGGAGAATAGGATCTAGGTTGCCCAATAATTAAGACCCAGTGGGAAAGAAGGAAAACTATTCAAAATCCCCATTCTACGTATGTCTGACATCGTTTTGATTTTTAAAATCTTCCTAAAATAAAAAGGGAACAAGATGAAGTTTCTCTCCCAGAACTTGAAGACACATTTAAAATTATATATAATTATATATTAATTTAAAGAGGACTTCAAGACACATTTCTAACTATAGTGGGAACTTCAAGATACCTTTTTAACTATAACCAGTAGTTGGAACTATAAAAATTTCTTTCTATTAGATGTGTGAGATGTCAGGCCTTTCTGAAAAATTGACACCTTTATTTATGTGTGTGTATTAAGACTTTTAAATTTGTTAAAGGAGCATAAAATCAACTTTCTCACTAGGCCAATTTTTCCCCCAAGCCTTCTAAACTTCCTTGTGTAGGCAGTTGAATCTTAATCTTACCACAGTCTAGCTTTTACCATTTTCCCAGCAGCCTGATAACTGTTGGCATTAAGCTTTCATTCTCAGGCTTAGAACAGACAGATGCGTCTCTGCCCAGCACACACGCAGAACTGATGGCGGTAATGAGATAATGGCTTGATAACATACATATGTTCCTCACTCTTTGAGTATGAGCCTGGGCAAGTATCAGTTATGACAGATTTGGGCCCCTTATCCAAGTTGGGCTAAACCAAGCCAAATATCTTTGGCAATTTTCTCCTACAAGTAAGATATTTCTCATGAAGCAGCTAACTTCTAACTTAGAAATAATTATTTTTAAAAGCGATGTATTTCTGTTTACATATTCAGAAGTAACAGTGAAATGGCAAAACCTTTGAAGAAGCTCTTGCTCATTTGGAAGCTGGATGGTGATCAGACAGACCAAATAAAAAAAGGCATGTTCATGAAAATACAGAGTTTAGAGAAGGCAAACAAGAAGTTTTAATTTTACTAGAGGGAGAAGACGTAGTAAATAAAATTCTGGTTAACAAATTATTACTAGTACTAATGTGTGAAGAGTGAGTTGGTCAGAGTTAGACCACAGAAAACTCCAAAAAAAATTCTGCGCAGAGTCTGGTATTGTCCGTGGTAAATTGTTGTATGTGTCCCCGTTCCCCGCTACTTTTGGTATGGGAGGGATATGTCTGGGTGGTATCTAGAATTTGGAGTTGGAAAATCCTTCAAGTTGATCTAAGGAGTTTAAGACGCTTTGCTCATTGCTCCTGGAGATGGTGACTGAGTCAGGTCTTTTGACCCAGCTCAGTGTGTTTAATACTCCATGCTGACAAGCTGAACCCCACTGTTTTTGTTCTTCCTCAACTACATTTTTGGGATCAGTGATTTTATGAGTCTAGTTATTCAAGAAACACACCTGCTTTTGCTAGGAACCATGCAAACAAGAATGAAGAAGACAATGTTCTGTCCTCAGTGTATACCCTATAGAGAGATGAACAAGAAACAAAATGTTGAAATACAATAAATTAGTAATACAATAGGAGTATGAAAAAGTGCTATGGGAGTATGAAGAAAAGAAGGTAAAACTGCTTTGAAGATCAAGGACAGTTTCACAGAAGAGGTAACATTTGAATAGGGATTTATAGGTGACTGGGAATTTCCAGGCAAAATAGTAGGAGGACATATTCTAAATAAAGAGGATGGACACTGGAATGGAAGTTTGAAGAAGCCCAGGTTCCAGTCTTGTTCTCAACTCCCAGGAGGAGGCGAGCACAGACAAAGTTTCCATTGTGGGAAAACTAGGCTTGATTGTCTTGGGAAAGAGCGGAGAGGGTAGCTGCTGGCACAATGGAGGGTGTTACCCTGAAATCCATTATTAGGAATACAGCATTCAAGTGGAGTCAGACTAGCGTGAGGAAAAATAGGATTTGCCACTATTCTAAGTATGTGTGAAATTAAGACACTGACAGAAAATGGACCAACGATTTAGTAATAAGGAAAAGAAGTTGGGGTCATGGATGAAGAGTAAGGAATGAGGGTACCAGTGGATAAAACATGAGGGTTCCAGAGTAATTTAGTGAGAACAGGAATCTGTTTTTTATTCACACCCTAAGCAGGCAACCAGGCTATAGGTCGTTACTTAAGGGAGCTGCATAATTGGAAATCCTAGAGAATACTCTTGTCTGGAAGATGTTCTGAGAGCACGTGCTGGAGTGGGGGGAAAATGAGGCCAAATAGGTAGACAGTGATAAAATCCTGAAAGCTCTTATAGTCCGTACTAAGGCATTTAGAATTTCTCTGAAGGCGTTTAGAAGCCACTGAGGGATCTTGAGTAGGGAGAGTTGCATTTTAGAAAACTTGCTGGAAGCGGTGTCCAAGATGATTAGGAGTATACACAGTAAACTGGAATACAGGGCTATTCATTAGAAGACTGTATCAATAATTTTGATGCAAGATTATGAGGACCTGAATTAAGACAGTGGCAATAGGGACAGTGAGAAAGAGAAGGATTTGAAATACACTTAGGCACCAAAATAGACATATTATAAAAACGATACGTAAGAGGTGAGAGAGAGTGGAAAATTGAGGTTAATTTTCAGTATTCAGCTTGAGAGAGTGATTAGTCAAGGTACACTAACTGCTGTAACAACTTCAAAGTCTCAGTGCACTTAACCCAATAAAGATTTCTTTTTTTTTCTCATGGCACCGTCCAGTGCACATTGGTAGTGGTGGGCAGGGGTGTCACTGTTTCAAATCATTCCTTCAGGGAACCAAACTCCTTGCATTTCTTGGCTCTGCTATCCTATAGGGCCTCAGAGTCCTCCTCTGAACCTCCATCCAGCTGTTGACACAGAAAGAAAAAGAACGCGGAGGATTGTGGGGAGACTTTGAGTCCGTTCATGGAGATTGTATATATCACTTCTGCCACATTCATTGGTCTGAACTTATTCTTATGGCCATACCTACTTGCAAAGGAGCCTGGGAAATGTAGTATCTTTGGATGTCCAAAAGGAGGAGAAAATAAACTTTGCTGAAGACACAAACACAGTGTGCCCTTCCAACCACCAAGAGTGTTTTTCACTCTTCTTCTTTCGTATAGAAGATATCATTTTGGCAAGGGAGACAACCTAAAGCCCCGGCTGGTCATTCATCCTGCTCAGAGTGCAGACTCTCCAGATGATTTATAGTGAGAGATGTGCTTCTCATAGTTCAGTGAGTTGTAGAGTAAAATAACAGATTTTCTACCTGCCTTCCACCCACATACAATGGTGTTGCAGAGCCTAAGTAAGCACAAATAAACACTTCCATTCAGAAAGAGGCAGAATGGGTAGCACTCAGTCACTGGTGTGTAGCAATTCTGAAATTCACTGGGTGGACATTATGAAACATCCCTTATCTTGGAGGTAGGGGAATTTTCTTGATTAGTCCCAATTCTGTGGTCTTGGAGAAGCTCCCTGGTTCGTGACCCCTGGTTCTGTCCTCTAGGAGATTGTTGCCTGTCCGTTTCCTCCTTGACCGCATCTGAAGTAGATGGTGGAGAGTTTGCCTTTCTTAAAGGATGCGCAGCTTTCATAGCGCATTCTTGCTTGAGAGATGTTTGAAGGCTCCCCGAACACTTACATGCGTATTTAGACCAGGTTCATAATTTCTTTGTCAGTACAATTGTCTCAAAAAATAAGGTATATCTCAGAGATATTGTGGGTTTGGTTCCAGACCACTGCAAGAAAGTGGATATCTCACTATAAAGCGAGACACACAAATTTTTTGGTTTTCCAGTGCATATAAAAGTTACGTTTACAGTATACTACAGTCTATTGTGCAATAACATTATGGCTAAAAAAATGTACCTACCTTCATTAACAAATACTTTATTCCTGAAAAATGCTAACCATCATCCGAGTCTTCAGCAAGTCCTAATATTTTTTGCTGGTAGAAGGTCTTGTCTTGACATTGATGGCTGCTGACTTCTGGTGGCTGCTGAAGGTTGGGGGCCTGTGGCAATTTCTTAAAATAAGACAACAGTGAAGTTTGTCACATTGATTGACTCTTCCTTTCACAAATGATTTCTCTGTCACATGCAATGATGCTTGATAGTATTTGACCTACAGTAGAACTTCTTTCAAAATTGAAGTTAATCCTCTCAAACCTTGCCACTGCTTTATCAACTAAGTTTATGTAATATTCTAAATCCTTTGTTGTCATTTCAACAGTCTTCACAGCATCTTTACCAGGAGTAGATTCCATCTCAAACTTTGCTCATCCATAAGAAGCAACTCTTCATTCATTAAAGTTTTATCATGAGATGGCAGCAATTCAGCACATCTTCAGGCTCCAGTTCTAACTCTGGTTCTCTTGCTACTTGTACCATATCTGCAGTTACTTCCTCCACTGAAGTCTTGAATCCCTCAAAGTTATCCATGAGGGTTGGAATCAACTTCTTCCAAATTCCTGTGGATGTTGATATTTTGACCTCTTCCCATGAATCACAAATGTTCTTAATTACGTCTAGAATGGAAAATCCATTCCAGAGGTTTTCACTTAACTTTTCCCAGATCCATCAGAGGAATCACTATCTATGGCACCTATAGCCTTACAAAATGTATCTCTGAAATAATAAGACTTAAACATTGAAAGCACTGCTTGATCCATGGGCTGCATAATGGATGTTGTATTAACAGACATGAAAACATGAATCTCCTTGTACATGTCCATCAGAGCTCTTGGGTGACCGGGTGCATTGTCAATGAACACTAATATTTGAGAGAATTTTCTTCTGAGCAGTAGGTCTCAACAGCGGGCTTCAAATATTCACTAAACCGTTTTGTAAACAGGTGTGCTGTCATCCAGGCTTTGTTCTTCCATTTACAGAACACAGGCAGAGTATATTTAGCATATTTCTTAAGGGCCCTAGGATTTTCAGAATGGTAAATGAGCACTGGCTTCAACTTCAAGTCGTCAGCTGCATTAGTCCCTAACAGGAGAGTCAGCCTGTCCTTGGGAGCTTTGAAGCCAGGCGCTGGCTTCTCCCCTCTAGCTGTGAAAGTCCTAGATGGCACCTTCTTCTGATATAAGGTTGTTTCATTGACACTGAAAATCTGTTGTTTAGTGTAGCCACCTTCGTTAATGATCTTAGCTAGATCTTCTGGATAAATCACTGCAGCTTCTACATCAACACCTGCTGCTTCACCTTGCATTTTTATATTATAGATACAGCTTCTTTCCTTTAAATCTCATGAGCCAACCTCAGCTAGGTTCAAACTTTTCTTCTCCAGCCTTCATAGAACTGAAGAAGGTTAGGACTTGCGCTGGATTAGGCTTTGGCTTAAGGGAATGTTGTGGCTGGTTTGATCTTCTATCCAGACCACTAAAACTTTCTCTGTATCAGCAATAAGGCTGTTTTGCTTTCTTATCGTTCATGTATTCACTTGAGCAGTGCTTTTGATTCCCTTCGAGAACTTTTCCTTTGTATTTCTGACTTGGCTAACTGGAGAAAGGGGCCTAGCTTTCAGCCTGTTTTGGCTTTGGACATGCCTTCCTTCCTAAGCTTAGTCATTTCTGGCTTTTGATTTAAAGTGAGAGGCAGTGCTCAAGTTTCACCTGAACACTTAGAGAACATTGTAGGGTTATTAACTGGCCTAATTTCAATATTGTTGTGTCTCAGGGAGTAGGCAGGTCCAAAAAGAGGGAGGGCCAGTCAGCGGAGCAGCCAGAGCACATGAGCATTTATCAATTCAGTGTGCTGTCTTATACGAGCGCGGTTTGTGGAGGCCCAAAACAATTATAATATTAAGATCAGAGATCACAGATCATCATAATAAACATAATAATAATGAAAAGTTTGAAATACTGTGGGAATTACCAAAATGTGACACAGAGACACAAAGTGAGCAAATACTGTTTAAAAAAACGGCACCAATAGACTAGCTGGAAGCAGGGTTGCCACAAACCTTCAAGTTGTAAAAAATGCAATACCTACAAAGTGCAAAAAACGAGGTATGCCAGTAGTCGGCTCCTGATCTGACTGTTTCCAGTCAGTTCCATGTACCAATAACCACACTCTTTCCTAGTTCTTTTCATATTTCTCTCTCAACATGATAGAGGCAACCTGAGGCTCTCCGCAACAATAAGCATGGGGACGAGGTTAGGACCCTTATTCAATCTTTGCCACAAGGTTGAGTTATTTTGTTTCACTGAGAAGTTTTACTGAACAGTTTTTGCTGGAAACTTTTATCAAGCTTTCATTACTAGTGATCTAGTAGCAGTGGGATTTTATAAACTTCTGTACGTTCTTGTTTTTTAATTTCTTTCTTGAAACAAGGCAGTTCTTTTTAAAGCTCCTCTCCTTCCTGTAATACCTTGCCTGAGGAAGTCAGTAACAGGTAACACACAACATTCTGATTCTTGCCAGCTCCATCTCCTAGATGCTGAGATTTTGTTGTCATGTGGAGAACAGACAACAGTTTTATTAAATATTTTGCCGTTGTATAACGTATAGTACCGTCTTTTCAGAACCTGTGACAGCTGCTTCTTTACTGCTTGCTTTCCAACCGATAGGTCAATGCCATGCATTTTTTTGGTGTTTGTTATCTGAGTTCCTTACTTCAAGATACCATTTTAGTTGGGAAGGTAAGCCTTTATAATTCTCCCAAACCATGTATCAGTCCGCTAAGAGTCTGCCATAGGGGAAGGCTTTATTCTAAGTCATTCAGGGACCTATGCTGTTTCCTTTTAGTTCCTCTTCATCCTAGAGCTTCTGAGTCTTCCCCTGGAGAGAGAGTGTGAAGGATTAAGATCTGGAAGTAGCATATGTCATTTTAATCCACATTCTGTTGGTAGAGTCAGTCACATGACCATACCTAACTGCAAAAGATACTGGGAAATATTTTCTATGTGCAAGGAGAAAAAGAAAGGATTTGCCACAGCTCACCTGGTAGATGAGTAGAGGATACTAGTTACTTTGATGAGAAGTATTGGGTGCAGCAGGTTTTAGATATATATGTTTGGGGGAAGAGAGTGAGTTAGGAAGAGATGGTGGTTTGATGTAAACCTGTTGATTTTTGAGATGTCTCATTCATCCAATGGGAGAATGCAGGAAGTGATTATAAACATTAATATGGAGCTCAGACTAAAGGTATAAGTTTTAGAAATAAGTCTGGTAGTGCTTTACATACAGGTTACTAGCTACACGCTCAGCATAACTTTACCATGTCTATTGCTTCTCAACCTCCAACTCTTTCTCGCTCTCAGACTACTTCTCTGCCCACCCCCAATTCTTTTTTTCCACTTTATGCTTTCTCTTTCTTCTTCTCTCACATTTTTACTCTTCCTTTTTTCTCACCTTCTCCTTTATTCTTTTCATTCTGCTAGTACTCTTTATTTGAAGTGTCTGAAACGTTGTATTTTAACAATTAGAATTTTAAACAATAGAAGTTTTAAATTAAGTATACCATTACAAATAGATGCATTCATTTTAATAGTAGCCTAGAAAATCCATAGACATTGATTACTACCACATGTATTTATATTTGAATTGGCAAAACATTTTCTCAAAAAACCTGGGTAGCAACTCTGGATTTCATTTTTCTAAATGTATAATACTGATATATTTCCAAGTTGGTGTCCAATACAATTAATCTCCAGAGTTTTTCCAGTTTGCTCTAACTGTAGCAGATGTCTGCATATTCTCCTTATGTCTCATTGCAATAGACATACAAGAAAGATAAACTTTATATTTGGTTTTGTCTACTTAATAAACGGTTACAGAAGTTATCATGGCCAGACTTATTATTATGGTCTTTAGAAGTGACTTAAAGAAATACCTTTTAGGGCTTCCCTGGTGGCGCAGTGGTTGAGAGTCCGCCTGCCGATACAGGGGAAACGGGTTCGTACCCCGGTCCGAGAAGATCCCACATGCCGCGGAGCGGCTGGGCCCATGAGCCATGGCCGCTGAGCCTGCGCGTCTGGAGCCTGTGCTCCGCAACAGGAGAAGCCGCAACAGTGAGAGGCCCGCGTACCACTAAAAAAAAAAAAAAAAAAAAAAAAAAATACCTTTTAGTAAGTTATATGTAGCTGAGTGAACTACTGATTCTGTGAAAGGAACACAAAGGGCAATTGGAATAGAAAAAAGACAGTGGTGTTTCAGGGTGTCACTAATAATGCCAAGGATTTATATTGAAAGAAACTACGGTATGGACATCTAATCAACATCATGTGGAGTCCATACTAGTCGTAAGGAAAGTATTATTTGTCTCACAAATGGAAAGAAAACTTCTTTCCGTCAGAATGTCACACATGAAGTTGAAATGAGTCATCTGTGTATGTTGCCTCACCATCTGTGAAGAACCTGAGATGGAAGCCTAAAAATAGTCTAGTTTTGAGGTATTGTAGGAGGACTATGTGTATCTTCACATAAAAATCTTCTGGGGGTACTTTTTCTCTCCCTCACTTCATGTTAAGGCCTTTGTGGTATCACTTGGAAGAAATCTAATCTAAAGACAGGACTTTCTTCACTCCATTGCTTTTCTGAAGCATCAGTGTAAAGAGATGAACCAAGTTAAAATTTATGTTATTTAAAGGAGTGTTAAAGTTACTTGAAATATTGTGTGTGCTTCCTACTTTCAGCAGTAGGGATGTCTTACATATTCTAAAAAATCCTCACACTGAAAAATATGTAGGTGCTGGATAAGCAGCAACAAGAGCAAAACCACTTTTAATGTATTACTTACGCCACATAAAAGGAAGAGAACCTTTTAAGGGACATAAAAAAGAGAAAAGAAAGTATAGTAAAATATAGTAAACATAAATTAACTAACTGAAACAAGAGTGGTGGGTAAAAGAAGCTCAGACTAACTTGGCAGCAAATGTCAAAGTCAAGGATATTGATGGCAATGCAACATAATGAGAGAAACCAAATGGACCTGTAAGGAGAGCAGCTGAACTTAAGACCTTCATATAATCCTGGGCCCCTTGAAGGAACTGTGCCTCCAGTGAAAATGTGGCCATAAAAAAAATCTGCTTGCTCATAGCAAAAATGAAACTTGCTTGTCTCTATCTAGGCTCTCAGGAAAATTAGAACTTGTTATCTACTCTCGAATGGGCCTGGAGTCCAAGTTTATATTACCAGGGTAATTCACAAACCCCAAGCTAATACACTAAATAAATGTCAATCCAGATACGTAAGGTAATCTGACATCCGGTAGAAGCAAACACAAGTCTCTTTCTAGAAAAGGATCCTAGAGAGTTCCACAGATTAAAATTTAAAAATCAAATCAATTACTACCACAAAAAAGAGGAAACAAGTGACAAGAGTTAGGAAAAATAATAAATTTATGCCCTCAAGGACTTCAGATATAGGAATTTTCTGAAATATAACCATGTTTAACATATTACATAAATAAAAGATGAAATTGGAAAAATAAGAATACATTAAAATGTTAAAAAGACCAAAATACAGAAATAAAATGCGATTGTTGAAATTATGACAAATTTCCACTCATGGTAATGGCTGACTAGATAATTTTACCAACTCTTACAGTGAGCAAAGGAGCAAAAATAAGACTTCCTGTGTTCTTAAGACTTCTTAATGGAAGCAATGGAAACTAGAGTACAAGAGGTGATGGTCAAGATTCATTTTTCCCATATGGATAGCAAGTTGAGAAGATTATCCTTTCCCCATTGAATTACCTTGACATCTTGTTGAAAATCAACTGGCCATATAACTGGGTTTATTTATAAACCCTCTATTCTGTTTCAGTGATCTGTTTTATTTATCCTATGTCAAAACTACAGTCTTTATTATTGTAGCTTTATAGTTGTTCTTGAAGTTAGGTAGTGTAAATCCTTCAGTTTTGTTCTTCTGTTTGAAAATTATTTTTGCTATTTTAAAGCCTTTGCATTTCCATTCAAAGTTTGAATCAGCTTATAAATTGCTCTTCAAAAAGGCTGCCAGAATTTTTATTTGAATGAGCCTAAGTGTACAGATCAATTTGGGGAAATTGACCTCTGAACAATAGAGTTTTCCAATTCGTGAACATGGTTTATCTCTTCATTTATTTACGTCTTCTCTAATTTCTCTTAACGATGTTTTTTAGGTTTTCAGTGTTTAAGTCTTGCACAGTTTTATTAAATTTATTCCTAAGTACAGTATTTGATGTTGTAAAAAATGGCCTATAAACAGAATAGCTTTTAAAATTTATATTTTCTTATCATTTGCTTTTAGAACAGAGAAATGCAATTACTTCTTTTTATTGTTCTTGTGTCCTGAGACCTTGCTAAACTTATGAGTTATAGTGTATGCTTTGTAGATTTCTTAGGATTTTCTACATAGATAATTATTGTCAATAAATGGAGCAGTTTTCTTTTTAATTTTTTTTTTTTTTTACCTTATTACATTGAATAGGAATTCCAATACAACGGTGAAAAGAAGTGGTGAGAACAGACATTCTTCCTTTCCTTTGCCCCAGAATCTTAGGTGGGGAAGCATTCAGTATTTCCCCACTAATTGTGATGTTAACTGTAGGCTTTCTGAAAAGGTCCTTTATCACACTGAGAAAGTTTCCATCTATTCTTAGGTTGCTGAGAGTTTTTGTCAAGAATGGATTTTGAATTTTGTCAAATGCTTTCTCTGCATATATTTCAGATTATATGTATGGTTTTTCTTGTCTGGTCTGTTGACATAATAAAATACAGTGATTGCATATTGAATGTTGAACCAACTTTGCATTACTATGGTGAACCCCACTTGGTCATGATGTATTATCCATTTTACATATTCAGGGATTTCATTGCTAATATTTTGTTAAGGATATTTGTATCTATGTTTCTGAAGGATAAACTACTCCCCTATTGAAAGCCAAGTCAACTTGTATCATAAAAGTCCTTTTTACTCCTAAAGCTAACCTATCATTAGGAGTAGTTTGCTTCATGAAATAGAGAGCTAACTGAATCTGGAATATTCAAACAGGGGTTATATGAAAAATGGAGCAAAAAGTAGTTATTTAGCACATGGAGTATGTAACACATAGTGCTAATAGAAAGCACTATTTTAGTTAGATGAAAACTAGATTGGATGTACTATGTATTTATCACTTCAAATTGTATCTGAAGGTATGACTGTTTCATTCTTGTAATCAACAAAATATATTTTTGGTACTTGTCAGAGGATTTAACCTTGACCCTATGCCACTAAAACTTATTAAAAGTTTTACTGAGAGAAATTGTATTTATTTATTGTTTTTTAAAGAGTATGCAGTTCACGCATACCTTCACAGGTTGTTTGAAAATAGACCAGGGACAGTATAGCGTTGTGTTTACAAGTACATGTTCTGGGGTTACATTGCTGAGGTTTGAATATGAACTCTGCTGCTTTCTTACCTATGTGATCTTAGGCAAAATACTTAAATTTTCTGTATTTCAGTTCCCTAAAAAATGAGGATGAGAATAATACTTCTCATCGGGTTGTTATATTCAGTGTGTAATGCATGATAAGTGCTGAGAAAGTTTCTGACACATAGAAAATATTTAAAATGTCAGCTATTGTAACCAGAGACCTCGATTCCTGAGTCCAATTATGTTCTTATTTCATAGACCTGTTTTCCATTACACCATCACTTTGCAGGAAGGTTCACTAAAAGAAAGTCTTATAAAATTCTTATTATGACCAGGTAATGACATTATCTCCATTTTATAGATGAGGAAACAGATGCTTAGAGAGTTCTGTAGTTTGTCCAAGGCCATTTCATCTAATAAGCACTCATACCCAGACCTGCGTGATTCCAAGCCCTGCTTTTAACCACTCGGCCATGTTTTATTTGGCCTGATCAACCTCAAGCATGACCAAGCATAGACTGGCTTGTAATGCAACTACAAGTAATCATTATACTCCTTTTTGTGGTTCGTATTTATTTCCTTATGACTGGGGGGTGTGCTTAGCTCTTCTGCTCAAGGTTACAACGCAAATTTCATGGGGTTTCGATGAGCTAATGTCAGCACAAACTTACTTTGACAGGTAGAAATAAAATGATAACTGCTGTTATCACTGTCACGATTGCCCTGATAATTAATAATTGTGATAGTAATGGTACTGGTAGAATCATATGCATGGGAAACCCCATGAAAAGGAACTAGTTTTTTCTCCATTCTCAGATAAGAATCTCTCCTGTTTTAAACATCTGCAATGTCGGACGACCCACACTGCCTGGTTTGCTCAGGGGTTAAGGGGTTCCCCGTGTTGACTAAAAAAAAATGAACAACCTAAAGTTGAGAGTTATGTTTTATTAGGTGGGCATTCTTAGGACTTCAAGCCCGGGAGACAGCATCTCAAATAACTGAGAAAACTGGTTCTAGGAGTTGAGGGGGAAGCCAGGATATATAGGAATTTTTCCAACAAAGGGCAGGTAGTCGGAACGTCAAAGGATTATTGTTAATTATAGAAAACTAGATATCTCAAGTGAAGGAATTTAGCACTTTTCTATATATGGGAAGATGCAAGAATCTGGGCTCACTGAAATCATTCCTTCGTTATGCACCTCAGCTATCTGGGGCCAGTATCCTGTGTTTTCTGTCTTTTTCTTTATTTTTTTATTGACGTAAAGTTGATTTACAATGTTGTGTTAATTTCTGCTGTACAGCAAAGTGATTCAGTTATACACATATATACATTCTTTTTTATATTCTTTTCCGTTATGCTTTATCCCAGGATATTGAATATAGTTCCCTGTGCTATACAGTAGGACTTTGTTGTTTATCCATTCTATGCGATGGCTGGGAGTTTAGGGTTAGTAGCATCCTGTGTTTTCTCATCTTGAGGTTCCTCAGGCTGTACCATCGGGGGTGACTGCAGTCTGATGACTGCTAGGTGGCGGGCGTTCTTTGTTTGCATCCTGAGTTCCGTCAGGGCTCACCATTGGGGTGACTGTAATGTGATGGCTGATGGCTGCAACATCCTTCGTTTACTGATATGGCAGGCAATATTTTATTTCTCATCCGGATGGGACTTTTATTGTTAAAACTGGGAAAGTCCTGGGCAAACTGGAACAATTTGCTCACCCTATTGATAAACCCTAACCTATCCCGACTAGCTTTTGCCTTCTGTCGTTGCTCTATCTCCTGGGTAGAGGCAGAGACAGAGGTCACCATTTTTAGGAAATAACAGTCCTTCACATATCTGAAGACTGCTTCATGTCATTCTCAATTTTTCTCCTAGGTTAACCAACAGGTTTTTACCAAGGACTCACTTTACCTGGTGTATTGTATCAATATTCACTGCTCTGAGGGCTGCAGACTAAATGGGATGCAAAATCACTGCCCTGAGGGAACTAAAAAAGGTGGTTCTTTTTGCCTTTGCCCATCAGCCTTGTTTTCCAACTCTTTAATTATCTGTATTGATTTGCTTTGAACATCCTGCAAATTCACCATGCCTTTTGTAATTGGTGGAGACCAGAAATGTACGAAATACTCAACTTCTAGGTGACTGTTCCATGCTGCATAGAGTAAGATCCCATAGGGGCTCTGAGGACCCTACTTCTACTTTTATATTCAACTGTCTTGTCTGCTTTAAAACTATTTTAAGTCATCACCATATTGTAGCAGATTCTGGCTCGCCCTGAAGTTCTTATGCCACTGGCAGTGGAGCTAATCAGTACCTAAGATGGAATTCTTCACCACAAGCATCAGGATTGTCCATAAACTACTCTGCTTTGTATTAATCTCAGTGGTTTGAAATATAAAAATTATACTTGATCTGGTGTTTACAAATAGTTTTCACAACAAAAAATGAAATGCATATCTTCCATAATTCTAACCATCAACTGTCTCTAATTTGCCATCTGCCTTTTATTAAATTGCATTTGGACTACTTTCTCTAGGAAAAAAAAAAATTCTACCCTTGCCAATTACCCTCCTATACATATTAGTTTAGGAATTCAGACCCATGTCATAGTGACCTTATTCCTTGATTTGAATCTTTTTACCATTTAAACACAGACAATATTTCCTTGAAACAGGTGTTTAGAAATATCTGGGGAACTCCAACGGCTTACAAAGAAACGAGTTCACTTTGTGTTTCTATCTTAGGCCCTGGAAATACTTAACCATTTAGCATTTTGTTTTTGAAATACAGTATCATTTATGGTCTAGACACCACAGACAGCTGTTCAAATTCAATTCAAATGGGCCTCGTTTTTGCAGTATTTATTTAGCATGTCTAGCTAAATCTCTGAGTAATCTTGCCTGAGTCCTTAAACAGGGATTAGAAAGTACCAATTGTTGATTTTTCTTTTCTTTTAAGGTACATACTAACGAGAAATTTTCTATAAAAGTTTGGTTATTACCTTTAAGCAAATAATTCTCAATTTTTTAAAAAAATTTGTTTTTCTTTATATGGCAGCCAGTCAGTGTGGCCAAACATTTAGGGAAAATTAACAATAAATGTAGTAAATGGAAGTTTACCTTGACATATAATCTCTTTGAAAAGTAAAGGCTTAGATTCCTCTCCTCCCTGTTGACAACATTGTATGTAGCCACACTGGAAATTATAGCTGCTTTCATGTTTGAGAAAACTGGAACATTTGAATTACAAACATATATTTAAAAAAACATGTGTTTTCTGTTCTACTCATTGATACATATTTGTGTAAATTTCATTTGGCCTGGCAATATCATTAAATTCCAGAAGTTTTCTCTTTATTATGGGTCACTAGGTAATTCATCAAAAGAATAGTAAAAATTTGGATATGTTGCTTTATCATATAACCATGAAAGTTTCTGAGTGGTGTTATGTTTAAGAACAGTTTTTAGGTTAATTTATACTTGCTTCTAAAGCATTGGGAACTGTAAAATTATACATGTATTATAATAAGGCTGTTTCATGTATTTGGACAGAGGCTTATAACTGCCACCTTTCCGTTAGTATGAGTGAGAAGAGAGTCAGTTCATTGCTTTGCAATGCCAGCACATGTTTTGGTTTTGTTTTGAAATAATTGTTTTTACTTGGAATTAGGCAAGCATAGCCATTTCATGTCTCCTGTGCATTGAAGGGCAAATTCCTTACCTCTGATGTCCTTAGATTTTCCCTAGTGGTTTTTGCTCCTCGTTGGAGAAAAGCAAGTAATTAATTCTGACTACTATGATTGGTTCCACACATTTGCACTAATGCTCCCATGTATTGTTTTGAAATGTCATAACTTACATTGAGTAAAATTCACCCTTTTCATTGTAGAGTCCTGTGAGTTTTGACAAATACATACAGTCATGTAACCAACACCACAATCAAGATATAGAACAATTCCATTATCATCCTAGTTATTTTTGAAGTGTAAATAGAAAGAAGTTCAGTGTTTCATGAATGCAGTTCAGATATATTTGGGCTGACTGGGTCAGGTACACAAACAAGGATAAAGAAACCCAATGGATTAATGTACCCATTTTCTGGTTATACTAATCAAGGGGCTATAATGATGATGATGATGGTTATAAATCACTAATTATGTGCCACACACTGTGTTAAGCACTTTATATTGCCTTCAACCTTATCAATAATCTGAGCCTTCATATACATTTTTTCGAATTTTATTTTATTTATTTTTTTTATACAGCAGGTTCTTATTAGTTATCCATTTTATACATATTAGTGTATAAATGTCAATCCCAATCTCCCAATTCATCACACCACCATGTTCCCCCCACCCCACCCCTTTCCCTCCTTGGTGTCCATACGTTTGTTCTCTACATCTGTGTCTCAACTTCTGCCCAGCAAACCAGTTCATCTGTACCATTTTTCTAGGTTTCACATATATGTGTTAATATACGATATTTGTTTTTCTCCTCTGACTTACTTCACTCTGTATGACAGTCTCTAGATCCATCCACATCTCTACAAATGACCCAATTTCGTTCCTTTATATGGCTGAGCAATATTCCATTGTATATATATTTACCACATCTTCTTTATCCATTCGTCTGTCGCTGGGTATTTAGGTTGCTTCCATGACCTGGCTATTGTAAATAGTGCTGCAATGAACATTGGGGTGCATGTGTCTTTTTGAATTATGGTTTTCTCTGGGTATATGCCCAGTAGTGGGATTGCTGGGTCGCATGGTAGTTCTAGTTTTAGTTTTTTTAAGGAACCTCCATACTGTTCTCCATAGTGACTGTATCAATTTACATTCCCACCAACAGTGCAAGAGGGTTCCCTTTTCTCCACACCCTCTCCAGCATCAGATTTTCTGATGATGCCCATTCTAGCTGGTGTGAGGTGATCCCTCATTGTAGTTTCGATATGCATTTCTCTAATAATTAGTGATGTTGAGCAGCTTTACATGTGCTTTGTGGACATCTGTATGTCTTCTTTGGAGAAATGTCTATTTAGGTCTTCTGACCATTTCTGGAT
This sequence comes from Globicephala melas, assembly GCF_963455315.2. NCBI lineage: Eukaryota > Metazoa > Chordata > Mammalia > Artiodactyla > Delphinidae > Globicephala > Globicephala melas. The sequence goes on from NC_083331.1 coordinate 52,994,513, forward strand.
TGGGTTGTTTGTTTTTTATGGTATTGAGCTTCATGATCTGTTTATATACTTTGGAGATTAATCCTTTGTCTGTTGATATGTTTGCAAATAGTTTCTCCCATTCTGAGGGTCGTCTTTTCGTCTTGTTTGTAGTTTCCTTTGCTTTGCAAAAGCTTTTAAGTTTCATTAGGTCCCATTTGTTTATTTTTGTTTTTATTTCCATTACTCTAGGAAGTGGATCAGAAAAGATCTTGCTGTGATTTATGTCAAAGAATGTTCTTCCTATGTTTTCCTCTAAGAGTTTTATAGTGTCCGTTCTTACATTTAGGTCTCTAATCCATTTTGAGTTTATTTTTGTGTATGGTGTTAGGGTGTGTTCTAATTTCATTCTTTTACATGTAGCTGTCCAGTTTTCCCAGCACCACTTATTGAAGAGACTGTCTTTTCTCCATTGTATGTCCTTGCCTCCTTTGTCATAGATTAGTTGACCATAGGTGCGTGGGTTTATCTCTGGGCTTTCTTTCCTGTTCCATTGATCTGTATTTCTGTTTTCATGCCAGTACCATATTGTCTTGATTACTGTAGCTTTGTAGTATGGTCTGAAGTCAGGGAGTCTGATTCTTCCAGCTCTGTTTTTCTTTCTCAAGATTGCTTTGGCTATTCGGGGTCTTTTGTGTCTCCATACAAATTTTAAGATTTTTTGTTCTAGTTCTGTAAAAAATGCCATTGATAATTTGATAGGGATTGCATTGAATCTGTAGATTGCTTTGGGTAGTATAGTCATTTTCACAATATTGATTCTTCCAATCCAAGAACATGGTATATCTCTCCATCTGTTGGTATCAGCTTTAATTTCTTTCATCAGTGTCCTATAGTTTTCTGCATACAGGTCTTTTGTCTCCCTAGGTAGGTTTATTCCTAGGTATTTTATTCTTTTTGTTGCAATGGTAAATGGTAGTGTTTCCTTAATGTCTCTTTCAGATTTTTCATCATTAGTGTATAGGAATGCCAGAGATTTCTGTGCATTAATTTTGTATCCTGCAACTTTACCAAATTCATTGATTAGCTCTAGTAGTTTTCTGGTGGCATCTTTAGGATTCTCTATGTATAGTATCACGTCATCTGCAAACAGTGACAGTTTTACTTCTTCTTTTCCAATTTGTATTCATTTTATTTCTTTTTCTTCTCTGATTGCCATGGCTAGAACTTCCAAAACTATGTTGCATAATAGTGGCGAGAGTGGACATCCTTGTCTTCTTCCTGATCTTAGAGGAAATGCTTTCAGTTTTTCACCATTGAGAATGATGTTTGCTGTGGGTTTGTCATATACGGCCTTTATTATGTTGAGGTAGGTTCCCTCTGTGCCCACTTTCTGTAGAGTTTTTATCATAAATGGGTGTTGAATTTTGTCAAAAGCTTTTTCTGCCTCTTTTGAGATGATCATATGGTTTTTATTCTTCAGTTTGTTACTATGGTGTATCACATTGATTGATTTGCATATATTGAAGAATCCTTGCATCCCTGGGATAAATCCCACTTGATGGTGGTGTATGATCCTTTTAATGTGTTGCTGGATTCTGTTTGTTAGTATTTTGCTGAGGATTTTTGCATCTGTGTTCATTAGTGATATTGACTTGTAGTTTTCTTTCTTTGTGACATCCTTGTCTGGTTTTGGTATCAAGGTGATGGTGGCCTCGTAGAATGAGTTTGGGAGTGTTCCTCCCTCTGCTATAGTTTGGAATAGTTTGAGAGGATAGGTATTAACTCTTCTCTAAATGTTTGATAGAATTCACCTGTGAAGCCATCTGGTCCTGGGTTTTTGTTTGTTGGAAGATTTTTAATCACAGTTTCAATTTCAGTGCTTGTGATTGGTCTGTTTATATTTTCTATTTTTTCCTGGTTCAGTCTTGACAGGCTGTGCTTTTCTAAGAATTTGTCCATTTCTTCCAGGTTGTCCATTTTATTGGCATATAGTTGCTTTTAGTAATCTCTCATGATTCTTTGGACTTCTGCAGGGTCAGTTGGCTGCGTTGGGTCTTTGTTGCGGTGCGTGGGCTTCTCATCGCACTGGCCTCCCTTGTTGCGGTGCTTGGGCTTCAGCAGTTGTGGCACACAGGCTCAGTTGCTCTGCAGCATGTGGGATCTTTCTGGACCAGGGATTGAACCCGTGTCCCCTGCATTGGCAGGCGGATTCTTAACCACTATGCCACCAGGGAAGTCCCCACATACATTTTAAAGATGAAAAATCTCAGATACAGGGAGGTTAAATAACATTCCCTCCATAATGTAGCCAGAAGGTGGTAGAGGTGGGGTTTGTACCCATATCTGATTTTTAAGTGTGTGTTGTAAGCCAGGATGTTTTCAATCTGGCTTTTGATAATGTCAATGATATTTAAAGAACCTGATATTTCCTTGCTGTTCCTGATCCAATCCTCATGAACAATTGATAAAACACTGAATTATATTGAAAGTAATACTCGTTAGATTAGTTCATTGATTCAACATGTTTACTGGATGCTTAGAATACACTAGGCACTGAGTATAGAGCAGTGAATAAAAGAGACAAAAATCTCTACCCACCTGGGGCTTTATTCTAGACAATAAATGAAACAAATGAGTACAATATAAGGTATGACTGTGGTATATGTACTGCTATGGAGAAAGGAAAGCAGAGAAGGGGGCTAAGGAGTATTTGGGGGATGTGTCCATTTGTATAATGTTGGTCACTGAAAAGCTGACATTTGAGTAAATACTTGAAGGAGGACGGGGGAGTCAACCCATTGTACATCTAGGGGAAGATGGAGGAAATGGCAAGTGCAAAGGCCCTGAGTCACATGTGTGTCTGACTTGCCCAAAGAACAAGACCCATGCCCCAGAATGCAGAGTAGTAAGGGGGAAACTAGGGGTTTTATCACAACCACTCTAGCTCTTCTTTTGAAAATTGATTAAAAGGGACAGCATGGAAGCAGAAAGACCAGTTGGAAGGCTTTTGCAACAACCTAGGTGAGAGATGATGGTGGCTCAGATCAGGTGTTGGCAGAAGAAGTGGTGAGAAGTGTCAGGATTTTGGATGTATTATGAAAGTAGAATCCTCATCATCTGCTGAGGGATTGGAAGTGGGTTGTGAGATAAGTCGAGAAATTAGTGCTAAATCCAAGGTTTTTGGTCCGTGCCGCAAATTTAACAGATTGTGTGAGTTTGAATTCTAGGAAAAACATGCACACTTCATATGCTTTAGAGGCACCTAAATGGAATGGAAAATTTGAAATTGTATTTTATTGGCATGGTTTTAAAATATTTAAAATTTTGAAAGAATCCTCAAAACTGACACATATATTATTAATCTATAATAAACAAACACATCATTTAACATCACTTTTCTGGGTGTTAATTTTTAGACGAACACATTAAAAAAGGAAATTTTCCTCTTTCCATTTAGGTAACTTAGGTTGCAAGCTCAACAAACATATGCATAAAAAGTAGAAACCTTTGGTGCTTTTTGACAAATTTTTCCTCTAGATCCTCTAACACAGAAACATATGTTTTTCTTGGCCAAGACTGACTCCTTATTCAATGGTTTAATTTCTCAAATATATGGAGTTTTTCAGGGGTTCAGATGTAAAAAGTTTATTCTTTTGACCAAGTCAAAAGACTAGACAAGCAATTTAGAGAGTTTCATCAAATTATAAGCACTTGGAACTGATAATATATACCAAGTTGACCCTTTGGTTTCAAAGTGAATTAAGTTAAATAATGGAGATTGAGTAAGCGCTCATTTAACTTTTGGAGTAATGAGGACTTTTACGTGTGGACTTTATCTCAATGTGTTAACACCCTCATCACCCTGTAGAATTATTTTGACAGCATATTCATGACCTTTCTTTTTACCTATCTGACTCTTCTACCAAGTTGCCCTAAGGTCTGCTAAAATCTCCCTAAAACATTATTCCTTATGTGCCATCCCCCTCCTTTCAGAAACAAGATTCCAGTACAAATTCGTTAGCTTGGTATTCGGGATCATGCATTAGTCTGATTCATCTATTTTCTCTCTCCTGCCTATTTTCTCTGCTTTCCAATACTTAGCGTTGACTTTAGGCAAGACAATCTCAATATAGTCTGCCTCATACACACACACCATGGCTCTCTCCTTTCTCAGTGTTCTTTTGCATTGTCTATGCACTCTAAACTACTCAACTAACATGTACTACAGATTTTTTTAAAATTAATTAATTAATTTTTGGCAGTGTTGGGTCTTTGTTGCTGTGCGCAGGATTTCTCTAGTTGCAGTGATCAGGCTTCTCATTGCGATGGCTTCTCTTGTTGCAGAGCACGAGCTTTAGGCATGTGGGCTTCAGTAGTTGTGGCTCGTGGGCTCTAGAGCGGAGGCTTAGTAGTTGTGGCACAGGGGCTTAGTTGCTCCGTGGCGTGTGGGATCTTCACGGACCAGGGATCGAACCCATGTCCCCTGCATAGGCAGGCGAATTCTTAACTACTGCACCACCAGGGAAGTTCCATACTACAGATATTTTTAAACACTCACCAGGTGCAGAGAACTATATGAGCGTCTATATTACCTTGCGCGTCTCTTTGCAGGTTTTGTTGCTGGAATCTCTCTTATCATCTCCTCTGCCCCATAGTGATTCCCTCAGTAAAACCACCTCCCCTTCAAGGGGAGTGAATGATTCTTTGGTCAGAAAACTGCACCCGTTGGCAGCTACTACATTTATTATGATCTTTTGCAGCCACCTAGACTTAAGAATGAAAAGCTAGGTCTTTGTTAGCTAGGTCTAATAACAATAACTTAGTAGTTCACCTTTATTTTCTTTATTTTTATTTTATTTTTTTTGCGGTACACGGCCTCTCAATGTTGTGGCCTCTCCCGTTGCGGAGCACAGGCTCCGGACGCGCAGGCTCAGCGGCCATGGCTCACGGGCCCAGCCGCTCCGCGGCATGTGGGATCTTCCCGGACTGGGGCACGAACCCGTGTCCCCTGCATCGGCAGGCGGACTCTCAACCACTGCGCCACCAGGGAAGCCCAGTTCACCTTTACCGAACACTATTTATGTGCCAAGTCCTATTCTAAGTTCTGTACGTATATTAACCCATTGAATGCTCATGACACGGTAAATGTAGCCAGTTGGGGCAAGCTACTTGCTTCATCCAGTCTATAGCTGGATGCCATGGGGACTGAATGGTTTATAAGCAATATTGCTACAGTGACCTTAGCTCTCTGCTGTGGGTCATTCAGAAATTTCATCAGCATATCTTCAATGCCTTCACCTGCAGCAGATAAAACTCTTGAATAGGACAAGCAATAGAAATAAGCCTAGTGGTAAATCTCCAGAGACTTCTCTTCAGTTGCTACAAATCCATCAGTTAATCCTTTGTGGAATTAATCTTTAGGCCACAGAAGATTTTCTAAGTGTGCTGTATTAGTCTGTGTTCTCCAGAGAAATCGATATCTATATATCTATATCTTTATCTATATCTATATCTAATCTTAGGAGACATTATAGGAATTGGCTCATGCAATTATGGGGGCTGGGAAGTCCCTCAGTCTGCTGTCTGCAAGCTGGAGAACCAGGAAAGCCCATGGTATAATTCAGTCCAAGTCCGGAGGCCCGAGAGCTAGGAGCCTGTCGGAGGGCACGAGAAGACTGATATCCCAGCACAGGCAGAGAGCAGGTTCTCCCATCCTCTGCCTTTTTGTTTTATTCAGGCTCTCCATGGATCGGATCATGCGCACCTGCATCAGTGAGGGTGATCTTCTTTACTCTGTCTACTGATTCAAATGCTAATCTTTTCCAGAAACATCCTCACAGACACACCCAGAAATGTTTTGCCAGCTGTCTGGGCAGCCCTTAGCCCCATCAAGTTGACATATAAAATTAACCATGACAGGTCCATCCCTTGTCAACCTGGCACCCATACCCACCTCCTTATTCTCCAAATAAAGAAAATCAGGAGGTCATAATTCTACCTAACGTGATACAACTATGCTGTGTTTAACCAAAAACACACTAACTCCTTCCCCAAATGAGGAAGTAAAGCCCTTGAGTGATGTTCACTCCTTTCTTGAACGTTGGCAGGGTCCATTTTTCTGCAATTTCTGAAGCCCTCCTTTTCTGACTTTTACATCATTTGCCTCACTCTAGTCTTTCTATACCTCTCCCAAGCCCCCTTGTTGATCTTAGCGGAAATTCTCTGAGCACAAAGGCAAATTCTTATCATGTGGAACTATGTTTCTCTGAACATCTTCTGGACATAGATTTGGGATTGGGCAGGTTTAAGGATTGCTAGGAGAGGTACCAACAATATTAGGAAATGACGCTACACAGCATACCAGTCAGGTTCTTGGCTGCAAACAATGAAATGTTTATTAAAGATATTGGGTAGCTCAAAGATTCATTGGAAAGGCTACAAAATCACTCATGAGAAGATGGCTGCTCTCACCCCCTGTGATTGCCAGAAGTGACAGTTTGTACTGCAGCTACTTCTGCATCAGGAATTTAAGCAATTAGGCAATGCTACTAGGCACTGCCAGGAAGGGAGAATGTGAACTCCCCAGACCTTTGTTCTCTTGTGTCCCAGGTCTGGAATCTTAAGTCTGGTGCTCTAATTGGCAGAGTCAAGGTTACATGCCTCACCCTGGGTACAAGGGAGAAGGAGGCTGGGGAAATAAGTATTCAATAGATTCAGCTCCCTGTACTCTTGATCTCAGCCAAGACTTACGAAGTGGGTCATTCTCCAAACATATAAAGTACTTCAGATCCATCTGTTTTACATGACTGATGTCCACTACAGACAGTGATAGAGAAAACATAGAAATTCCAGCTACAACATTTCATCACTCTGGAGTCATCTACATAAGTGAAAGCAGCCGGCTCTTAAAACCTTAATATCCTTGGAAGATATCATTGAGATGGATTACCATCCCCAATGTTCAGATGTAGAATGGGAGATCTGGAAAGTTTAAGTTACCTGTCCGAAGTCACATGCTTACAAGATATTGGATCTGGGATGTGAACTCAAGTCTCTCTTTAAAGAATCTGTGATCTCTCCATTATACCATCCTGAAGGTTTTTTGTTGTGCTGTTGTTGTTGCTGTTTTTTCATATACAGGCAGGTATTTATTATGTAGATATTGGTGCTAATAATCTAGCAGTTTTGAACATCTGAAATGAGCTAGTAATTTCATTAAAATCATCTCATTTAATTCTGCCAACCAGCTTTACAGATATCATTAGGCTTATTTATGAGATTTTGGGAAAATTGAGATTCAGTGATAAATAAATCACCTATGGGCACACAGTAAGTAAAAGATGCAGAATATAATTTTATGCTTATGTGGTTTTTAAAAGTAAAGTAAAGTAATACCTTAAAAGTTTTCCCCTGACAAATTATAATTGTATGCTGAAGTGTTATTTCATCTTAAAAGGAATCTGTGCCATAATTTCCTCTCAAATTTTTTTCTCTCATGTATTTCAGACTTAAGCATTTTGAAATTTAGTTATACATGAAATTTGAAAAATATTTCAGAATAAGGGTAATCTCTAATCTTTCCTAGACGTGTAAGTTTATTATTATTTTTATTTTATTGCAAAAACAATAAATGCATGGAATAGAAAGATAAAACAAAACAGAACTATGTAAAATAGTGAAAATTCCTGCTCTCTCTAGAAGTAACCACTTAAAATCATTTCTGGTTTCAGCACTTCAGGGATTATTTGATATCATTAATAATGTGTTTATATAGGCCCCATTTCTTGATTTGTCAACTTTAGACAGAATTTAATTAATTGCCTTTATGAAATAGAAAGAATTTAGCTAATTATAGTTTCTCTTACCTTTTCCTCTTTACCAAATTTTATTATATTTGATATACTATTAATTTAATTTATTCTTTTAAATTTCCTTTATAATTTAACATAATAATCTCTTAGGCTTTTACTTCTCAATCTGTCAACTTCAGACAATTTTCTTGTTCTCTTTCTTTTTTTAATATTTATTTATTTATTTGGTCGTGCTGGGGCTTAGTTGCGGCGGGCCGGCTCCTTCGTTGCGGCATGTGAACTCTTAGTTGTGGCATGCATGTGGGATCTAGTTCCCTACCAGGGATCGAACCCGGGCCCCCTGCATTGGGAGCGCAGAGTCTCATCCACTGCACCACCAGGGAAGTCCCTCTTTCTTTATCTTATCCTGCCTTTTCCAGATCTATAAATCTCCCAGCTCTATTTTTTTTAATTGCTAAAGTTTATAAATGTTGCAGTTTGCTTTGTAAGTATTATTTAGTCTTCTGTGCTTTGACTATAGGTGTGTTTTTAAAATTGAAAAATGATAAATATTGGCGATTGTTATTCATAGCCGGACTATAAGAAAGAAATTAAATTATTTCTCACAAAACTTGGGCCACTCAAGGGAGGGTTAGAGTCAATGTCAAATGGATTCTCTCCTGCTTTATTAGATGCTCAGCATCGTTTTGCAATTAAGTACGCCTTAGATACAGACCATGATTTTCTTGTTTTAGCTGTTTTATTTTTCCTACTCTGCAGCTTCTAGTTGTTTTTTCCTTATTGAGAAGAAATGTATACTTTTACTTTATTACTAAGATAACTCACCCTCTTCTTCATATTAATTATTTAAATGAATTGACTTTCCTTCTTGGATTTAACTGACTTGCTGTTGGGGTGAAAGCAACAGTAGAGAGCTTTCCCCACCCCAAACGTCAAAATGAGAGGGACTTTACTCCTGGGGGATGACCTTCATACTAGCACTCCCCTGGAAGATGATATATTTTCTTTAGTAAATCCAGCTCTGCTTTTGTCACAGTGCAAACATTCCTGCTTCCAGGTTCCTGTATGTGTAGAGGAGAGGTGGTAGGAGATCTGCCGCAGAGGTTAATATACTGCCCTCTTATCAATAAGTTGATTACTGTATTGCCACGCATCCCTGCCACAGCTGCGCTTACGGTCAAGAGGAAAGACTCACACATTTGCTGGGTCTTTTCCTGGACTGAGGGCTCTGGACCTGAGCTTCTTCCACTCTGGCTACCTGGAAATAAGATTCCCATGTGTGTTCTCTCTTCTGGTACTCTGTCATGTCTCTGGCATGCTGATGGGCTTCTCTCCCTCTCTCAGCACTGTTATGAATTATTCCCTTTTATACATCTTTACTGACATTTCACTGATTTGGAGAAGATAGTAAACCTATGTACTTGGTTTGTTATCTTGAACCAAAACCTCCCTATTCATGCTTTGTTTTTTAATTGCAATTATGGCATACTGCTTGAGATTTCAATAAAAATTACATTATAGCTACTATGCTTTGAATATAGATTCAGGAATGGGTGTAACTTAAAAAAGGGTTTCATTTAGCCAAAATGTAAACCACTACAGTATTTAAAGAGATAATTTCAGTTACCTGCAATGTTTGCTCAACTGGTTATCTCATTCTTCAAAGATTCCAATTATATGTAGCATCACTGAATTTTATTATTTTATTATGGCTATTTCACCCTAGAATTTGGAGGGTATTCTTCTGTCCTTGTCTTCTGGATTTTAATTGTTATATCTGTATAATATCTGTCTTTCTCTCTCTGGTTGCTCTTAAGTCACTTTGCCTCTGGCCTTTAGCAATTTCAGTGCAATATGCCTGGGGTGGGTTTATTTATATGTATCTTACTTGGAATTAAACACGATTTTAGAATTTGATTCATATCTTTCATAAATCCTAGAGAATTCTATTTTTATCTCTTTAAGTAGTATTGCCTCTCTGACGTAATCTCTATTCTCTTGTTTTGAAAGTATCATTGGACATATGTTAGATTTTTTCATTGTATCTCTGTCTCTTTTTTCTCTTATTTTTTCTATCTACTTTACTTTCTGTGCTGAATAAGAGTATAATTTCTTCAGCTGTATCTATCATTGCAATAATTTTCTCTTCAGCTTTGTCATCAACACTTAGCCCATTCATTTGGTTTTACGTTTAAATAGGTTTAAAAAAAAAGAATTCTGGACGTTCCATCTGGTAATTTTTTAAATTCGCCTTGCCTTCATCTTTTCTTAATCTGTTATTTTTAATGATTTTTAAGTCTCTCTATTACATCTTTAATCAACTTTAACATACTCATTTCATAGTTTATATCAGAGAGTTTTAGCATTTGAATTTCGTGAGAGTGGAGGTACTAATAACACTGCTTGGTTTTCTGTCTCTTGTTCACATGGATTTTTTTTTTTTCATGCATTCAGTAATTCTGGATTGTGAATTCATCATAAGCGGGGCTTTATCTGTGAGAATCCTTGTGTGAAGACTCGTTCTTCTGGAGGAATTTTGAGTTTGCTTCTGCCAGGGATCCCAAGCATATTACTGACTTTGTGTAATCTTTAATGTTACTTTCTCATTCTAGGATTCCAAGACCACACGAATATTATAGTTTCAAATCCCAGACCCATGAGAGCTGTTGCCCCATGATGAGGAATTCTCAGAGGAGGTTATTTTTTCCTACCCAGAGTCTAGACTGAGATAGATATTTTGTTGTTGTTTTCCTGTGTTATTGGGTGGATTATTATTTTCTAGTTACTACTGAAAATTACAGTCCTTTGAGTGTCCTGACATTATATGAGGTTCTTACATTTCTAGCTCCTAGTGGGCTCAGGCCATATTTTCTGACCATGAAGTAGGCATTAGAATTCAGACTCTTGAAAACTGAGATGAACACATACAACCCCATAGGAGCAGTTGAAATTTCAGTTTAAAAAGTTACCACTTTGGTTTTCAGTTCTTTCTCCAGTCATTTCTGATATGTAAAATACCACCATATATTTCCTTAGAAACTCACCTTGTATTTTGAAGGATGAAGGTGATTTTTAGCCAGAATTTCTAGATGTTTTGCAATGGGAGATTTTGTCATTTCTATCTTTTTGCATATTGTCTTTTCTGTCATTTTTTCAGGAAAAGGAAGTGCATAATTTACTTTTTAAAAATTACATAAAAACATAATTGTAAAAGAATAGTTTTCCCACTCAAAAACTTTAACCTTGTCATTTTAGTATATCCTCTTTTCTTTGAATTAAAATTATATTTTCTGAAGAAGAATTAAACTATAATATCAAATTTGAAATCATGGCAATTTCAATAGTTTTAACAGTGTTGAATTCTTGGCAAAATGTCAGTAGTTATTTCAACTGTGAATCATTTTTAAAAATACCTTCTCATGTGGAAGAAGACAATCTCATTTTTAAAAAACAAGGCATATTTTTTCATAATTACAATATTTTAAAGTTTTATTGAACTATGACACACAATAAGCTGCACATATCCAAAGTCTATATAATTTGATAAGTTTTGACATATACATGTACCTGTGAACCATCATCATAATTGAAAAAGTGAGCATACTCATTCCCCGCCAAAGTTTCCTTGTGCTCCTTTGTAATTCCTCCCTCCTGCCCCTACCCAGGACCCCAACTCTGCATCCAGGAAACCTACTGATCTGCTTACTGTCACTATAAATTAATTATTAGATTAATTTGAACTTTCTAAAATTTTATTTAAATGGATGTAGTGTATACTCTTTTGTCTGTCTTCTTACCTCAGCATAATTATTTTGAGATTCATCCATGTGGTTATGTGTTTATTCTTTTTATTGCGATGAGTAGTATTCCATTATGCGATGCTGATATACTGATATACCATACTTTGTTTACACATTCACCTGTTGATGAACATTTGAGGTGTTTCCAGTTTGGGGCTCTTACAAATAAAGCTGCTATGAACATTTGTGTATAAGTATTTGTAAGAACGTACAGAGAGAGCAAACATACCCATTGGTTGTAGAATATAAAAGAAAGAGCGAAATCAAGAATGGCTTCAAGGTTTTTGGTCTGAGCATAGAAATAATGTACTAGCCATGGGTTGAGAAGCAGAAGGGAGTAGGAAGGACAGGTTTTGTTGTGGGCAGGGTGTTGAGTGGAATTCAGTAGTTTGGTTTTTGACATATTGAGTTTGAGACCTTATAAAAGGGAGGCAGGAGGGCCAGAGTCAGAGAGAGGGGAAGGGAGAGGGAGAGAGAGAGAGAGAGGCACTTGAGGATGGCTAAGCTGCTGGCTTTGAAGATGAAGGAAGAGACCATGAACCAAGGAATGCAGGCAGCATCTAGAAGGTAGGAGTGGCAAAGGAGTAGATTTTCCCCTAGAGCCTCCAGAAGGAACATAGCCCAGCTGACACCTGGCTTTTAGCCCAGTGACCTCCACAACTTTGAGATAATACATTTGTGTTGATTTAAGCTAATAAGTTTGTGGTAATTTGTTACAGAAGCCACAGGAAACTAATACAAAGCCTTAAGACTGGATGACATCATCTAGAGAGCAAGTGACTGCTGATAAATATCTTTAGAATATTCCTATCCTCTATCTAGACCAGGGGTCCCCAACCCCTGGGCAGTAGTCGTCCATGGCCTGTTAGGAACCGGGCTGCACAGCAGGAGATGAGCGGCGGGCCAGGGAGCGAGTGAAGCTTCATCTGTATTTACAGCCGCTCCCCATCGCTTGCATTACCGCCTGAGCTCCGCCTCCTGCCAGATCCGCGGCGGCATTAGTTTCTCATAGGAGCACGAACCCTACTGTGAACTGCGTATGTGAGGGATCTAGGCTGTGCACTCCTTATGAGAATCTAATGCCTGGTGATCTGAGGTGGAGCTGAGGCGGTGATGCTAGCGCTGGGGAGTGGCTGCAAATACAGATTATCATTAGCAGAGAGGTTTGACTGCACAGAGACCATAATAAATCAATTGCTTGCAGACTGATATCAAAACCCTAACAGCGAGTGGCAAGTGAAAACAGGCTCAGGGCTCCCACTGATTCTGCATTATGGTGAGTTGTATAATTATTTCATTATGTATTACAATGTAATAATAATAGAAATAAAGTGCACAATAAATGTAATGCGCTTGAATCATTCTGAAAACACCCCCTGCCCCCCACCGTCTGTGGAAAAATTGTCTTCCACGAAACCAGTCCCTGGGCCAAAAAAGTTGGGGACCTCTGAATGCTGCTTTGTTCCTTTTTGCCTTGCTGGCTATAGGAGCCACGTGGGCTCAATTCAGTCCTCACTGCAAATCACTCTGCCCTGTTGGGATGGAGACAGTGCTAGGTTTGCTCACTGTGACATTTGGGCTTCAGGCCTGAAGGTTTCTCTTTACTTGATATCCAGGGTTTTGAAATTCTGAGTTTTGATCACCAGGTCCACTATTCAATCCCTAGGTGTCTGGGTACTTTTACGGCTTCTGGCAACTTCAGTTTTGTTCTTTGTCACCACAGTTCCTCAACCTCTTGATTGTTAGTTGTTTACCTGTTTCGGAGCCTGGATATACTCATCTTTGCTTCACATGCCTGGTTTTGACACTCTTGCTCATACCCAACATCAGATAACACCTTTTAGGAGTCCACTGTTTCATTTAGTCAGCACAGCATACCTTCAGGTAGTTTAAAATGCAGGAAACAAGGTTAAGTTCAGACAATGTGTTCAGGGTTCCCACTGGTAGAACTGGGTTTGAAAGTAGATCGGTCTGTGGGAAATGTCCGTGCTCTTTGTTACGATGCTGTGTGGACTCTTTTGATTGCTCCACCTTATGAATGCTGAGTTGCTTCTGACAACTCCTCTCCCCTAACTAAATGGAGGGAGAGTTAATGTCTCATTTGTCAGTCCCAACCCAGACTGCTCACCAGTCCTATTTTGGCAGACAAACATGCTTCAGCAGCTACCCACTTCTATCTGCATTTGTAAATGTTGTATCAGTATGTAAACATTTTAGCTAAATACATTCAGAACACTTGAATTTGTATCAATTATCTTTTTGACAGTTAATTCAATAGTAAAATTCAGTTCTTTCTCTTGACAATGGAATTGAGAGGAGGGGGTCAGGGGTGGTAACCTCATGATATTAAAATAACTAAAACCCTTCAATCCCTTGCTTGAAACTTTTATAATCTTCCTTAGAACAAAAAATCCAAAAAACAAAAATAAAAACTATACCATTAAGAATATTATAGCTTCAAAATACTGCCATGATGCCTAAGAAAATTATTTCTATAAACTACTCCATTCGTCATAACTTATTTTACCCCAGATCAAAGGTCTGGCTCTCCACTGAAAATAGAAACCCAAGAGGGTCCCAAGCCAATGAATCAGCAATGCAGTCATCCTCACACCCCCAGGAGTTGAGTTGCAAGAGACTAAATGTGTAACTTCTATAATAAAAGGTAGCGGCAGCATTGTTATTTTTACTCAACTTTTACATAACTTGAGAATTCTCAGTCTCCAAATCTAAGAGTGGCAGGCCTCCAAGGAGAGCCTGCACGTATCAGTATTCTGCTGGGGCTGAATCACGTCTCTTGAGGTTGTCTCTGGTTTCCTCAGTGGGCTGCTGCTGACCTCCTCGAGAGCCTCCATAGAAGGCAGGGAACTGCTCAGAGCTCTGGGGGACAGGCCTGCATTATTGATGTCTACACAGCAGGTTGAAAGTGATCTTGGGTCGTTTCCTGGGTCAGCAATGTTTCAATTGCAGCTGGTGTTGGGGACCACTTAGACCACAGAAGCAGCACTCACGTTGGGGGGGGGGCGTGTACGTCTCCTTCTCAACACTACCTCTATCACGAGGACACACAAAGATGAATGGCCAGCCCGAGTGGCAGGGCCGCCTCTCTCTGCGAGCTGCATACAGAGCGCTTTGTGTCCCGGTCGGTTGCAATACTTCCCTTCTGCCCGAGGCCAGCTGGCTTCTCCGGGGCTGCGGAAAGTATCGCTTGTTTCGGAATTGGTTAGAGTTCAATCTCAATTATGTCTGGAAACAACACACGTTCCTTTCCCCCTTCTGTATGACTGCAGTGTTAATTTCCAAGTAAACTTGTGCAAGTCGCTTTCAAGTTGAAAGAGCCACACAACGTTGACATTTATTGGGCACCGCCTTTTCAGCCTTCCTGGCAGCGTGGCCACGGAGGTGTGGCCCCTCCACCGGGGGCTGGGAGGCTCACTCTTTCCAGCCTTCACGGCCCACCCTAGAGCGAGGCTGCAAGAGATTATTTGGACAGGATCACATTCAAATCTGCCTCTCCTCCACCCACACGAAGCCTAATTTCAACTTTTCCCCAAGTGGTATAAAACTGGAACCCTAGACCAAGTCCAAGAAAGAGAAGAAAGATGATATAATTTAATTTGCTTGTCATTAAAAAGTAACTTTTATTATGTGCACGGCTGGCTGCCTCCTTAGACTTTTATAAGGTAGTGTTCTCACCAGCAGTAAAAGAAACGTAATCCTTCTCTGACGATTTTAAGTTCTACCTTTATGGCTCTTTTTTTTTTTTTTTTAAAGCCTTGGTGATTCAGCTGATCAAGTTTCTGAATTCCTTTATGTGCCCCCAATACATACTTTATTTAGACCTTGATCTGATGAAGAAATGAATGTCATGCTTTTTTTCTTTTTAAATTTTTTACAGCACACAACACTTTGAGTCGTGAGGTGCACCTGTTTTTAGTGTCTGCACATACTCAGCCGGGCGTGTCGCTGAGTCTGCCCCTGCAGCTGTTGTTTTGCCATAAAAAATACTACTGTATTCATGTAGGTTTAAGCCCTGTGAACTGTAAGTTGGACTTGTTAAGGGGAGGCCTGCGACTCTGTCTGGACTGCTGATAATAGCTCAGATAAACATCTCACACTGACCCTCACACAGTAGCATTTATACTAATGGGAGGAAGTCTCTCAAACAATATACAGTCCAGCAGACAGCAGATGTGGACCATGCAAAATTAATGATTAACTGCGTGCCAGTGTGTTTGTCAGGGAACAGTCCTGCTCTTTAAGGGGCTTATATAGTCTGTGAAAGAAATTAGCTCATGAGAGGAACTCATAAGGATAAAAGGAAAAACTTAAGTGGAGGCCTGACATATCCTGCTTTTCTCACAGGGCAAAAATTTAAACATAATGGTCTCCTTTTTGCAGTGTGAAGTTCTGACTCTGAAGTTGGGGCAGATCATCCACTTGTTAAAACAAGACATGAACATTCTTGTTATTCCTTCCAGGGGCAGAGGGATGGTGTGCACTCAAACTGAACTCTGTACCAGAATGAAGGGGGAAATTATCCAACAATTATCCTAGACATGGAAGACCGTGAAACCAAAAATAATTAAGAAAGTGACAGCAGAGGAGGAAATAAGACTAGATGTTCATAATTCATTACCACTTTGGACTAAACAGGCTTTAAAATGCCCAGAAAATCTCATCAAAGTTCACAGGTAAAAGTAAAATAAGTATTAGGCAAGTAATAGCAGCCTTGTAATTTATCAAAGATGATGTATTGCAAGGAGTATAATCTCCCAAAATATCTAGTTAAATGAATTTCATAATGATAATTTTTTTCACATGACTTAAATTCCCTTCCTGGATCCCAGTGATGGTTCAGCAGATTAAAGATAATAGGAATCTAGGAATTACTATGACCAATGTAGATTCTGTAATGTGCCTTTAGCTGGAGAACCCCTGGTGTCCCGGTGCTTCTGCCAGCCCTGCGGCTCCTTCAGACAGGGTCTCCTTAACTTGAGCTGGCACACCTTTGCAAAGACAATATGCAATCCAGAAGCGTTGAACAGTTGTTCATAGAACTTTGGGTCTGGTACATTTGGCCTACTTTTGAGTAAGGAGTAAAGTCAGTGGAATTAGAGAGATTGGCATTGGAAGTAAGAGAACATGTTAAAAAGGAACTAATATAAGAGGAGGTGGAGACAGCAATTTTTTTTGCCTTACATCCAAGGCGTCTGTAAACTGGTTTGGGTCTTCTTATCTAACTTCATTTCCTACTGCCTTCCCCACCTCACCCCACCCCAAGCTGATTCTTCCACCCAGAGAAGCTGGTTTATTTGCTGTTTCCCCACATGTTCTATCTTCTACTTCATGGAGTTCCTGAAATTCATCATTCCAACACACATTCTTTTTTTTTTTTTTCTTTTTCTTTTCTGACTTTGATTTACTTTTGTCCTTATTATATCATTTAGCTTATTCTCCTAACAATATGTGTTTTGTTTTGTTTTTTAAAAAACATGTTTTGATTCTTTGAGGACAGGGAATATCTATATCTCTCTATGTATTTGTGTGTGTGTGTGTGTGTGTTTGAGAATCCCTTGTGATATCTGTCAGAGAGCTAGACAGGATGAAACAGGTGATTGATAAAGGTGTACAACAAGTGTTTTATGACCTTTATTCAGTCTGTTTGTGTTAACGTCCTCTTTCAGTTTTAGATGGTGTAGCCCTCTTCATATAAGAATGAAATAACCACATTAGCGCTTGCAAGACCACTCCCCTTCCTACCAAATCTCATTTGCACTGGCTGTCCCACTTTGGTCCTGAGACTGTTTTTCCTCCCAGGTTTGGTGTATTCCCTCACCATCTGGGCCAGGATAGAAGGACGTGGGACTGGACATTGTTTTTATATATTATGCACATCTGATTTCTTTTCTTTGTGTCTACAGTTGACAGCTGTCCCATACTATTTGGATGCAGAAAATGATACAATATGGGAAGTTAACTGTTTGACTTAAAACTTTTATTCTGAGTATTTCAGCAGAGGACTAAGGGGGTCTAGATTGTCTCTTCATGGGCAGTTACGGGGTCTGCTCTCTTGACAGTACATTTGCCAAAATGCCGCGATCAAGAAGATAATAGAGCCCAGCATATCCCGGAGGGCTGGCAAACTAAAATTGCATATCTGGAGGAGTGATGCCTAGGTGTTGGAATTTTACAGTACAGTAAATGGAAAAAAAAAATGGGATACAGACTTTAAAAATGTTTTCATTTTGGAAGGTAAGGGTGTTAAGAAAAAATAGAACCCCAGGGCTTCCCTGGTGGCGCAGTGGTTGAGAGTCTGCCTGCCGATGCAGGGGACACGGGTTCGGGCCTTGGTCCGGGAAGATCCCACATGCCGTGGAGCGGCTGGGCCCGTGAGCCATGGCCGCTGAGCCTGTGCGTCCGGAGCCTGTGCTCCACAGCGGGAGAGGCCACAACAGTGAGAGGCCCATGTACGCAAAAAAAAAAAAAAAAAAAAAATAGAACCCCAAATAATGACCATTTCGTATAAAAAAGATCAGAAAAAAAGACAGTCTTTAAAATTCAATGTATCTCATTTTATGAAAAAATAATCACATTATTTTTATTTTTCTTATTTTCCTAAGGACTATAGGAACTTCATGATCAACCACCACTAGTTGATGGTTTGACATTAGGAGGAACCTCTGGCCTAGACCAAGCAGAAGAGATTTAAACCCAAGTTTTA
Organism: Globicephala melas; assembly: GCF_963455315.2. NCBI lineage: Eukaryota > Metazoa > Chordata > Mammalia > Artiodactyla > Delphinidae > Globicephala > Globicephala melas. The sequence goes on from NC_083331.1 coordinate 53,012,809, forward strand.
TCACCTCTCAACCAGGCAGAGAGAGTGAGCCCTATTTTCTTTTGACAGTCTCTCCCATGATCTACTAAGCATGTGAGGAGAAGAGACCTCAATAGAGATCTGGGGAAAGGAAGGGCTCAAACACGAGCAAGGAAAAGTAGGAGAGCCTCTAAGAGTACCCATGGTTTAGGCTGAACATCTCATATTTCAGAGACTGCCTGGAAAAGTTGGGTAGTAGAGCACCAGTTGTTGACATAAGTCTTTGGCCCATCAGTGATACATACACCCAGTTCTGCTACAATGTGACATATTCTTTCCTAAGAATCACTGTGCTATGCAAAATCATACATTTGCATGGAAAGTTGTAATATCAGGTGTGGATGGGTGTGACTCATAACATACAAGGAACTGACATAGCTGGTAGATGTTTAAGGAGTGTGTGTGTGTGTGGGGGGGGGTGTTGTGTATTTCTATGCAGATTTGTTCAGCTGGTGTAACTTTCTGTATTTACTCTAGTGTTTCTACTGGACAAAACTGTGCACAAGCAATTATGCTCAAATTGTTCCCTAATATATCAATCAAGTTGTAAAAAAAATAGTTTTTTTCAAAACAAAGAATACAGCAGAACTGACTGCATATATATTTCAGAACAATGAAAAGTTCAGCAATCAGTAGATATAACTTCAAACCTAAGTGAACTCTATCTCTATGCAAACCAGACATCAAATGGAACTCAGGAGAGTCTCCAACTCTTGACATCTAGACATAATAGTCTTAAGCCCCTAATTCCATATTTGGGGAAGTCTAAGCCTCCCCAAGATTTCCATGTCCTTGTTGTCTTGTGGGCCTCTTAGTTTCTGTGGTTCTGGGTTCTCACTTTCTGTGGTTTATCCATTGACTCGGATGTGAAACTCAAAAGCCTCAAAGAATCTGCTCACAAAAAACATTTGCTTTGCATTCAGTTTTACCGATGGGGGGGGGGCTCCAGTAGAGAGAAGGAAGAGTGTGTGGTCAGGGTACTAAATTCACCAGCTTCCTCTCCATGGTCACCATGGGCTACCTATATCCCTGACCAAAGGTCATAGCTTCTGAAAGACACTGACTGCTGGTAAGCACCACATCCCCTGTCCCTTTGAGCCAAGGATAGTGATGGCTGCCACTGGAACTAGCCCTGGAATACTACCCTATACTTTCCACATGCATTTATTAAACTCCCTGAGTTCCAATTTTCCTATGGGCCATTTATTTCTTACTATAGCTATGACTTGTATGCCTAGATACAAATTCTGCTTCCATCACTTAGAGATTAACCTTGAGTGAGTTACTTAATCCACTGGACTTCAATTATGCCATCTGTAAAATAGGGCAGTACCACTTAAGTTTGTTGTGAGAATTAGATGAGATAGATGGATATATGGGTACAGTATCAAGAGTATAATAAGTGGCCAGTGAATGAAAGCCATTATTGTTGTTGTTATTGGTTTTATTACTACTGTTCCATTTTCATTGCTTCACATTAAATCTTAGCTAACCTTTGTTGGGCAAAAACTATGAAGGTTGAACTTAAGATGGCTGAAATGTAATTTCCTATGAGATTAAACAGCTTCGCAAAGCTTACTCAAGGCCATCGTTTGTTAATAAAAGTTAAGCACTGATTATGAAGAAGAATTACGTAGGATAACCTCATACTGAGGGCTTTGTCTTTGGCCCACTTCTCATGAATTGTGTCAGGTTAGCTCATCTCCCTGAACAGGAGAGGCCTTTGTTATTTGGGAGGAGGTGTTACTAAAATTTTATAGGAGAGAAATTGGAGTGAACATTTGCATTGAGCATCTCACAAGAAACAACTTTTAAACCTGTTAAGTATGAGACATTTCTCTTCCTTAAAGTGTTTTCTGGGCCACTTCTCTGGGTTTGTTAGTTTTCTCTCTCTGGATTTTTCCTCTCATAGAATCTAGCCTTGATATTGCCTCTTTTTTTCTACTCAGATTCTCCTCTGATTTCCCAATTCCAGTTATCTTCCCCTTTGTACTTCTGGATCTTACTCCGAAACTTACAGACACAAGCCCATCAACACATAAGGAAGGTGACTCACCTCCCTTAGTTAGACAACAGGCAGAGTTTCAGGTGGCAAACTGCTTCTTTCTCAGATAGAAATTCCTCTCCCTCCCACCCATGGACTTGAGTCGCTTTTCACAGCAGTCCCTTTACTTGTAAGGGATCATTGCACAGGGCAGGTAGTGCAGTTAGTGTAGCTTCAGGCTAGCGCTCTCTCTCTCTCTCTCTCTCTCTCTGTTTAGCATTTGAGATAATCTCAGGCAGCTACACGGCTGGTGAAGATCAAAGGTATTCTGCCCGCGCGAGGTCAAGACTGCTCTTGCTTTGAAAGCCTGTGTGTTCTAAAGTTATGTCTGCCGATATAAGGCCACTGCCTTCTCTCCCAAAATGTTGTAGCAAAAAAAGATACTAAGTGGAAGTAAACTCTTTCTGAGGGGACTCCTAAGTCACACAGATTCAGTTCTCTGAGATAATATGTATGTGGCAAGCTTGAGACTCATGCTACATCTTGACTAGTCCTTTCTTTCTCCGGGAGGCACTTTATTTAGTACTTTTCTGGATAGAGGAAGTAAACAAGTCACCTTCCAATTAATTCTGTACCTAAGACCTCACTTTAACCCACCCAAGTTTTACCCACAGGAATTAGCCTGGACTATCTAATTTGAAGATCTAAAATTAAAAATTAATACCCCCTGCTCAGTACATTTTTGAAATTTTCACTGCAGATAAATGTAAAAAACGTAGACAAAATGAAGTGAAAAACAGCAATAACGATCCAAGAAATTCGGCACCAGTGTGATGGGAAAGAAGATGGGGAAGGCTAAAATGGTTCAAATTGTGTTAATCTAGCATCTTTGAGTTGCAAGTAAAACATTCTCAATGAACTAGCTTCAGTGAGAAAGGAAAATTTATTATAGGGATATAGACACATATATCACAGAGTTTAAAGGCAGGTAAGAGTTGAGTCTTACTAGAGACTAGAACAAGGGCCTCGAAAATAGAGGTAGCTAATCTCCTACGTTTTCTTTGTCTCTTGGTTCTACTTCTGTCTACACATCTACTTCCTTCCCCTGCCTCTGCACACAGGCTTCCTCTGCTTCTCTGAGTATGTGGTAAATCAGTGATGTTCAACAAATGTCTGCAGTGATGAAAATATTCTATAACTGCACCATTCAATATGGTAGTTGCTAGCTACATGTGTCTACTGAGTACTTGAAATATGTACGGGGTGATTAAATATCTGAATTTTTCATTTTAATTTAAATGGCCACATGAGGCTAGACTCTGCCATATTAGACGGCAAAATAATAAAAGAACTCCCCAAGAGTGCCTGCTTTTGCACATCCTCAGTTTGAGCAACTAGCAGAGACTAACTAGCTTCCTTGAATCCCGATTCCAACTTCTCAAGAGAGAAACGTTGATTGGCTCAACTTGTGTGAGTACCACCCCTGGTTCAAACAGTTTTGCCAAAGGGACAGGATCAACATGGCAGCCAGGGCCAACCCTTATGTGTAGAGAGGGAGATGCAGTTCTTAAAGAAAAATAGTCATGTCCTGGGTCGTCACTCCAAAGGATAAGTGCTCTTTGTGTTAACTTCCTATGCTGATTAATTTCACTGTTTAATATTCAAATTACCTTCACTCATCAATGCAAAAGAGACTAAGATTTTTGTTTACGTAAAAATAGGATTTATACTTTCACTGACATCAGAAAGGTATGTCAGTGGGATCAAATAAAAACTTGGGAATGATTCAAAAATCGATTTCTGGAGGCATTAGCCTCATTTCAGTTTTCTCTTTTATAAGCAGTTAGTTTGAGAGGGGAATAGACCACTTAACTAGGACTTTGGGAATACAGAAATATTATTCTTCTATCTCTTATTTTTTTCTGTTGTCAAAATTTATCTGTAGTTTCTAAACAATGGAGCATGTAGAAGAGTCCACATAGCTGGGCAACACTTGACCCTGGGATGGAGCCTCTGCCCTTGTATTAAGCAACCTTTCTAGTGTGGGTAGATGAGGGGTGTCAAGTATAGTCTGAGATCAAAGCTCTTACATTTTTTAGGTGATACCCTTGATTTAGTCTCTCTGAGTACTTTGGCCCTGTCTGTCTACCTCATCTGTTCTGACCTCTGAGGCCTGTTGGCCAAATAAGATCTTGGCTATAGATCTTGACATCTGACTTAGTCTACCCTCAAGCTTTGCTTTCTGGCTTTCCCAGCCCTGCATACGCCTTGATCCCAATTCTTAAATCAGTTTCCCAGTCCCTAGCTTGCCATGATCCATCTCAGACATGGTTTCTGATTATTCAGCTTTTCTATTTTAGTGACCTTCCTTGAAGGCTCCAGTCTGATGAGTACCACTGTCTGGCATGACAGTTGTGTCCTTTAGCAAATATTTTTAGTTGAATATCTTTCCTATTTAAGATACATAGGTATACTGATACCTCAACTAATGACAAACATATGCTCTAAAGACCCTTCTTAAATATTATCAGAAACGTTATAAACTGGATTGGAATAATGATAGAGCAATAGGACTTGCATTCCTACTTTTAAAAAAAATTATCCAAAACCTACAAACAAGGTCCAGAGAATAGCTCTATTATCTTTTAATGTCATATTTTATGCCCATTTCCAAATTATTTACTGTTGTAGGCCAATGTACTACTGCTTGACTTTGAAATTTATTATTGATTGGTCCCAGGCACTGTGGAATTACATATTTACTTGTAGTTTTTGTTTGATAGAGATGCAAATGATTTCTGTCTGATGGAAAAGATACACAGTGGTTTATTGCCTTGTAGGACATTAACCAATTTTGTGTCAAACTAGCAATCTTACCATAATACTCTTTCTTGTTTTTCAAATTGCCTATAAATAGCCAGGTCCTTAATATGTTTTTTGAAACCACTTTACCATCTACTGGTGTCCTCAGTAATTAATGAGTTGAATAAATTTTATACATGTTCATTGTATATTTGTGTGAATCAGTTAAGTTACAAAAATTATGTTTTGCCATTGCAATTGAGATTAAAACGCTAGTAACTCTAAAATAGTCTTAAAATCAAAATCTAATGTGAGTCTTAAGTAGGTGGAAGCAGTGATGGTAGTGAGGTTGAAAGGAGTGAGAGAGTATAGACTGGAAATCAGTCAGGGAAGAACATGCCAGAAAGAAAACATTTAGACAGAACATGAAGCTCCAAAGAGTTATCCTGGGCTAATTCTGCCCCTCACCCTACTGCCAAAAATCCATGGAGGAATGGCCTCATGACTTTAAAAAGATTATGTATCACTATCTATTTGCTTATGTCTGATGTTTTCTTATTTATTTATTTATATTAAAGTATATTTGATTTACCATGTTTCAGATGTATAGCAAAGTGATTCAGTTACATGTACATATTCTTTTTCAGATTGTTTTCCATTATTTGTTATTACAAGATATTGAATCTAGTCCCCTGTGCTATATAGTAAGATCCTTGTTGTTTATCTATTTTATATTTAGTAGTGTGTATCTGTTAATTCCAAATTCCTACTTTATCACCCCTCCCCCCTTCCCCTTTGGTAACCATAAATTTGTTTTCTATGTCTGTGAGTCTATTTCTGTTTTGTAAATAAGTTCATTTATATTATTTTTTTCAATTCCACATATAAGTGATATCATATGATATTTGTCTTTCTCTGACTTACTTCACTTAGTATGATAATCTCTAGGTCCACCCATGTTGCTACAAATGACATTATTTCATTCTTTTTTATGGCTGAGTAGTATTCCATTGTGTGTGTGTGTGTGTGTGTGTGTGTGTGTGTATATATATATATATAAAATATCTTCTTTTATCCTTTCATCTGTTAATAGGCATTTAGATTGCTTCCATGTCTTGACTGTTGTAAATGATGCTGCTATGAACATTAGGGTGCATGTATTTTTTCTGAAGTATTTTTTACAGGAGGCAAAAACTTTAAACGAATACACTGAAATACAGACCTTTTATTTTAATACCATTGTTGCTTAGGTCGATACTCTGAAACTCTGTTACATTAAAGTTTTCTTTGATTAGCTGATAGTAAGTGATTAATAGGGAAGGAAGTGAGAGAGAACTTTAGGGAGAATTGGAGTGGGATGGGGAGGGACTGACATCCAAGAATGAAAAAGGAAATAAAAGAGGAGATTGAGGAACAGAGGGCAGTCCTCATGCAATGCTTTATCTTCAAATCTTTGTTCTTTTCAAAAGTATTTATTTCTTTTTAAAAGAGACTTTGTTATTGAAAATATTTATTCCCAAATAAGTTATTAAATGAGGCATTGCTACAACTTCTTCCTTTTTCTCAAAGGTAATACCCGTAGTGCCAGGGGACCCAAGTTCTAGTCACGTTGTAAACTGTGTTGTTGGCCAGAGGCAGAGTCAGTATATTATTTCCTCATCAGGCTATTTTAAAGAATGAGTAAAACTATCTATTTAAACTTCTAAGTCAGGTTCTATTTAAATATAGCATTTTAATTCTGGTTTTTTATAACTTGAGAAAGGGAAGTTTACATTAGTAAAACAAAATAAAGGAAGCAATTGTTCTCATTTCAAAAGGAGTTTTCACTTTTAAAATAGGTTCCTAATAGGGATCCTTTAAGTAGGGAATCTTTCTGGTATATGAATTTATATAAATTAAAGAAGGAAAAAACAGTTTGAGGAGCATACCTGCTATGTAAGTTGAGGTGCTACTGAAACCTTTCTACATCTATCAAGCAATTAAATGAAGAGCCCCTATCTCAGACTGGCATCTTCAGTCTCTGGAATGACACCAAGAAACAGATGTAATGAAAGTAGTACACGCCTTGCTTTTTCCCTCTCCTCCTCCCCTCCTCTCTCTTTCCCCTTCCCCTTCCCCATCTCCCCTTCTCCTCCTGTTCTCTTCTTTTTTCTTTTCCTTCCAGGCTGTTTTCTTGCACAGACAGGGCCCATGCTCTGCGCTGTGGATAAAGTGGCTTGCTCCTGCCTGGGAAAGGATTCCTCTGGGGATTGCAAGTACTCACCCTCAACCAAGGCAGAGTCAGTGGAGTAATATCCATCCTGCCTTAGTCTAGGGTGCTGAGAGAATGGCCAGCAGCCTGTCACTCTGGGTATTATTCAGATTTATGTTCCTAAAAGGCTCTGGACAGGCACCCCAGAAGGCCAGTCTGGCAGCTACCGTGCGAGGGTTCTTAGGGCCTCTGGAAAACTCATGGAAGGACCAGTCTGTCCCTCAGAACCTGGAAGGCAGGAGCCACAGGTACCTGGAGAAGCTGCTTGGAAACCCCAGAGCCCTCTTAGGAAGTGCAGAAAGGATCAGCCTGACGAGGTCTCATTCCCTGCAGCCCTCCACTTCCACCCTTTGCCTCCGATTAAATTTGCATTCTGATGGGTAAGTTGACCACATCCATGGTCTACTGAACATCCATTCACATGGGGTGTGGAAATTGCTCACCTGTTGTTATATCCCTCAGTGAAGAGACACAATAAATTTCTCATCCAGAAATCTAGCTGGATAGGGTCTCCAGCAAATTACAAGAGAGATTTATTCTACTCCTAGTCTAACCGGAACCTTCAGATCCAGAACCTTCAGTCTAACCATCAGATCCTTGGCAGGGAAGGAGTGGAGTTAGATGTGACGACAGACTAAGAAGCTTCAAGCTCCGTTGTTAAAGCGAGGAGGAGAGGCAAGAAAGGCACTTCCTCAACCTCCGCCCGGATTGTAAATTTATTTTTTTGTCTTTTAAATAGGTTGTTCAAGCTTTTGGGTAAAATGACAAAATGAGATTTTTAAATCTGCCTTTCACATTTCCTGGATATGAATGGTACCAGATTTACCATTAAAAAAATCACAGTTGAGTTTCCAGCCGGTACTTTTTTTTTTTTCCATTAATGGGTTCTTTCCAAGACAGGAAATCAACAAGAGAGAAACTTTATAGCTAGTCTAAGTTAAAGAATGCTGTTTCTGAGCACTGGATTTTCTTTTCTGCTTTTAAATATCCCCATTTGTCTTCACGTTTTCTTCTCCGAACCCCTCCGCATCCTATTCCATGCAGTAGATGCTTAATATGCTAACACTTACGAGAATAGAAGGCTTTCTCCAGGACTCTCCAACTCTGGGAGAGTCCCAGAGTTGTTCTGTGTGACTTCCAGAGCCACCAACCTGAGCCCTCCCAGCACTGCCAAGGTGCAGTGGGTCTCCAGTCCCAGCAGATGAGAGACACCTTGGACAGATTTTTTTCCATCCACAGTTGGAAGATGGCTTCAAAGATGAAGCCAGGGTTCCAGAAAGATTTTTTTTATAAGGTTAACCATGGAGGTGGTCAATTGGAAAAGATTCTGGCTAGGGTCATGCACCTTCTTTTTCTCAGCAATTTCTCTATTACTCCAGACCCTCTACTTAACTGCTAAAATCAAAGAAGGAGTTGTTTTTTTTTTTTAAATTATGATGCTTCTAATATGGCTTTTAGTATTATGTGCTGAGAGGATTAAGATAGGGCTCTGATCTTATAATTATATGTTATTGTATATAATTATATGAGACAAACTTTAAGAGAAGGAAAGATGATTTAATACATTTTTGTCTATTAGTATTTTAGAATTGTGAGAGGTCACAGAAAGGAGAGGACATTATCACAGACCTCAGGAATATTGTTTTTATTTATTGTTCTCTTTATTTTAAAAATGAAAGAATCAAGATTTTTCACCAGTAAAACTGGCAAAGATGATTTTTATAAGGTCATATCTGCTAGTATGCGTAGGAGATGAGGAAATGGGCTTTTTCAACACTGCTCGCCGTGAGTATAAATTGCATACATTTTTAGAGGACAAATAAAAATACACGTATAATTTACAGATTAAATGACATGACTTGTGGAGTTTGCTTTAAAACTATCTAGTAGGAAGTGAATGGAGGGAAATCGAATGGAAAGAATAAAACTAAATTGACCTTATATTCATAATCGTTGAAGTTCACTAATGAATAAATGAAGACGCATTAAATGATTTCTTCTAATTTGTGTATGTTTTTAAACTTTCATAATAAACATTTAAAAAGAAATGCACACATCTTTTCATTCATTTGTTTATTCATTAAGTGCATTTCTATGTGCCAAGCACAGTTCTAAGTGCTGGGGATGCAGTAGAGAGCAAATGTATCTCTGCTCTCGATGAGCTTAATCCTAGGGGCAAGGAAAAGGCTAGAAAGACATAAAGGTGAACATAAAATACAGCAAGTGGTGATCGCTGCTATAAAAACAGGAGCAGGTTAAGTGAGTTTTGCAAGGGGATTCGTTGTGTGCTTTTCAAGACAAGGTCCTTACGGAAAATCTCTCTGATGGCATGATATTTAAGCAGATACATAAAGAAACTCAGGAAGCAATCTCTGTGAATATCTAGCAGACAGACATTTCAGGAACATTCCAGGAAGAAGGAAAGTAAATGAAAAGACCCTGAGGTAAGAGCAAGCTTGGTGTGCTGACTAACTAGCAAGGATAGTCTGTGAAGGGGAGAGGAGTAAGAGATAAGAATAGAGGGACAGGCTTCCCTGGTGGCGCAGTGGTTGAGAGTCCGCCTGCCGATGCAGGGGACACGGGTTCGTGCCCCGGTCCCAGAAGATCCCACATGCCGCGGAGCAGCTGGGTCCGTGAGCCATGGCCGCTGAGCCTGCGCGTCCGGAGCCTGTGCTCCGCAACGGGAGAGGCCACAGCAGTGAGAAGCCCGCGTACCGCAAAAAAAAAAAAAAAAAAAAAAAAAAAAAAAGAAGGACATGTGCAGAGGAAAGATGACTTAGGGCCTTGCACATTAAATAAAGACATCAGCCACTGGGGTTTGGGCAGATGGATAACATAATCTGGCTGCTCTAAGAAGAAGATTCTGTTGGGGAAGGGGCAACAAGAAAGAAAATAGACTAGTTCCGAGGCATTTCTCTCACCTTGGTGAGAAATCATACTGGAGAGAGTTGTGGGTTTCTGTACATTTTGATGTCAGAGTCCACAGGATTTCCTGATGGAGTGGACACATAGTATGGGAGAAAGAAAGATGACTCCAAAGTTTTGGGTCTGAGAAACTAGACAAACTGAGTTGCCATCTACACATTTGCAGGGGCAAAAACCAGAAATCAAGGGTTAGGTTTTATATATGAGACAGTAGAGATAAGTTTTGTTTGAGATGTTGAGTAAGCAGTTGGGTATGTGAGTCTGGAGTTTAGGGGCGAGGTACAGACTGCAGATATGAATCTGGAAGTAGTTGGTTTTGAGATGATAGCCATGGGACTAAAGGAAATCACCAAGAAGAAGTAGTGAGAGGCCCGCGTACCTCAAAAAAAAAAAGAAGAGAGAGGGACTTCCCTGGTGGTCCAGTGGTTAAGACTCTGTGCTCCCAAAGCAGGGGGCCCAGGTTCGATCCCTGGTCAGGGAGCTAGATGCCGCATGCCTCAACTAAAGATCCCGCATGCAGCAATGCAGACCCGGTGCAGCCAAATAAATAAATATTTTTAAAAAAGGACAAGAAGAGAGAAAGCCTTGACAATAAATGAGAACAGCTCATGTAAGGAGTTTTGCTGTAGAGGGAATGGCTCGGGCAGTGGCATGACAGTGAACTGATGGCAAATTCAATTTAGACAATCTGGGATTTTAATAAATAGACTGTTTGCAAAGGTTTGGACAGGGAGTGGGGAAACCATAAAGGATAACACAGTACTACAGGCCTAACCTAACAGTGGGCTCTGTTACTACCCTAACCTAAAGAGGCGAGAGAAGGGAGTCATTACTAGAACCTGGAGAGAGAAAGGGAGAAGAGCTACGTGGAAAGGACCACCTGATGGAAGTTGTGATGCTCAGTGGAGGGACGCAGTTAGCCCATGGCCAACCTTCCAGGTAAAGGAGTCAAGGGAATGTCTACCCCAGTTTTACTCTCCTCTCTCCATCCCTCTGATCCCTTGTTTCATGCCTCAGTGACTGAACCCAAGCAAAAGCAAGAAGGCCAGGGAGCTTGTCAGTGAAGTTCATGCAGATCTATTTCCCGAGATACAGAAGAGGGGCAGGGAGTGGATTTGGAGAGTTAAGTGGAAGATACGCAGCACAAAGATCAGCAATGGACTAGTGACTGGAGGGAAGATAGAGAGTTAAGAGAGCAAGAATTGATGGTACCAGAAATTCCTCTTCCAGGAACTTCTAAGGATATAATAAAGGATACACAAAAGTTTTAGCTATAAATTTGTATCTCGGATGGCTAGTAATGTCATTAAATGGAAATTTTGTAGAAATTTCTCCACCCAATGCAATGAAATACTCTGTAGCAATTAAAAGTAATCTTGCAGAAGTATATAGAATGACATAAAAATAATTATGATAAATTATTAATTGAAATAAATGTTATTTCATAAATGCATTATGTACATGGTGATCCCAACTTAAAAACATGTATATATATATATTTACCTGGAAACAAAATTGGAAGCATCTCTACCAAATGTGAACTGCATTATGTTTGAGTTATGCAATTTTATGGAATGTCATCCGTTTTTTGGCTCGTGTTCTACCCTGCAGTAGACTGCATGGTGGTTCGCTTTCCTTCAGCGTGAAGGCACCACCTTCTTCCTCCATACTTAATTTGTCTCCTGGACTGACCTACTCATGCTTCTTGCTTCTGTGAATTCTACAGAGATATTATATTATTTGACGGTCCAAGGCATCTATGTGGGGCCTGAATAACATGTTCTGCTTTGGCTTTTTCTATAACATTTCTTACAGTAGAAATCACATGTTTTGGTGCCTGATAGCCATGTATCCTTCCTATGAGCCCTGAACTCAAGGAAGCATTGATTCAGTGCTGAGGAAGTGGAAACATGCTTAGGTCGCACTGTTGGTGATACTGGGATAGTAACAGATGTTAAGTGTAGGTCACAGGTAGAGCTGAGAGAGAGAGAAGCACCGGACAAGATATTGCCATGGCTGAAGCCCCATTTGCGAACACTCTGTGTAGGTGGTTGATATAAAAGCAGATGATAGTTTTGACAAAACTGTATCAACTACCAATTGATAATTCTCAATTCAATAAAAAAAGTATTTACTGAGCACCTTCTCTGCTGAAAACTAGGTTGGCAATTATGGGGGAAGAATACAGAAAATGGTCTTTGTGCTCAAAGAAATATAGCTAGAGATACAATTAATACATGAACCAGTAAGAATAAGATATAATTAAATGTAAAATGTTTTCTTTTTCTTCTTTTTTTTTTTTTTTTTTTTTTTTGCGGTACGCCGGCCTCTCACTGTTGTGGCCTCTCCCGTTGGGGAGCACAGGCTCTGGACGCGCAGGCTCAGTGGCCATGGCTCACGGGCCCAGCCGCTCCGCGGCATGTGGGATTTTCCCGGACCAGGGCACGAACCCGTGTCCCCTGCATTGGCAGGCGGACTCTCAACCACTGCGCCACCAGGGAAGCCCCTTTCTTCTTTTTTTAAATTGAAGGATAGTTGATTTACAATGCTGTGCCAATCTCTGCCATACAGCAAAGTGACTCAGTGATACACATAGAGACATTCTTATTTTTCATCTGCTTTTCCATTATGGTTTATCCCAGGAGATTGGATACAGTTCCCTGTGCTGTACAATAGGACTTTGTTGTTTATCCATTCTAAATGTAATAGTTTGTATCTACCAGTCAATCTCTCTCCCTCCCCTCCCCCTTGGCAACCACAAGTCTGATCTTTATGTCTGTGAGTCTGTTTCTGTTTTGTAGAGAGGTTCATTTGTGCCATATTTTAGATGCCACATATAAGTGATATCATATGGTATTTGTCTTTCTCTTTCTGACTTACTTCATTTAGTATGATAATCTCTAGTTGCATCCATGTTGCTGCAAATGGCATCATTTCGTTCTTTTTTCATGGCTGAGTAATATTCCATTGTAGATATGTACCACATCTTAAAATTGTTTTTTACAGGCCATAAATTCTATGAATTTCAGAGAAAACAAGGAGGGTGGTATTAATTAGGAGTGTACTATAAAGATCTTAATCGAAACTTGGAGGGAAGAGTGAGGCTTGAAGAAGAGTCAGGGGAGAATTCTGTGGGGGACAGCCAGGGGCCTGGATTGAAGGGCTCAAGGAGCAAGCAAGGGCGGGGATGGTGGCAGATAAAAACTTTTTAAAAAAAAAATAAACCCAAACTTTCCCGGGTTAACATATATGCATCAGAATACTCCTGTCCAGGCGGGGAGCAGAATTATATTCTCTAGCCACCTGACTGTAACATGACATGAGAATTAACTTGGAAAATCTTTGGAGAAAGACAGCCGCTAGGCAGGGAGGTGATGTAGTTTAACAGGCCACTGAACAAGTTAGGAGACATGAATTTTAGTTTCCATAATGACTCTCTTTTGATATCAAGTTCCTTACCCACTTTGACCTCACATCAGAGGAGTCTATTACTTACTGACGGCTTCTTCTGTGCTGGGCCTCATATACATTATATCATTTTATTCTCATAACAACCCTAGAAGTCCAGTTGTTTTTAAAAATATGTATTATACAAATGAGGAAACTGAGACTCAGAGAAGTCAAGAAGCTTACCCAAGGTACACAGCTAGAAGTGGTAGGGTTGTGATTGAAACCGAAGCCATCTGACTCCCTGATAACAAAATGTCTCAAATAGTCCTGGTTTCAGAGTGTTCCAGAGCAGTGCAAGGAAAGCACGTATAGGGAGGTTTATGTAAATTCACCTTTTCTAACCCTCGTAGACTTGTTTTTCCATCTCATGATAAGGCATGACTTAAATCCTGACATAGCTGCACATTTCACAAGAGAACTCTTAAAAACTGAAGTATCTGTTTTCAAATGGCACTGAAATTCTAGAGGCCAATATGTTTTCTAAGAGTGGAAAGCTCTTGGCCCGGTACCCAGGCACTAGAGTCTCCTGCGATGTGCTTCCATGGAAACGGGCCAGGGATGTCCACTGCTACACCCAGAGTAACCCAGAGGAATGTAGCCTTTGGAGAGAGAGTAGCCTGCAGGACTCAGAATTCTCAGGAAATGATTTCTTCCCTTGTGGGAGCTAAGGCAATCCAGTAAATCCGTGTGCTTGTTGGAGAAGCAGCTGCCGCTAGGCTTGCTGATAACATTTGCAGCTAAAACCTCCAAATCCCACTCCTGATAGCTCTGACGTTGAAAGAAATATCTTACAGGGATCTTTGCTGATGTCCCCCCTACGAAACACACTTAATCTTCACTGAAAATCCCTGTAGCCCACAGAGATAAGCCGCCTATGTGGATGCAGAGAAACCTGTTTTCCCGAAAGGTAGGTGGATTGGGACTGCAGTGTGTTAATCAATTTCTGTACACGCAGATCTGCTTGGAAGGTTGGGTGATTCCTAACAACACCACCCTTTACCTCGGATTCACAGAAGGTCATTCATGTTACTTTTTGGGTTTTAAGCCTGGTGTCTGATTGGTTTCTCCAGTGGAGCCATGGTTTGGTTAAGAGCACTGTATTCTTAAGTCAACTGAAAGGCAAACTATTCAGCAACCCAGAAGATGTCAGTGTAGACTGTTGAAAGTGCTTTGTGAAATGATGCTGGTTCTTCTGGGGTGCATTCAGCCAGTTGGGAGGTCACTGCAGCCCTGTCTTTTTCCTTACAGAACTTGGAATTTAGAAGTCTCTGATGTGTGAATGGGGAAGAAAGCACCCGGTAGAAAAAAAACCTCTAAAAACCTATGTCTGTTGCACACACACTCTCCTCAGGATCGTGAAGAGGCTTCTGTAGAAAAGTCAGACTAGAAATAATGATTTGATGTGGTTCCCTCAGCCTGCAAAGCCACCATTTTCTATTCCACAATGGAAATCTCCATCAAATAGCAACAGTAAGCTAATAATAGAGTCGGCCAACTTTCAGCTTCAGAGTGCAACCCTCCTTAAGTTACTCCCATGCCTCTTGTTAACATTTTTGAGGCCAGGTAAGCAGGCTGTGCATTTGGACTTGAAGATGGAGTTTTCTCTACAGCTTTGGAACCACAGTAGCCTCTCCTCTCTGTATCTCCCCTTCCTTCCTCACAAGTCCTTGCCTTTCACCCTGTCTCTCCTAGAACACCTTTCGTTCCATCTTCTTTTTCTCTGTTCTTACCTTTTGGTTTCTTCCTCTCCCCTTCCTTCTTTCTTCCTCTATACACCTTTCCCCTTCCCATTCTCCCATCATCCTTCCCTCCTCCCTTCTCTCAAAAACAAATGACAAACACACAAATATACTCAAAACCACTGGAATGTACAGTGTAATAGAGAAACACAATGGCTTCCATTAACTTCGGTTCAGCCTTTTTTGGCTGAGTGCCTCCTGAGCAGGGCAGAGCCCAACCTAATTCCAATAGGCTCTTGCTTTTAGACTGCTATTCTAAAATTATGTACATAGCAATGGAGTCAGAAACAATTTAAACTATTGTCATGGATCATTATCTCCACACAGTTTTAAGAGCTAACTGGCAGAAGTTACATCTTCATAGATAGAAAACCTAGGTACAGAAAAGTTGATGACTGAAAATCAGACATAAAGCTGTAACAATCAAGTAATCAACAAAACACTGTTAAATTCCTATTATATTTAGGACATTGTGGTAAGCAAGATGGGGGCACACAAACAAACATATCATTCTCAATTTCAAGTAGTTTATGATCATGTTTGGGATGACAGGGAACTTATACATGAAAAAACAGCCCGAATTAGCTTGAGCTAATATTCATGGAGCGCTTGCTAATTGTCAGTCGTGGTGGTGAGCTCTTTTTATGTGTTCTGTCCTGTAGTCATTAAAACAATTCTGTAATGTATGCTGCATACCATTATGATCTGCATTTTACAGATTAGGAAACTGAGACTTAGAGATTAAGTAACTTGCTCAAGGTCTCACAGGTAGCCGGTGGCAAAGCTGGGACTTGAAGTAGTATAAGTCAGCAGATGTTAAGTACCACATGAATAGGACAAAATGTTCTTGAATTTCCAGTTTCAGACCTGGAAAATCACTGTGTACTTGGGAGGTTACAAAAAGACAGCATCTCAGGGTTGGAGCAGACCTTCAAGATCTGAATCTCCCCTTTAATGTCACACTTGCGGAAACTGGAACCCAAAGACAGGGATAACCTGCTGAAAGAGATGGCATGTGAATGGCATGTGTAGGATGAGTGAGGGTTTGGACTGTCTAGACATAGAGAGCAGATGGCATTCCAGGGAGGGAACAGGAATGATGGTCTCCTGAGTCATATTCCAATCACTTTGGTATTGTTTTCCTCTCACTAAGAACCTTTCCTCAATATCTGGTATGTCTAAAAATGATTCCAGGGAGAGGAGTTTGGGGAAGGAGGAAGAAGAAGAGCTTTTGTAACTCTTATCACCTCCTGGCCTCTGATAGTTCTTACCCCACTGGGTCTCTTGGTCAGAGTTGCCATTACTCCTGACTATTGGATGAAGTCCCATGGATGTCAAAGTTATAATCAAGAACAGGCAAACAAAACTGAAATAAGCTATGGCAGAAAGAGAAATGCAATAGAAAATATGTCAGTGTATAACTTGAAGTTTTGAAGCTGAAAAAGTCAAGCTTGCAGGACAGCCTGCCGTGGTCTCTTTACTTTGTGTCATCCTCAAACAGAGCACAGTATTATATAGAATGTTTGCTGCAAAACTAGACACAAATAGTTCTGAGGATTAACTTTGAATTTCCTGGATTTGGTGGGCATAAATCAGGGCCTTCATGCTATTTTAACACTTTTTGAAAACAAGGTCCTTCTGAATAAATGGCGAAACTGGGTCAAAAAATGCTTTATTCACTAATAAGTAAAATCTAGAACTTGGAGTAATGCTCCCTAATTATGAAATGGGCAGCTCTCTGTACTGTTTTCTGATTGGCTGGAATCAGTTTGAATGCAAAGCTTTATTTCACTGCAGAGTCCTGGCATACTTCACACATTAAAATTCTAAGCTGTCTAAGTAGGTGTGAAACTAATTTTGTGTTTATTTTTTAAAACCCACCTATGATCATTTAGGACCATCCACTTCACTTTGGGAGGGCAGCACCCAGTTGTAGGTGGGCCCTGGGAGACAATAAAGGAGAGGATAATTTCTTAAATGCCTTAAACTAGAATATTTATAGCTTCCTGGAATAGTTGTAACTACTTATCCATTTTTCCAGCCACAACTTTTCTTAATAAGAAGGGCTTTGAAAAACCTGCTAAATCTGGGTATAAAAGGAAACAGAAGTTTTCCTAGAGCAGTGGAATTTTTTGAAGTCACATAGTAACCTTATTGATGAAATCAGGAAGAGAGCACTTTCAGATCAGACTTGAGGGAGGTTATTTACAAAACATAGGATTTTCTCAGCACACCAGGCACATTCTAAAAGCTTTCCTGCAACATGAAGACACATGCCATCACTGGCTTTTAATCAGGCCAGACTGTCTTACAGACTCTTCTTCAGTGGGGGATGTTAAATGGATGTTAATTACCCGCAACCCAATTCATTCCGAAGCACTAGAAAGACTATTTGCAGAGGTCATTTGGCACTTTAAAAAAGAAAAACATGGGGCTTCCCTGGTGGCGCAGTGGTTGAGGGTCCGCCTGCCGATGCAGGGGACACGGGTTCGTGCCCCGGTCCGGGAAGATCCCACATGCCGCGGAACAGCTGGGCCCGTGAGCCATGGCCGCTGAGCCTGCGCGTCCGGAGCCTGTGCTCCGCAACGGGAGAGGCCACAACAGTGAGAGGACCGCGTACTGCAAAAAAAAAAAAAAAAGAAAGAAAGAAAAACAAAAAACGTAGATTCATTAGCAGTTAAATTGAAAAAAAAAGTGTATAGTTTGCTCTGCTTGGACAGAATGTATCTTCCTTGAATTAATCTTCTCATAAAAGCACTTTCTTGGTTATAAATATCTATCCTAATAAAACTGTATTTTAAAATTTAGTGCCTTTTGGGCCACGGACAATCTAATCAAATGTATGCTTTGGAAAAGCCATATTCACACTGACTGTCATTCATAACACATGGTTTTGTACCTTCAGCCCTGGAGGTTTTAACTGTGTTTTGTTGCAAAGGAGGGCCCCCTAACTCAAATTCTGCTCCTTGGAAGGTCTGTGACAGAGAGTGGTGGGTTTTTTTTTTTTTCCTTTTATTTCTCCTAATCCTCTTCTTCCTTTAAAAAATTAACTAAGTACTGAGTAAAATAATTCAGAATGTTGAGAAATGTTGTAGAAGAAAGTCTCCCTCTTCAGACTGGTGGCTTTCTCCTCTAGAAGCCCCCATCCCCTCTCAGTTGGGTCCTTTGAGCAGAACACGGATAGGGGAAAATTTGGGTGTGGTTGAGGCATCAGCTTTGAATGCCAAAGGCACGCGTCATAGCTAAATAGTGAGATCAGTCTTACAGTGAAGACATGCTAGTAAATGCAAATTGCTTTTAACTTTCAATATTTACTTTATGCAGAGTATTGCTGAGCATTAAGGAAAATGCACAAGTGTATAAGACACAAGATTTTCCTTCAAAAAGTTTCAAGAACAGTAGATGAGATGGTGCATGAACACCGATAACTGAGATAAATGGCTATAAAATAGCATTTTTTAGCATGAGCAAAAAAGCTGTAAGATTTAGGGAGGTTCAGTTCTGGCTAAGGAAATCTTCATAGAATACACTAAGTTATGTTTTCCTTTATTAAACACCTTTTATGTAACAGACATTGTGGAATCACTTTACACGTATTATCTTATTTAATCTCACAGTAACTAGATGAAGCAGGTGTTATTATCCTCATGTTGACAAATGAGGAAACTGATGCTTGGCCAATTTATCAATAAGAGATATACTCAAAGTGCCTATGTGACAGGGGTAGGATTTGAATATTTGGACATCCATATATCTGTCTCCAAAGCCTATATTCTTAATCACAAACTTAGTTCCCTGTTTTACATCCCGATTTACTAATCCCTCTAGTCTGGATGGTGGTCTGGTTCCTCTTGTCTCTCCCTGAAATATCCTTCCAAGAAGCAACCTGTAAGGGCGCCCAACTGAAAGGTCAGATCACTCAGAGCTCAAGGGAGAACAGAGGTAAGGAGAGGGGATTGAGCTGATTCATGGTAGGAGAGAAGAGATGGATGAGGTAGCCTGAGTGGGGGTGACTGGTAAAGCCATGAGGATGCTGAATATCAAAGGAACTGAGTGGGAATTTAGACAAATGTATGAGTAACAGAAAGAATATTGGTGGGTAGCTCCCTTATAATGGGGCCTAATCTCCCATTACCCTCCGAGGCCCTTAGAACATATGTCCTTCTTCTCATAACCAAGGAAGAAACATTAATGATAATTCAATATTATTTGGTTAGAGAAGAATTAGTTAATTTCGTTTCTTTGGTGCTTATCTGTGGAAATTAAGGCATCAGTACTATATTCACCCCTTCTCTCTAATCTCTACTTCCATATATTTTGGTGATTTAAATCTCCACTTAATGCCTGCTAGTTAAGGTAACAGAAGTGATGAGGATGATATAAGGAAGGCAATGCTGTTTATCTAAATATCAGGGGGAAAGGGTGGCCATTTAGCACACTTTGCTGGGTGGATGTCAGGTTCTCCTCAGATCCTGATATCTGAATGGACCATAGTGGCGCACACCGTCCTCAGAGGAATGACCTTGGCTCTGTATCTGTTGGGATGAGGAGATGTAAAAAGCAATTCACTTGGAGTCAGTGATCTGCATTTGAACCCTAGCCTTACAATTAACCAGCTGTCCAAACCTGAACATTTTTCATATATAGAATGATAATACTTTACCTAAATTTTAGGGTTGTAAAAAAGAGTAGAGAAGATAATGAAAAAAAAACATATTTTGTAAATTGCAAAGTCTATTCTAGAGGTTCCTACTGGAGTTCTGGGTTCCTACTGTATCCATTAATTTGAGTTTTTCTTTAATTATTAAGGGGTTTTGTTTCGTTCATCCTAGCAAACTTTGGCCTCCATAAAAGAACGTTAAGTTTATTCACTTAAAAAGTTACTTATTATTATCTTATTTAAGTTGTGAACTGTAATACCTTACTTAGGGAGTAAATAGCTATCCACGTTAGTTAACTGAACATTATAACAGAGATTTATCTGGAAAACAAGTTTTAATCTGAGTCATTAATTTCTTCTTCAAACTGAGGGTTACACAGCAACTAGCTTTATGGAACTTTGGAAGACAATGGTCATCTCCCCTTTGGCCTCCTTTCTTCCTTTTCTACTCTGAACTTCAGCTCTAAACATCCGTAATGCAGCCTCAGGCAATGGCTACAAGTGTGACCCTTAGTAAAACATGTTGAATTGAAGTTAGTCTTATCTACCCCAGCCCACTCTCCATCTGTCAGTGTTTCCCCTGAACAGGCGTCTCTGCCCCCATCTACCAGGACATCTACCCTGTCAATGTCCTTGCCCATCCAGCTTCCCTCTCGGAATCCATTCACCTGAACTTTGGGAAGCATCATGGCCCACTAAGGCCACTCTTCACCGACAAGAAAACAATCCCCTCATGGCCTACCTCTTCCATATTTCAAGATAGAGAATTACAGAAGAGATCCTGCTTTTCATGTTGAATATGCCAAATGTCCGTGCTTAGAAAAAAGAAAAGGAAAAAAAACAACAAGTTCTTTCCTTCAAAGCAGAATTTAAGGCTCTACCTCTAGAGAAACAGCCTGATTGCCCTTTAAAATTATAACTTATTGGGAGTTCCTGGTGGCCTAATGGTTAGGATTCTGGGCTTTCACTGCTGTCACCCGGGTTCAAATCCCTGGTTGGGGAGCTGAGATTCTGCAAGCCGTGTGGCATGGCCAAAACAACAACAACAACAACAAAAACAAACAAAAAAACCTTAGTAATTCCAGAGAATAAGGTTTTACAAGAAAATAAAAACTGGGGAGTATGGTCTGAGTTAACACTCCCCATTAAAAATACATTTCTGTACACATTTTGTGAGTCCATTAAGGAACAGTAAGGTTCATAGATAAATTCTAGGATAAAAATGAGATGTTAAAATATAAATAATGTCTTCCTCTGATGCTTTTGTTGTTGTTGTTGTTTTGGTGCAGCTTTATTATTCATTTAGATTAGACCAGTTTCACTTTGGATTATTTTCCATGTAGAATTGTTGAAATCAAGGTAGGTGAGCCGGGACTTCCCTGGTGGTGCAGTGGTTAAGAACCCGCCCGCCAATGCAGGGGACATGGGTTCGAGCCCTGGTCTGGGAAGATCCCACATGCCGTGGAGCAACTAAGCCCGTGCACCACAACTACTGAAGCCTGTGTGCCTAGAGCCCGTGCTCCGCAACAAAGAGAAGCCACCGCAACGAGAAGCCCGCACACTGCAACAAAGGGTGGCCCCTGCTCGCTGCAACTAGAGAAAGCCCATGCATAGCAACAAAGACCCAACGCAGCCAAAAGTAAATAAATTAAATAAATAAATAATTAATTTTAAAAAAGATAGGTGAGCCACTCTGGGATCTAGTTCAGGTTAATGGCTGCCTCACAGCAGCTGGCTGCACCTCATTTAGATGTCCATCCATCACACTTTTAATGACATCCCATAATATATTTAAGCTGCATAGGTGCTGAAAAAACTCATGAACTCTGAGGAATTTTTAAGGTAATGTGTAATCATGTCCAATAGTTTACATAAATACAAAATTTACTTTACAAAATGTTGTCAGCTTTAGAGTGCAAACTAATGACAAACCTTAAAATGATTTTTTTTTTGGCAACAATATAAAACAAATCCATATGGTTTAGCTAGTGCTGCTAAATGTTTAGTGAATACTATTTTTATATTCTGGTATTATTTTAATGGTATTTTACACATATGTTTTTTAACTTAGGTATTATTTTTGGTTTATTATCAATATCATTTAGTAGATAAAGTTGATAAATGCATAATGAAGAGATTTTTCTGAAGTTGAAAAATCAGAAGTTTTGCTTCCTATCTTTCTAGCTCTGGATCTATAAAATATTTCCTATGAGATCAGAAGACATTCTTCTTTTAGAAAATGGTGACACAGTCTTGATGGAGTAAAGAGTTGATATTAATGAAAATTGATTAATTCAGACTGTGTTTCCTGCACTGGCTTAAATTTATTTGGTAGCAAATCTTCCGTCCACATTGATACATTTTTTTCTCTTTTTCTTTTTCTCGTTCTGACTCTCCTTATGGGACAACACATGTAGTAGAAAGATGAAAATTTGAAATAGGCTATGTTTCCTTATGTCTTTGTATCTATCATCCAACTTTGTTTACTTCTTAGATTCTTTTAATATTAGATAACAACAATAATAAAATAATTATAATTGCCTCATTTCATGTGTTTTATTCTACAAAGTTTTTCTAATTCAGCTCTGTGGAGTAGATATTTTCATGTTATAGATAAAGAAACTGAGAATATTTGTCTTTTGCCCATTTTTAATATTGGTTTGTCAATATTTTCTTACTGTTTCACAAGTGTGCTTTATATATCCCTTTACTATATATATGTATATACATGCATTTAAAAATTCAATAAGATAGAGAAAATATATATTCTATAAACAAAAAGTATATATCATATACTAGCACAAGGTAAGAAAAAGATATTATAGACTACTTTATTACAGTAATTTTGACAACTTATACATATGACAGGAACAAATTCCTAAAAAAATAAATTTACCAATACTGACACAAGAAACAGAAAAATCTGAATAGTTCTATATCTATTAATGTAATCAAATTCATAATTTAAAACTTACCCAGAAGAAAACTACAGGCCCAGAATGTCATCACCAGGTAAACACACACTGATACATTGGGCATAATTAAAATTAAGAACTTCTATTAAAAAAAACATAAAGAAGATATTGTTTGTATATATACACAATATCTTTTATATATACATATTTTTATGTATCTTTTATGTGTGCATATATATATACACATATGTGTATCTATGTCTCTCTCTCTTTCTATATATATATATATACACACACACACACAATATCTTACTCTGTCTCCTCTTACCCTCTCCATCTTTATTTCAGGTGTCTGTTAGCTAAGATATTATTTTTCATTGTTAAGATTTTTAACAATGACATTGTAATCTGAAACTATATCTTTTATGCTTTGTCTATATGTTGATCCTAAAGTTGGAAAGTAATGAAGAATATTCATAATATAACATGTATATACTTTTACCTGAAGAACCATATAGTAAGATCTGACACACAGAGAAAGAAATAATATCTCTACATTGCTAAATGAATATCAGTGCCAGAGAGATTCTTTGCATTATTGGTGTTTGTATTTCCTACAATCAATTACTCAAGATCGTTTCCCATTTCAGTTTGCTCCATGTTTGAATTATAACGTTTTTATTGAGCTCTTTTCCCACTGAAGTTTTCAGTTGTCTTTATTCTTATTGACATAAGAAACATGTTTAATTCATGTCACTAAGAAGTTTAAACTTCTCAGTCATTTGTCTTGAAGTTATTCTAGAAATTCTGACTACTTGGAGTTCTGACTTCCTGTTCTGATTTTGTCTAACTCATTTCTGGAGTTGCCATAGAAATCCCAGGATTTATTTTTATCACACTGCTGAATTAAGTCTTCTATGTCTTGAATCATATTTCTTTTTTAAGATAGATATCATCTTGGGAACATTTTACACTTTTCTGGAGAACATCTTCAATAGATTTTTTTTTTCCAGAAAGGTACATGGAAAGTTAGCTTTTTCCGGCCTTGTATATTGTGGTTGCCTCCAGGTGGGCAGGATCAATCCTCCACTCAAAATTGGTCTAAATGTTGAGACATGCCATCATACATTCAGCCGGGTGTGTGAAAAATGATCACTTACATAATGAGGCTTTCTTGGGAGATAGCAGGGCAGGTACCCAAGCCAGTCAGAAGAGGCTTGAGTGAAAGGAGGGACAAGTGGCTTTGGCTTTAATTGTGATTAGAGGTACCATAAGGCTAGAGTGAGCATTTGAACCCCTGCCAGTGCCAAGAGAGGAAGTACATGGTCCTTCTTATAAGTTTGCCTAGATGTAGGGCACGAAGGAACCAAGAGGGGTGGAGATTGAAAACTGTCAGTGGTAAAATGTCAGGAATGGAGTCAGATTCTTATTACGTCCTCATACTAAAATAATAGTTCACCTGAATGTACAACATTACATTGAATATCATTTGCCTATAGAGCTTTAAATACATTGCTAAATATTCTACTAGCCTCTTCTGTTGATGATGAAATAGTCTACTAGCCTCTTCTGTTGATGATGACAATTTCTTTGTAGATGATACCCTTATATTTTCTTCCTGGGTGCTTATAAGATGTATCAGTATTTTTAGACTCTTAAAGCCTCCCTATAAGGTGCCAAGGTATAGATACTTTTTCCATTCATTTTGTTTGACATTTGGTGATTCCTTTTAATTTGAACTGAACTTCAGTTCAGAGGAAAAATAAATTTCTTTCAATTTCTTTGATTATATTCTCCCAGTTGTTTCCTCTTCTTTTGCCCTGGAGATCTTATTGGACCAGATTTTATGCCTACTGGATTTATCTGCCATTTCCTTGAACTTTTCTCTTAAATTTTATATCTTTGCTTTTTGTTTTACAGTCATAGAAATTGATTTTACTCTATCCTTTATTTATTTTTGCGGTACGCGGACCTCTCACCGTTGTGGCCTCTCCTGTTGTAGAGCACAGGCTCTGGACATGCAGGCTCAGTGGCCATGGCTCATGGGCCTAGCTGCTCCGTGGCATGTGGGATCTTCCCGGACCAGGGCACGAACCCGTGTCCCCTGCATCGGCAGGCGGACTCTCAACCACTGTGCCACCAGAGAAGCCCTATCCTTTATTTTTTATTGGCCGCACTGCACATCTTGCAGGATCTTAGTTCCCCGACGAGGGATTGAACCCGGGCCACTATAGTGAAAGTGCTGAGTCCTAACTACTGGACCACCTGGGAATTCCCAATTTTACTCTATCCTTTAACCCTTCTATTTTTATTTTTTAAAATTTGACAATCTTGTGTGGAAATCACAAGAATTCTTTCAAGTTCTCTGGTGGTTCCTTTTTCATAGGAACCTGTTCTTGTTTTTATGGATGAACTACCTTATAAATCTCTTTAAAGATATTTTATCAGTTACAAGTGTGTTTGGCCATGAGTAGTAGAAAATCCAACGATGGTAGCTTAATGAAAAAAAAAGGGTTTATTTGCCTCCTGAAGCAGGAATCTGGGGATAAGCAGCCTGGGGTTGATCCAGTAAAGAGGGTTTCTCCATCTTGGAGCTCTGGCCATCTTTAGCATGTGGACCTCTTTCCTTGTGCTTATCTCTTCATGGTCGTAAGAGAGCTCTACTGCACTTTTTGGCATCTTGTCAGATTCGACAAAAGAAAAAAGATAAAGACAAAACGCTGAAATGAATTTGTATCTTTTCTATATCTACAGATAGCTATATATTTAAAAAATCTTTCCTGAAAGTCCTACCTGGTGACTTCTGTTTAAATATCACTATCCAGAATTGGGTCACATGGCTACCATGGACCAGTCATTGGAAGGTGTTTAAAGAGGAGGAGCTGTGATTGGGATTGAGTTGGCTAATTAACCTTGTGCATCAAATATACTAACTGGAATTTTAATAAATGTTCTCTTCTATTTTTTGAATTGTGTCTTTTATTCTATTGCTATTTCTCAAATACATAGTCATACTTGGGGCTACTTGGAACCAAAGAACCAGATTGATACATTTAATTTCAAATGATTTTTCTCTTTTCCTGTATTTACCATTTATGCTAAAGTTAAGATTATTCAAGTTTTGTCATCTATTTATTCAAGCAGTTGTCAGTTTGAGAACTTCACTCTGTTACTTTTTAATCTTAAGTGTGGGGTTATGGCAGACAATTCTCTCAGTCATATATGAGGAAAATTCTTGACTTTACCTGATTATGAAAGCCGGCTCCCTCTTTAATTAGATTAATACTTGTTCAGTTCTTCTTTTTCTTTTATACTGTGTGCACTCTCCACCCTTCACGGTGGACATGGGATCTTGGTTCTTATTTGATCCTGGATCTTTGCCAAAAAATTTGAAATGAACCAGAACAGTTCATTTTCTGAAGTTTGCAAAAAGTTTAACTTACATTTGTTTGCATTATTTTTCTTTTCTCATGGGCTTCTGGGAAGAGTCTGCTTTGGGTTTTGGATTTGGAGGAAAAGGGAGGAGGGAGAAATAAAAAGACTATGGAATTGGGCCAAAAGAATAAGAAGGGTAAGTATTCTTATTGAAAGTTTTGCCTCCTTGAATTTGTATAGTTTTGTAAGTATAGTAATTGATTTTGTTTTTATTAGCCCTAAGCTTTACTAGTTCATAAAATCTGCAGAAGTAAATTTTAAAAAATATATTAGGAAGATACTGAGTTAACCCTACACTGACATAAGAAGGCAGAAACTGGGATATAACTGAAGGTAGAGAGATGATGTTGGCTGTAAGAGAAGCAAGCGCCAACAGTTTTGTTTGAACCTTTGCTAGAAGGTGGGAAGAGAAAAAAGACACATTAAGATGATCTTGATCATATTAGGTTTTGGAAGCTCAGCAAACATGTATGCCTGAGGTGAGATCTGAATGAACAATTAGACTTTGAAGTGTTTATCTAAATGGTGAAATCCATGAAGCTTTGTAAGGCAAGCCTAGAGCTCACCCAGATATGGTACCTATACTATCTGGAGTGATTAGGAGGTTTTTTATTTCACATATATTTATTCTTTTCAACAACAACAAAAAATATGTTGTTAAATATAACTAATTACATTTAATGTTTATAGTTTCACAAACAATGTTATATATCAATATTTGTTTTAAAATATTTCGTAATATTTTGAATATTCAAATAATATTAATATTTTGAATATTCAAAAAATATTTTGAATTCCGTACGCATAGACTAGGTGACTACTGGAAGAACCAAGAATAGGTGAAATTACATTCCATAAATTCAAGTGCACTTGACAGCAGAGGCAGGATTCAGGAAGGGAAAGAATTAATGTTTGAGTAACTGCTTTGTGTTAGGCACATAGTAGGTTATCTATATACATCAGCATTTTTAATCTCACAACTTTCAAAGAAAGTATCTCTATTTGAAGTATAAGAAATCCGAGAACATACGTAACTTCAGCAAAGTCACAGAGTTAAGGCAAGAAGTGTATTAGTTTGCTAGGGCTGCCATAACAAAATACGGCAGGCTGGGAGGCTTAAACAACAGAAATTTATCTTTTTGTATTCTGGAGGCTGGAATTCCAAGATCAAAGTGTTGGCAGGATTGGGTCTTTTGAGGCCTCTCTTTTTGGCTTGTAGATGTTGTGTTTTCCTGATGCCTTCTCTCTGTGTCCTCACGCCTTCTCTCTGTGTCCTCACATGGTCTTTCCTTTTTGGGCATGTACCCTGGTGTCTCTGGTGTATCAAAGTGGTGTATCTTGTGTGTCCAAATTTCCTCTTCTTATAAGGACACCAGTGAGATTGGATTAGGGCCCGCCCTGATGGCCTCATTTTAAAAGCCCTGTCTCCAAATACAGTCACATTTGAGATACTGGAAGTTAGGGTTTCAACGCATCAATTTGGGGGGAACCCAATTCAGCTCATAACAGGGGGGCCAGTTGTATTTAGAAATAGTGAAATGGACATCAGCCAAGAAGACTTTCCTCCTCTTCTGGTCTCCGAGTACAGAATACAGAGGAAACACATGACTAGAGGGCATTGATCCTCAACCACTTATCCAACATAAGGGCAACCCAAACACAGAAACAGGTCCAAATGGTATGGGTAGAGAGGCTGCCAAACTCAAATGCCTTATGCTAGAATACTCAGCCCAGGAGGAATCTAGGAATTAGTCTAAGCTCCTCACTTTACAAATAAAGAAGCAAAAGTCCAATTATGAAATGACTTACAGAACATCATAAAATTAGTGGGTGTGACTGGGGTAACATTTTTATAAACTGTCGTGTGCTACTCTTTGAGAAAAAAAAATATATATATCCATATGTGTGTATATATATTCAATGAATAAATATAAATGTTTATATGCTTATGTATATGTAATCTATAAAAACAAAGTGTCTCTAATCTTTCAAATGACATTTGAAGGTAGTCATTATTATCTCCACTGATAAAAAAATCCTGAAGCTGAGATTTAAGTTCAAGTTGTTTTATGTATACAACTTTTTCTTTTCTTTCAGCCTTAGGATGGACTTATATTATATTATCTATATATTTATCACAGGGAAAGTTTCACAAAATCTCCAAAAGGGAGAGGGTCTATCCCCCAAAATTCAATTCTCACATGTGATACATGCTAATGGACACAAGAGAAAATATCTCCTTGTCACTTATTTTCACACGATTGTATAGCCGTGGCAATCACAATTAGATGTGACTGAAGACCTCGCTAACTTGATTCATTTTGTTTCATTTGCTTGTTTTGTGAGTGGAGAGGCTGCTGCTTTAAAGTTCTTGCCCCTCATGAGGTGGTTTAAGGAGATTGTGGTTAATGAAACCAATGAAATTTGTCATATCTAATACAATTTTTCAGGGAACTGCATCAACAGTCTCTGCTACCAACTGTGTTTTTCTATGAAGAAAACCCACAACCCAAAAAACCTAAAAACTTGCTTTGTTGAACTGTGCCTTTGAAACTTACAAGCCTCTGTTATTGTCCCAGCTCCTTCTCTTGAGATTGGGCCTATAGGTGGCAGCAACTGTTAGCTATTGAGCTTGGGTGACTTGGGCCAAAAGTTCTCTTGAAATACTTTAAATAGTTTAAATATTCTTGGACACTTGAAAATGAAATTGTCTCTAGATAAGAAAGTAAAAGGTCAAACTTGAATTGTGACTGTTGAATGATTCATACACTGCAGTCAACAGTATGTAGATTAAAAAAGAGTGTAGTGGCTAAAACATTCGATATTATAGAAGTCTAAGACGTGGTTGGATTCAATCTCTAGGATTTGTGACTGCTGTGGTCAGACTGGTTATCCTTTGCTCTTCATTGTTTTGTGTAACATGGGTTTTTGAACCTAGGTTATTTTCCAGTCAGTTCCTCTGTGCTTCATATTCCATAAAAGTTGAGATTTTAATTCATGTGCCATCTGTTTTATACAATGAATGTGACACAGAAACATTGAATACAATTCACGTTTTTGCAAATCACACAATGCTTACGTGTGTAAAGCACTTGTACTTTAAGCCTAACTTAAAGGAAAAATCATATTGCAGTTTGGATTATTTTGTAGTAACTTTTTTTGAGAGTTCTGGATTTTGTTAGTTTGTTTTCCTGGATGAGGGACACCTATAATTCAGCAATGCTTTCAAGAATCAGTTAGGTTCTGGGAGACCTGAGGCAACATGGACTTTAGCTGGATGTCTGTTGGTGATTCTTAAACTATACTTTGGCATGACTAATCTGATCACATCAATCATCTTCATAGTTTCTATAACTTGTGGCTCAATCCACTGGGAAGTCAGTGGATTGCATCAGCCACATTCAGTCAACTGGACCCAGCCATTGGGTTTCCTCATTCTCAAGACAACTTAAAATGATGCTACTCTACCCACTAGACCTCTATAACCATCCTAAACTATTATATAGAGTAAAAGACTATCTGCTTCAAATACAGACCTTTGACCACTCAGCAAAAACAACTTTATTTGATTTAATAATTTCCAAAGGGGATATTTTTTGATGTTCATTATTTAGTTGGGCTCTTTCTATTGTGTGAAGAAAATGTCCTATTTCCCTTTACTACACTGATGCAGTTTGAAGAAGGAAAAGAAAAAAGTGGCATCCCTTTGGGAACAAAGGTTTCAATGAATGCCAACAATAAGACTCACTGAATGAAAACAGATGGTTAAAATATAGTTTGGAATAGATGCATCTATACTATAGATGTCTGTTAAAGAATTTTAGAAAAATGAGGTATAGTTTTTTTATGTTACCTGGTAATATCCATAAATTTGGGGTTTGAGATGAGATGGCTGAAATTGAAATTGAGTGTGAACAGCTGAACGTTGTTTGTACTGGAGCTTACCTAAGATAAAAATCAAAGGGTTGGCTTCCTCCTAGGGGATCAGTCTGCGATTGATCTGTTAGGGTTTTTTTCTTTGTGTGTGTGTGTGTGTGTGTGTGTGTGTGTGTGCGTGTACGCGCTCTATGGACAGAAGAGGATATAGAATGGATACAGTGACCTATAAAACAAATGACCTATAAAACAATGACAGTGACCTATAAAACAAATATATTGCATAGTCAGATCAGCTATGATCTGTCTATAACCCTGGGCAAAAGTTATTAGGTACCTCAAGAGAATGTGTTGGAAAGCAAAGTACCACATAACCTTTTCAGGCACTGCAGAGGGAAGAGCCCAATATAAGGCAGAGGTGGAAAATGAAAGAAAGTGCTTCAAATAGATGAGCATTTTCTACAGAGAACTTCCTTGTTGTCCTTACACTTGAAAATATAGTATACTGTATTGAAACCTTTAATCCTTATCTTTAAAGATAAGGATTTGTCCCAATGATTATTTTATTATTGCTTGCAAAGCTTATATAAAATGTAACAAGTCACAACTTATATTTATCTTTCAAAGGATACTGCCTTTCTTCTTTCTGAATTCAAGTTTTATTATAATTAGGTAATACTTGGTCTATTTCTATGCACAAAACAATAGCTAGCAGAATTCATATTTAATAAACAGTCAATTTCCAGATTCATTCTCCCCTTTGCAACACATAGGCTTCTCTTATATCCTTGGACTTGGTCCTCATTACAGATTCTCTGTGTTTGGTGCATATTCATGTTTTTTTTTTTTTATTTTTATTTATTTATTTACTTATTTTTGGCTGCTTTGGGTCTTCATTGCTGCGTGTGGGCTTTCTATATTTGCAGCGAGCTGGTGCTACTCTTCATTGCAGTGCACGGGTTTCTCAACTTCACTGGCTTCTCTTGTGGCAGAGCACGGGCTCGAGGCACACCGGCTTCAGTAGTTGTGGCTCGCGGGCTCTAGAGTGCAGGCTCAGTAGTTGTGGCGCACGGGCTTAGTTGCTCCGTGGCATGTGGGATCTTCCCGGACCAGGGATCGAACCCATGTCCCCTGCATTGGCAGGCGGATTCTTAACCACTGCGCCACCAGGGAAGTCCCTGTGCATATTCTTGAAGCTGTTCTCCTTTCCCTTGAGTTGGGTGAATTTAACCACTTGACCCTGAAGGAAATGTCCTAGGAGATTTTAGAAAGTGAATTATTTCTCTTGGGAAACTGTGATTTTGGAGAAAAAATATAGAGTGCCTCCAGGAAGACCAACTCTCTCTCCCCAAAATAACTTTCTTCTCTGTGATTATTTTCTGGATTTCACATTTTAAAATGCCTTCCTACTCCCACTCAAACACATACACACACACACACACACACACACACACAGTCAAATTAAGCTCTGATTAATAGTACTTTGACATAAAAGGTGTCTTTTCTTCATAGATTAGATTAATCATAGACTTCAACATGCTATATTAAATATAAATTATTAGAGAAAAATGGTCAGAATGATTGACTAAGGCCAGTCTTTGCAGTCTCAGCTTGGTTATATTGACTGTATAGCAAAATGGTAATAATCGCCAGGATACAAGCTCCATGATGGCAGAATTCTCACCTATTTTGTTCTTTGCAGCTTTGCCAATCCCTCAACAGAGCCGGGCAGCTAATAGCAGCTCAATAAATACTTGTTGAATGAGTGAATCATTAAGAAAATTACTAGAACAAATTGAATGGTTTTGCTGCGATACAGTGTCTAGCTTTTCCCAGATTAGAATTAAATTCAGTTTCATCCAAACTCCCTGTTACTCTGACTTCTAAGTAAGTTCTGTAATTTTCCAGGGACTTATTTGGTGTCTATTCACTCATCAGTACTTTAGCACTGTGACTGGATTAGCAGCCATTTTCTCTTCTCTTCAATATGCCCCAGACCTACCTCTATCTCAAGAAAGAATGCTTTCACATTTTCCTCACTCTGGAGTACTCTAAGGCATTGCGAGGTTTTGCTGTCTACTTGAACAGTTGATAATAGTCCTTTGAAGTAGAGCTTTGAACAAGAGATAAGAAATAGTAATCTAACCGTAGCCTATGCTGATAGTCAACAGGACCATCTTGCTATTCACGCCACTGAAGATCAGTAATCTCACTCAAAATTATGTAGAAGCCATAGAATATACCTTCTAATTCTCAACTTCTTTCTCTTCCTCTTCCTCCCTCTAGTATCCTTTATTTTTCATAAGTTGTGTCTGCAGGATGTAAGTAGAAACAAGAGTGCCATTCTCTATCAGCCTGCCTTCTTCTCATGGGCTGCATGGCCTGAAATGAAGCGAAACCAGAGTGTAAATATACATACCTTCCTCTCTGATCAAACAGTTTCAAACAAGAATCTCACAACAGAAGTGTTCTTTTTGAAAAGTGTCAATAGCAGATATTGGGTGTACTTTCTTGAGTGGGAGGGACATTTGACAAAAGTCACGGTTGTTGGTACTAAGATGACTTGTGCTACCTACCGATTCAACCCAGATCTGGGAGGTGACAGATCCACTGCCACTGAGAGTTTATTCTTTCATTCTTATGCTTTAAAGAGTATTGAAACAAATTCTCAGAGATGGGTTAAATAGCCACAGGAAAGTCTAAGTTACCCTTAAAAGACTTAACCATGGCATCAGTTGGTCTTCACGTTGTCCGAGAGAAAAATTAGTCAAAGGGCTCATTTAAAAACATTTTCATTCTGTTGACACTGGTTCAAACATTTTCCCAAAACGTCTTTCTAGACCCATCTGGTTTTCCTGCCAAGAAACTTACGCTCACTACTATTCTGTTTCCTGGGATGTGGATGTTAGCTATTGATCGCGTTTTGTGGTTTTCTCTCTGTTTTTGTCTCCGTGTTAAGGCTACTCGCCCTAATAAATCTAAGTTATCTCACTCTATGAAACTTCTTGCTCCACATTGTTCAAAAGCAGAGCCAGAGGGCAAGGCAGCTGCTGTCACATTGCTGTGACAGAGGCTTGGGACACTCCCAGTGGCTCCCTCTGGCTCTCCCCCTCCTGCCGGTAATGCAGCAGATTCCCCAAGTCAGACAATGTATTGTCATGCGGATTACACCGATTAGCTCTAAGTCAGTTAGGTAACTGGAGCCCTTTCAATGGTGTCCTAGGATTCTGTTAGGTTGACTGTTCAAACACTGGTTTGGGGGATCCCCTCCAGCATTCCTTAATGTAGTCCAGGCACGTTATTGCAGATTTTATTTGAGAAGGGGCTACTTACTTGTCACTTGGAATATTTTCGGTTTTAAGTCAAAACCTTCTTAGCCAAAAAAAAAAAAAAAAGCAAAAGATATGAGGGAATATGGTGTAAAGTGGGGGTGATTTGGAAGGAAGCAGAAAAGAAAAGAACAAAATTCAATAGTGTATCAAATGCCAAACTTACATTAAAGGCACGTGTGTTCTGGGGATGGGATTTCTGTTTTTTACATAGAAACTGTAATAATTTTGCGCTCTTTAGGGTTTTGGCTTTCCAAGGAACTAATAAGATCCAGTGAATTTAAAAACAGAGGGATACAGGCAAAAAAGTTCAGGTCTGAGTTGCTTACAGGGCTTGGATATGTGCTTCTGTGTTCCACCCCTGGGCTGGAAAAAACACTCTAGGCTACTGGTGGCTACGCAGTTTACCACTGTATGGGGTTGAACTGTATGCTGTTAAGAAGACAGGCCAATTCCTGGGAGCCAGGGCAGAGGCAGTGGCTCCAGATGAGTCAGACTATTATTGCAGCTGGAAGGAAAACACCCAGCAGCTCCTTGGAGGTGCTCAGAACTTGGGGTGAAGGCAGGAGATGAGATTTTAGAAAACCAACCCTTGGACGATGTCTTTTAAATAAATATGAATTGTCAAGTTTTGGCAGAATTTCTGAGTGCAGAACTTCCTTAGATCCCTACTATAAGGAAGGCTTCTCCTAATCTGGCATAGAAGAGAGATTGGGCACAGCGGGCGTTCCAGAAGATGCTCTGTAGATTCTAATCAAGGACCTTTTGCAGACCTGACCCTTCTCCTCCTCAATTCTTTCATTCTAATCCCATTCTGGAGTGCTATCAAGATACATAGTCCTGAGGTGCCTTTTAACATATGAAATATAAATGTAACATACCCCATAGTCACCTCCAGGCTGAATCTAGTGGGAATACAGCTCCATGGAAGCCCATTATGGCACTTTCTTTAGATTTCTGGGTTATTTAGTATTAATGCAGCCCTCTGCCATGCCTCACACAAAGACACAACACACACTCACATGCACACTTCTATACAGCACTGAATATTCTGGATTGGTTGGTTGTTTTTTACCAAGCAGTACTTGATAGGTCAGAGTGATGTGGCCAAAATCAGCCCAGCCAGGGAGGCAATTTGGCAAAATAAAAAGCGCAGGCAGAGTAAAGAGTGTTCTTTTAAAAATTATCAGTTAGTTATGGCATTGGGGAGATGATATAAAGTCTCCACAACTGAAGGTCCTGATTAGTAAAAAAGGCTTCATAACATTACTCATGGTATTATTAACATTTAAAGAGATTATATATATTTACGTCTATATTTTTATATATACATTTTTTTAAAGTGTTTATCTAGCTTGGTGCCTGACATTATTATAAGCATTCAATAAATGGGATTTCCCTTTCTTTTTTCACGTAGGTCATTAAAGGCCTTCTTATAGGAATTGAGACCTAAAATGTATCAGTTTGTGAATATTCAAAAAACCGAAGTACTTTGAACAATGCATCTCTTCCCCTCTGTTTATTTATTTCCTTGGATAGCTAGTCTTCTTTGTAGTTAATGTCATCAGGATAATACATAGATAGTGCCTTTGCTTTCTAGTGATTAGATAGCCCTGGTGAATTATTAGCTAATTCATAAGATTGTTGGAAAAATGGGGACAGTGATGCTAGAATATTTTTGTATCTCTGTTGGTTCAAGTTATGCATCCACACTTCTAAAATTGTGTCATTTATCCTGAACTATCTTAAACAACCCTAAAACAGAGAATCCATCTTTGATCTATTAATTGTGGCTATTTGCATTCTCTATGAGTCTAATTTTCTAGCAAATGTACTTAAGGAAATAATAATACTTTCCTCAACACTATCTTTAGAACTTCCCCAGTTAGATGATGTAGATTGCTTTCAGTATTTTTTTTTTTTTTCCCCTTCTGCCTTCTCCCAGCTGTTGGAGCTGTCTCATGATGCTGCCAACTTCCACAGGCCCCTGGAGAAACCATCGCAGGGACAGGTTGGGAGGGGGTAGGAGATTGGGGGTGGACAGGTATATTCCTTCTGAGACAGAGGTGATATGGGCCCATAGCCACGCCTGTGTACTTTTTTCCTCACAAGTAGTTGTTAAGTTGTTAATTCTGTTTTTGAAGTCAGGTGTTAAAAAAGAAAGAGAAAAAAAGAAACGCTCTGGCTAAACGACTCAAGAGAAGGGAACAGGAGTGGTTGCTATGAGCTTTGAAACACACACGCGTGCGTGTGCATGCACACATACAAATACACGGACAAAAGGATAAATTGAAAAAGAATGCAGCAGCCCCTGCTTGGTTTAGCAGTCCGGTCAGCCTCACAGATGAGGAAGTGCTGCTTTGTTCCAACCTAAAGCCTTGTTTTCTTGCTCATTGTCTTTCAGGGTAAAATCGGGGGGAAATTCACCTGTCTGATGCAAAGTTAAACTGCTGGCTTTAATGTGACTGCATGGGAACTTGGGTTTATTAATGAATACAACATACCCTCTTTGATTTGAAAGCTTTCACCCTGCTGAAAAGATTCAAAAGGCATCGCTTCCTGCACCAGAGGCATTCCTTTATCCGTCTCAGTGGTTCACCCCTACCCAGCTGCTATATCTCATTAACAAGCATTTGACCACTGCAGCCTGCCTGGGAGTGTTGACACTTGAAAGGCCCAGGCAGGCGTGGGCAGGCCATCAGCTATGGCAACAGGAAACTGCCCCGGAGACAACACTGAGAAAACAGCAGCTGCAAAAGCCAAAGTCAGAACAGACATAAAGGATCGCCTATATCTGCATCAGTCTGGGGTATCGGTGCGTGCCTCTGGGTCTGAATTCACACATCTATTTACTCTATTTAGGGGGTATAAGGATTGTTATCAACATGTATCAGACTCTGGACTTGCTGACAACCCAGAATGATTTTTTGGACTTAAATGTTGTTGAATCCTTAGGTTTCAAAAATCTTATCTTCCTCAACAACGTATGTTCTAGTTTATGCACATAAGAATGCTCACCCGAGGCCTTAAACTTGATACACACATTCACTCTGGTGGAAATCATATGGACAATAAAAAATGTGTGTGCCTGAATCCTTATCCATTTTTCATGCTACCACATTATTTTTCAGAAACAAGTCAACCTGTAAAACTGTCATATAAATATGTAAGACTACTCTTGAGAGTCTTTGGTTTAGGAATCAAACTGTGATGGTTTTGTATAGAATACTTAAGAACGAAACAGTCATTTCAATTGCGTAAAGATAGCTCATAAAATTAAGTAGGATATTCCACATACGTTATTATTGATTGTAGTAATTTTAAATGCCTATTTTAATAAAATTTATTTACTATTCATTGAATTGTAGGCTACACAGGACCATACCCCTGAATCTACTTTTAAATGTGTTGTTTCTGTATTCATCAGAGGAGCTCAAAGTACAGATACCAGTTAGACTGCCTCATGCAATGTTGGGGCAAATACTTCTCCACATCTTGAGTGTCTGTGTTCAAGCTTATAAGAGCATTTTTAGAGGATAGGTAAGCAACAGTTCAAAATCAAAATTTTTTATCCATCAGGAAAATGACCCTTTTCAAAACTGAAAAAGGAGGTAACTCCATATTAGGGGAAGAAAGAAAGAAAGCCAGATGAAGAAAGACACTAATGCAGAGTGTTGTAAATGAAGTTGGTTGACTGCCACTCAAATAGTACTGAGTTATTTTCCTGTCATCATCAGACAATACACTAATGATGATGACATTACGTGTACTAATACTTTTGTTCTTTTCAATAATTTAGATTTATTTCCATATGTCTATCACTCATCATAAAATACTCTAATTTATTCACATTGTTACTCTAAAACGGTTAATTAGATAAAAAGCATGTGCATTTATTTTAAAATGATTGCCAATTAACTCTTTTTTTGTCAGATAGTATTTCTTGAATACAGTGAATTTTCCAATTCTACCTTCATCCCCCTGTTTTCTTCTTTTCTTTCACCTTTTATACTCCAGAGGAAGAGTAGAATGTACCAGCCACTGCTAGAAATTTACATTCTTGACAATGTCATAGAGATAGAAACATCTTCCCAAGCACCATCCAGATATTTCCATTTGATTTTGGTTTTTCCATCACAGTCATGTTGGGTCACATTCATGTCTGATAGGCAGGAATATGCCCAGGCTCTGGAAACAGACATCATGGGACCAACTCCCTATCCTGCCACCTACCAGCAAGACAGACCTTGATTAAGTGACTTAAATTTTCTGTGTCTCACTAAGGCTCCTAGTCTGTTAAATAGGGGTAAGTTTAATAGTACTTAATTCATAGGGCATTGTAAAGATTAAATGAGTGTGTCCACACTTATACACTTCATGTACTCAATACATGTTAACCATTACTATTAATGTCAACCATTTCCCTACCAGTTAATTGGGGGATTTTGAGTTAGAGGAAACAATGGCACCAAAGTAAGACCATGTAGAGTCCAGTCAACATAGTTTGGGGCCAGATTTCTAAAGACAATTTCTAAAATCAGCCAAGAACTTTCATAACATTTTTTTTTTGAGCTGCACATTATGTGATTTCTGGAACTCTAGCAATCTCTATATATTCGTTTAGTTACTCTTGCCTATTCTTTGTTGTTTATACTTTTAAATTGGAGGAAGTGGGAGCTTGTAGTACTGTTTTCTACAAGGTAAGTGGAGGTAGCTGTGAGGAACGGAGGAAAAGTGCCTGACACGTTAAAGACCCTGGCGATAAAGTAGGGGCTCCAAGGGCAAAGTAGGGGCAAATCTCAAAGGCCTTAACACACTGAGACCCAAAGGCGACGCCTCAACTCTGGCAAATGCTGGGCTGCAGTCAGCCCAAGGCAAAGGCAAATTGTGGGTTATTTGGGGGCAGTCAGTTTTTTTCAGAGTTAAAAAATTTCCAAAGCAGCCAAAAGTACAGTAGTGAGCTCCAGTCTGATGCCTGCTATCAGTCCAGCTTCACCCAGATTCAGGGATATAAAACGAACTCACCCCACCTTAGCATTAATGGACTTAAATTCTATCTTTTTATAACTTTACTCACACATAAGATCTCCCCCATCCCCAAGTCACCCATTTTGAAAAGGAAGGAATTAGCATACACACTAGACACTGCTTGCACTCTTTTATTTACTCCTTGCCATCGTCAATCATAACCA
This sequence comes from Globicephala melas, assembly GCF_963455315.2. Lineage (NCBI taxonomy): Eukaryota > Metazoa > Chordata > Mammalia > Artiodactyla > Delphinidae > Globicephala > Globicephala melas. The sequence goes on from NC_083331.1 coordinate 53,051,385, forward strand.
GTATTTTTATCCCCATTTTCAAGGAGATGGGATGGGGTGCAGAGACCAGTATGGCTGTTTTCCTAAGGGGACACAATTAGTAGGTATGTCCCTTAACTCAGATGACACATTGAACTTTAAATTTTCTTTCTACTACATCCCATTGTCTGTAAAATGTTTCAAATTGCTTTAAATAATACAAAGAAGTTGATTTCATTCCGATATTTTATATTTCAGAAGTACATTTTCAAAAAGTTCCAAAGATGCTGGTTCCTGTGAGAAACGATGTGACAATTAAGACCTTCACCTTGCAGTGGCAGTTGAGGGCAGGTAGTAGACACAGGACGAAAAATTGTGTTATGTCACTTCTATAAAAAGCACAGGAAGGAGAGGAGGAAAGAGTGGGCAGTGAGAGAAACCAAAAAAGACTGAGTTGCTCTGGATTTGAAGGCACATTTGGCTCTGAAGAATGTGAGGTCTGTGTGGGATATCAAAGCATTGTGGTAACAGGCTCCAAATTGGTCTTCCTTTTTCTGCCCAGAGCTCCATGCAGGCTATTTCTGGCAGCAGCCTTCCTTGCTCTGTTAAGTCCCTATGTCATTTCTCCTGCAGACTCTGCAATGGCTTCCCCATCTAACTTAGAGCAAAAGACAGAATCCTCCAGACCATCCCATTCTCCTCTCACTGCATGTTTTCTCCCACTGCTCACGCGGATGCTCAGAATCCTCTACCTGCAGTGGCCTCACTATCTGTGGGAAGTGTCAGGCACACTGCCACCTCACTGCCTGTGCACAAACTCTTCCCTCTGCCTAGGAAACTCCCCCTCCAGGGACCCCATCCTCATAGCTCATGCTCTCACATCCCCACAGTTCCTGCTCTCACATCCCCACAGTTCCTGCTCACATCCCCACAGTTCATGCTCTCGCATCCCCACAGTTCATGCTCTCACGTCCCCACAGTTCCTGCTCTCACATCCCCACAGTTCCTGCTCACATCCCCACAGTTCATGCTCTCGCATCCCCACAGTTCATGCTCTCACGTCCCCACAGTTCCTGCTCTCACATCCCCACAGTTCCTGCTCACATCCCCACAGTTCATGCTCTCGCATCCCCACAGTTCATGCTCTCACGTCCCCACAGTTCCTGCTCTCACATCCCCACAGTTCCCGCTCTCACATCCCCACAGTTCCTGCTCTCACATCCCCACATTTCGTGCTCTCACATCCCCACAGTTCCTGCTCTCACGTCCCCACAGTTCGTGCTCTCACATCCCCACAGTTCATGCTCTCACGTCCCCACAGTTCATCCTCTCACGTCCCCACAGTTCCTGCTCTCACATCACCACAGTTCCTGGTCTCACATCCTAGAGTTCATGTTCTCCCATCCCCACAGTTCGTGCTCTCACATCCCCACAGTTCATGCTCTCCCATCCCCACAGTTCATCCTCTCACATCCCCACAGTTCCTGCTCTCACATTCCCATAGTTCATGCTCTCACATCCCCACAGTTCATCCTGTCACATCCCCACAGTTCCTGCTCTCACATCCTAGAGTTCATGCTCTCCCATCCCCACAGTTCGTGCTCTCACATCCCCACAGTTCATGCTCTCACATCCCCATAGTTCATGCTCTCACATCCCCACAGTTCATGCTCTCACGTCCCCACAGTTCATGCTCTCACATCCCCACAGTTCATGCTCTCACGTCCCCACAGTTCATGCTCTCACGTCCCCACAGTTCATGCTCTCACATCCCCACAGTTCATGCTCTCACATCCCCACAGTTCATGCTCTCACATCACCACAGTTCCTTCTCTCACATCCTAGAGTTCATGCTCTCACATCCCCATAGTTCATGCTCTCACATCCCCATTGTTCATGCTCTCACATCCCCACAATTCATCCTCTCCCATCCCCACAGTTCGTGCTCTCACATCCCCACAGTTCCTGCTCTCACATCCTAGAGTTCATGCTCTCCCATCCCCACAGTTCGTGCTGTCACATCCCCACAGTTCATGCTGTCCCATCCCCATAGTTCATGCTCTCCCATCCCCACAGTTCGTGCTGTCACATCCCCACAGTTCGTGCTCTCACATCCCCACAGTTCATGCTCTCACATCCTAGAGTTCATGATCTCCCATCCCCATAGTTCGTGCTCTCACATCCCCATTGTTCATACTCTCACAACCCAGAATTTATGCTCTGACATCCTCACAGTTCATGCTCTCACATCCCAATAGTTCACGCTCCCACATCCCCATAGCTCATGCTCTCAAATCCTCATAATTCATGCTCTCACCCCTTTACATCCTCTTCTCTCGCCACTCAGTCTTAAACATGCCCTATACACAACTTTCATTTCTACCTTCTCTTCTTTATACTCACTCACTTTTAACCTTAATCACTACCAGAAAATCATATGCTTAACTTTCCTTTTTAATTTGTACCCTGTCTTCCCTCTAGAATTCACGCATTTTGAGAACTGGATTTTTTTTTTTTTTTTTTTTTTGCTGTTCGCGGGTCTCTCACTGTTGTGGCCTCTCCCGCTGCAGAGCACAGGCTCCGGACGCGCAGGCTTAGCGGCCATGGCTCACAGGCCCAGCCGCTCCGCGACATGTGGGATCTTCCCAGACCGGAGCACAAACCCGTGTCCCCTGCATCGGCAGGCAGACTTTCAACCACCGTGCCACCAGGGAAGCCCTGGATTTTTGTTTTTATTGATTACTGTTTTTCCTTGTCATCTGGAATAGCACATGGCACGTAGTGAATGCTTTTTAAAAAGTTTGTTAATTATTAAAGTTGTAGTTGCCTTATATGTGGTTGATTGATTGCACAAGTGGCTCCAGTAATGCCCTCCCTATATCTATGCCCTTTGCAATGTGTCTCTGAATCTTTTCTGGTAGATTTGGAGTCTACTTCCCAACACTTTGAATTTGGGCTGTATGTCGTTCGGCCAGTAATTTGGGAGAAATGACATTGCTCTAGTTCCCAGTCTAGGTCTCAAGAGGCCATGTATATCCCTGAAATTCTCTTGAAATTCTGCTTCCACTACGATGACAAGTCCAGGCAAGTCTGCTGGAGGATGAGAGAAAGGTAGAAATTAGTTATCCCAGCTGAGGCCATCCCAGACAGGCCAGCCCCAGCCGACCCACCACTGACCACAAATGCCTAAACATGCCCAGCCAATATCAGCCAAGCTTGACTGAAATTAGCCAAACTACCAGTCAACCCATAGACTCATGAGCATAAAAAGAGTTGTTAACACCACTGAGCATTTGTCGTTGCTTGTTATGCCGCATTCTTGTAGTCACAACTAATTGATATATAAGAGCACTCAGCTAGTGAGAAGCAGAGATAAAATTTGAGCTCACATTCTGTCTCCAGAGTCCATAATACTCTTAACCATGACATAAGTCCTCCTCCTACAGCATTTGCAATCTAGTAGAAAAATCTAGTCAAATGAAATATATTGTGATAACTGAAATAATACAAGTACTATCTGGTAATACCAAGAGAAGAAAATAATTACTCTTGTCTGGAGTGGAGAAGGCAAAAATATTAGATGATCAAAGACAGTGTCATAGGGCAATTATCATCAGAGTTGAGTTTAGGGGAGCTATCCAGGTATACAAGGAGGAAAAGGACTTTTGGGGAGAGACAATAGCAAAACACCCGAGAGTCTGTTTGGAAAGTTATGAGGTTCAGTGTTGCTGAAGCCCAAAGGATGAAAATTGGGAAAATGAAGACTTGAGTTTGGAGTGATAAATAGTGTCCAGATTGTTGCATGTTATGTTGAGGAGTTTGAGTTTTGTCCGATGGGAAGGAGAATCATTAAAAGCCTTTAAGCTGGGCTTCCCTGGTGGCACAGTGGTTGAAAGTCCGCCTGCCGATGCAGGGGACGCGGGTTTGTGCGCCGATCCAGGAGTATTCCACATGCCGCGGAGCGGCTGGGCCCGTGAGCCATGGCCGCTGAGCCTGCATGTCCGGAGCCTGTGCTCCGCAACGGGAGAGGCCGCAACAGTGAGAGGCCCGCGTACCGCAAAAAAAAAAACAAAAAGCCTTTAATTTAGGAAATGCTATGCTGAGTTTCGTGTTTAGAAAGATTAGCCTGACAGCAATATGGAAAATGAATTTGGATGTGGCTATCATTGAAAGGAAGTGGCACCTTCAGAGGCCACTACAATGTAAAGTTCTGAAAATAAAGAGTGATGGTAATAGTGGTGAACATGAAGATGAGAAAACATTACTTATTTGCGGGAGAGTGGAGAAAGAAAGGTTTTCTGAGGCAGCCGTGTTTGAATAGGTCTTTGAAGAATGGGTAGACTTCAGTGGTAGAAGCAAAGATGATAACATTCCAGGCTGAAGAAATGGCACAGTGTATTGAAACATTTTGTACTATCTTTGGAATTTTTCTCTTATGAAAAATTAAGTTTGTTAAAAAATATATTTTTTAAAGTGACACAGATGAGGCCACAAAGGCAAGAAATTACAGATTATTCTCAGAAATGAATACAACCTGTTTGTAGGTAGACAGATTCACCTGAGGCATAGAATACAAGGTTGATTACTACTGAGAAATAAGGAAGGATATTTAGAATCATAAAGTTCTGGTAAGTTAGAGCTGAAATAGATCAACAAGTTGATTTGAAGGCATAATATGCAAGGCCTTGAAAGCCAGGCCAAGGGATTTAAGTTCATTTAGCAGTCCTGTGGAATCACGGCTAATTTTTGAACAGCTGTGAGCAAGCATTTGTAATAGTCTGGGAGTGAGGAAATTAGGGCGGGAGGTGCTTCCAGTGGAAGGGAGCATGAAACATGGGTTTGGAGCATCTTGACCCAGAAGAAGTTATGGGAAATGACATATGATTCCTTTGATAAGATGACTTTCCAATACTGAGTTTTACTGACTTCCTTTAACAGAAATAATAATGCCAGAGAGTAACTGTATGTGTCTGAGAAAGAGGGGCAGATGACTTTATTTATTATTTGTTGAATCTGTGGTTCTAGAAGGATTCTCAAATAGACATAGAACACTGAAATGGAACTGTTTGTCTGCAGCTTGAAAGGGAGAGGAAGGGCTGGAGGAGTGACCCGATAGACATTCATATTGACATGGTACTTTGATGTTACAGAAATTGTTATTAAAGATATTATAAAAGGAGCAAGGGAAGAAGGCAAGATAAGAGAAGGCAACCACATAATTTATCTTCCAAAAAGAGGTACTTTTGAGAGAGAGAGGCAGCAGTATTAAGAATGATGACAAGACAGCAGGCTACACCAAGATGTCCTTAAGTCAACTGAAGGTGTCCACCTGGGAGAGAGGGAAGGGCAGACTGTGGAGGCTCTCTGGGTGGGTGATTGACAAGGAAGAAACTCAGAAAGAGATAAAGGGAATGATACTAGAGTAGAGAGGGTTTGTCTACAGAGGCCATCCCGAGTAGAGACATCTGGTAAACCGGGAGGGGTCTATTGAACTGGGTTAAAAAGCCTACCTGAGGGACTATGAGTCCTAATGAAAGCAAGTATCACTAGAGCTATGGTTTATTTAAAAGCTTCTACTGACAAACTAGTATCTGCTTTTGAGGGGTTAAATCTGGCTCTTCCTCAACTCTTGGCCACCTAAATTTGTCTCCCATTAGCAAGTACTTTCTACTCTGAAACACCCCTAGATGCCTCCTCAGCACATCCCAGGACAGTTTTACAGCTCCAAATGGAAAGCAGATGAATGGCTGCCTGTTTCCATTTCAAGTTTTACATTTACAGGTGCAGGTTGCATAGCTTCTCATTGTTACTGAAATTGGAAAACATTTTCAAAGCTTCCAGCATGTCAAGGTCTGTGATTTTGGATAAAATTGGATTTTGCAGTCTGTTGTATGTCTATACTATTTCCTACACAGAGAAAATTATAATAATAAAGCAAAACAAAGCATCTGTTCTGTGGGAAATGTCTTCTAAAGATCATTGGGGGGAGTTTGAATTGGGAAGGTGAAATTGCTTTGTTAAGTGTAAATTGTCATGAAAACATTAATTCTTACATTGTTATTTTTCTATTATTTAGGGATATCATAGTTTATGTGCCCAGTGCTTCAGGAGGGGGCACTCTTCTGTTTGGGTGGGAGCTTTTAAACAAGAGCTGCTTCTCATACAGGGGTCAACCTGACACTGGAGGGATCATTGTTGGCTGAGGTGGTAAATCACCATGGCTCAGGATGTTTCTGAATGGCTGGAGGAAACAGCCATTCAGAAACAGGAGTTCTTTGAGGCACCTACTTCTTGCCACTTGTCCTGGTTGGGAAATGAATCCCAGTCACTCAGACAAAATGCTTCAAGCAGACAAAATAGTTATTTTCTATTTTTCTCCAGTTCTTTGTCACCATAAAATAAGTTCGGATGTCTTTGTGCTAGCTTCCATCTATTATGAATCTGCTGAACAGATTTGCAAAATGGATAAGTATGCTTGATTATAAAGCCTTGTGTACTTTTATAATGTAGTAGAGACTCACAATGTATGAGTCTACATTATTCCTCTTATTAAGTCAATAGCTGTGATAATGCAGTGAGGGCTTGTGCTTGTGAAAATGTATACATGGTAGTTTATGATGTTCATAATGTATTGTAGATTTGTTGGAAGGTGGGTGTGGACTTTCTTTCCAAGTAAAAAATTACCAAAAAGTAATTTTCTGAACATAATATTCTCCAAAGTATCTAATAACCAGTAGAATTCCAAAGACGCTCTCAGAGTAGATTGAAGTAAGCTCCCACTATCCTGTTTGATTATAAAATCATATGAGCACAGGTGTTTTGAACTGGGTTAAGGACCTTAAAGCTCATAGAGCCACCTGTCAAGCAAGGAAGTGGAGGCTTAGGAAAAAGGGAACTCTCCTGTGCTCAAACATTCCTGGTGGCCAAGTCAGGCCCAGAATCCAGTCATTGGCATCCCAGCCCCAGGCTCTCCCCACTGCATGACCAGCATGACAGGTGTCTCCTGATCAGAAAACCAGAGCACTTCAGAGAGCAGTTGTCTGACACCACGGGTGATATGTGAGCCAGCTGCATGGCATATGCTTTGTATTCCTTCGAGAACATTTCAGGAGCTCAACTGCTTGTAGACGTCGGGCACATTTTTGGATGCATAGGTCATTCAGAAACGGGAAAGATGGTCTTCAGGGTCACAGGCCTGGCTTCAACACCTGCAATTTGTGCAGGTGACAACTGGATCTTTGATGATAGGTAGACATTTATGGGAAAGGAAGAATGTGAATTGTTCACCATACAAATATTTACTCCAATTAATCTTTCTTTAGCAAGGGGACTATTTTAAGCAGGATCACTGGCTCACATGGTGTGAAATCCCTTGTAGACTGATCAGTCTTGTCCCACTCCCTTCAAAATACTGTCCAGGTCTGGGATAGACATGGCACTGTCTGCAACTGACGCTGCTTAGTCGTTACGTGCGTCCTGTGGCCAGGCTTCCAAACCTGAAATGGGGACACACAATCTGATCTCCCCGAGTGTGCAGATGTGGCCTATGAAAAAGAATATTTATAACTATATTGTCTGGAAAACTCTGCACTGGATAATCGCCTTGTCTATAAATTAAAGAGAGGTTCATGAGATGAAACTGGAAAGGCTTTGGAGGAAGTTCTGTGAAAAGACTTTCAAAGGGGTAGACTCCAATTCTGCTTCTGTTCACAAATAGAGATGACATTCAAGGTATCCAGAAGAGACCTTTAGTATGAGTCTACATTATTCCTCTTATTAAGTCAATAGCTGTGATAATGCAGAAATGTTCAGGGTACAGTTTATGCTCAAATTATGCAATTAATTGTAAGAACTATGGAGAGTCAAGTTCCAGTTGATTAAGAAATGACACCAGAGGTGTTAGTAACTCTATTGTGTGAAATAAATCACATGAGCTAACAGTTATGAAATAATATTTGGATTGATTATCCCTCTTTGGGTTCCACTGGGTAGAACAAAGTGTCCTGTCACAATGCAGAGAAATATATCAGATCTCCTTTTTCTCTTGGTACTATAGTCATATGAATTCAGGAGGGGAATTTTTAATTTAGGGTCATTGACTGGGGTACTGTTTTCTATGGCACTTACGTTGCATCACTTTACAAAACATCAAAATGTGCTAGCATACTCCGGCATGTGCTGCACAGAGCAGATCTTAAAGTCTTCTTCCTTAGGATGAATTCCTAAAGGAAAATTCCTAAACATTCCATGGAGCTGAAGCAATGATATTCCACTCCTTTGCAAAGGATTTGAAGATGATCCAACGGTTGCTAATTAGGTACAATAATAATTTTTCTGAGGATTGCTCAGGCCCATGGAAATGGACAAGGGCACTTCAGAAATATAATATTTTCTGGCTCCTGTCTTACTCTGTTCTTAACTGCAATCTGTGTCCAGAATCAAAGGCCCCACTCCTACCCCTTCTATTTTATAGTCTATGAAAACAGGGTCATTAACAATTTGCCAGAACAATTGAATATGATTAACTCCTAGCAGAGGAGGAATCTTTAAGTGAAATTATACTGCTCAAACAAAAATAGTGTTGAAACTTCCAATGAATTCTCATTGAAATGGCAATGTACTCCCCTGAGTTGAGTTTGCTGTGTTTACAAGCAGATTATTTAGATTATTTCGATTCTGTATTATCACCTATTTGTTCTTAGGCACATTGTTTAAACTCCTCACACCCCAACCCCCGATCTATAATCTGGAGAATAACAAGATCTCTCTTGTAGGACAATTATCAGGATTCAATGAGACAGAGTATTTAGTTCTAAGCACATTTTCATTAGTGCCTGGACTTTGTAAAAGTTCAGTTAATAGGAGCTATATTAGTAGTAGCAGAATTATTACTACCAGTACTAGTGCTACTGCCACTGTAAAATTATCCACTAGATGGTTATTTATGTAAACCATGGAAAAAACCCAACCATTGATTCATTCAACAAACATTTATTAAAAACATACGTGTCAGGCTGAGGGCTAAAGAGACAAGAAACAAGACACACATATATAATATACATATACATACACATTTATATGTTATATATGTATATGTATATATACACATATATACATATATACACATACATTAAATATATACATATATACACATGTATTAGATATATAAAAATATATAAAATATATATTTCCTATGCCTGACTCAGAAGGGCTGATTTTATCTGGTATGTCCCTTATTTGCATCACAAAGCAAAATAGGCTTTGGGTATAGGGCATTAGATTGATAGAACCATGGCCAGATGTCACATTTTCAAAATTCAGTCCTGTGACGCAATATTAAGGATTTAAACTCCAAATCAATAAGGTCATCATCAGCTAGTGACACGTATTTTGACTTTATTGTTACAGCCAAACCAGGGAGGACAATGAAGAGAGTACACTCAATTTGGTTTCGGTTTTGTTGCAGCTGGATTACTATCATCTAGGAGCCATTTAGCAAACAGACGATAGACACATGGCTTTATTTATAGCCGTCTGTAGGGAAGGAATGCAGTGGATTGCCCCAGCTCTTCCGCAGTAGTTTAGCTACAGAATTATCTCTATCAGGTGGAGGATGCATTAGGCAAACATAGTCTCCTTCTGGAATGTAAGCAAATTGATCCACTGGTTAATTAGGCAATGCAGCTTCACCTGGGGAGAGACAGTTTTACAAGTGGGGGAAATTTAGTACAAGCAATTAAAAAAAAAATCTCTTGAAATAAACATCACAATCAGTAACTCCCACTTTTATTTAAAAATGTATTTTTTATAATGTTCTGCCAATTCAGAGACTTTGAGTTAAAATTATCCTAATGATTTATACCACTGATACTTCCGACCATGTGTGGGTGCTGCCTGGCCTGTTTCAATTGCACTGCTCTGATGCTATCACACTTAGACCCTTCACTCTGGAATAAACATTCCCCAAACCTCTCAAACAGATAGTGCTCAGAGCTTTCCCCTGGGTCCTCTTCTGAATTAAATCAATTAGGAGAAGGCCATATGTTCACCATATGTATGTCAACTTGCCAGGGATTCTTAAAAGGAAAGGAGGAAGACATTTAAAAAAAAAAAAATCACAAATCACTTGAAAACACACAAACTGAAAAAGAATTAACCAACTAGTTAGACCTCTATTTATGTAATTCCAAAGTTGATTAAAATTAGACGAGATAATGTACCACCTGATTATCATTACATATTACACTTCCTTTTTTTTTTTCATTCTCATATGTAATTAATTTCTTAGGCAGTATAGAGAATCAGTCACTCTTCATCAAGTTTTCTTCACCTGTTTATTCACCTGGAAAAAGTAAAATGATTGCCAGGCCAGTGGCAATAGATCTGAACAAAAATGTTCAGTGTTTAATAGTCTGTAGAATAGATGCAACAACATTTGGTAAACATTTTGGCTGTTCTTTAACGGGATTGGGAATCGGTTGGCAGGATCCTGATTATAGCATCATAAGATGTTAGAGTTGGAACATGCAGAACAGGTCTCTTGGTCTGACTTTAATTGTACAGATGCTGCTATTAATTACTTAGAGGGCCTTACATAGTGTTTGGCACAAAGTAGAAGTTCCACACATATTTAAAAAATCGAAACAATAAGGACGCTGAGGGTTAGAGAAGGAATGTGAGCAAGGTTATCTAGGAAGCGAACAGGTTGGACTCCTAAACGTTTCGCTTGTACACTGTGAATACTAACAAGCATTCTCCTCCCAGGCCCCCAGGGCCCTCCTCGCCTGTGTTGTCTTCCAGGTTAAGCATGATGTCCTCACCTTGGCATTCATCAAGTCTGCCCGGTCCTAGCTCCCTTTTCTCCTTTACATTACATCATGTACTTGTGTTCTAGTCCAAACGGTCTCTGCATTTATGTTTCCTATTTTTTTCTGCCTTCACTCTCACTGTTCCCTTCACACTGATAGCATTTTCTACCTACCTCTCCTTTACAGAATCTCATCTGCCTCTTAGTGAGATTAGGGGTGAATCCACATAGAGGCTAGAGGACTGGGACCTAATCTGGTTAAAAGAGAATTGATTGCAAACAGCAAATATCTTAGGTGATTTCCAGAAGGATGGCAGAAGATATGTGCAGTGAGTTGCATTTTTAGTCCCCGTTACAGGGAGCTGAGGTGTTGAAAATGTGGGGATAAAGGGTCTGGTTGGACCTAGCTCTGGAAAAAATGTGAACTGTGCAGAAATTATTTTTAAGGCATCCCTATTCTTTCCTTCTCCCTTTGGCTCTTGTTCCCCCTTTTCCATCCTGCAAATGTAGCTGTCCAGGATTTTATTGCTATGTCCTAAGCCAGCTGGCTTGACAAAGGTCAAAATAGTAATAGTACCTTCTTGTTTCTTAGTTCTGTCCAATAGTAACACAACAACTAATCCTTACGTGGTGCTTACTATGTGTCAGGAACTGTTAAAAATTATATATATATGATTATATATATATAACATATATATATTATACATATAAAATATAAATCATTTTTTAACATATTTCTTTAGTTCTCATAATCAATTGATCTATTTGCAGAGTTAATACTATTCTTATCACCATTTTACAGAGGAGGAAACTGAGGCATGGAGAGGTCAAGCAACTTGTCCAAGTTGCCCAGCTAGTAAATGGCAGACCCAGGCTTTTATTTCAATTAGTCTGGCTTGAGTCTACGCTTTTAATGGTGATGTATATCCATCCAGCTTGCATCTGAAATCTGACCACTTAGATATAGTCAATGGGGTATAACTAGCTAATTGTATTTCTAACTGTCTATCCTAACTGGACTGCCTTTTTGGATTTCTGAAGATACAAACTTTTTTTCTCTCTTTATGTCCTTTCTGGCTGGAATATAGTCCCTTTTATGATAAACTTAGTTTTCAAGTAACGGATTAAATCAACAAGTACTTATTTAAATTGCATTAATGATAGTTTTTTTCACTTTCCTCTTGGTTTTTAATTGTGTGAATTGTTTAGGTTACTGTCCATGACTTTGACCTTGAGGCTCCCATCTTATTCCTGCTCCTTCAAAACTTTTTTTTTTTTTTTTTACTATAAGTGCCTGGAACTCTACATAGATCCATCTTTGGGCAACACTTACGCATGAAATCCAGTGGAAGGTATCTTACTATTTCCCAGGCTGGCCACTATCTTCCTTTTCAAGATCTCCATTCAGAGATCCATGATGGCTTTTTGCATCTAAAATTCAGCTCGTTGATTTTTATACATCTCCTAAATACCTTAGGTTTGCTATTTATATCTTGAATGAGACATTTTTGTCTCCTAAGTTCCATACACAGATATAGAAGAACGTTGGGGGAGAGAAACATAAGGACTTTATTTTCCTGCTGATATTGGAACAAAACCATATATAGAGAACTATGTCCCATATATTTATATATTGGCACAGATCCTTGAGTTAGAGACGAGAAAAACAGTCACCATGAAAATTCTGGAAATGCTTATAGTAAACCAGAATGAAGACCATGATAGAAATCCTAGGAAGGAGAGTATATGACAGTTCAGATAAAGAACAGGGAACAGCTGTATGATGAAGGATTTACAGTAAGAAATGCTAAACCATTTTGGGAAAAAGAATCACATATTTTAGGGAGAGAACCACTCATATTTGATGAGAACATAGATTCAAAGAAAAATAATAAATGGAATAGGAGTACCCCACGGCATCTTATCTCTTGCTCTAATAGGAAGTAAACAGAGAATGAAATTAACCGTTGGGGCTCAGTACCCTGGGGGGGTTTCTTGGAACTTTGCAAGAGGGATGGACCATATGGTCAGACTGCCTCTGTGACAACACAGGCTCAGATGAAATTTCAAGGATTATAAATCCTCCTGTTTCATCTCATAATGTGATCACCAGCTGGTACTGAGAAGTATAACATTGCACAATTAAGTGCCTATGGATTTTTTATATCTTCCTCAGTAGCATCCGGATTTGGTCCCTGGAAAGCAGACTGTGGCACTCCTCCAGGGTGATCATTAATCTGCCTCAGTAGGGCAGTCTTCCCACATGGGAGCCCATCCATAATGGTCTGTTGTAGTGATCTGTCACACCATATGGGGGAAGACGAAACAAGAGACTGAGCAACCGAAAGACACACATAACTTGGAATCCTGGCAAAAACGGAAAAGAAGGAAGGAAGCATTACATATCATCTGTCCACATAGCTGAGCAGAGGTCAAGTAGTTAATTACATGCCCATTGTTGGTCTTAGAGTCTGTCATACAGACTTGGAGGGGAAAGAGAGAACCAGCAGGGAGAGTAAATCAGTGTTTCTGGAGAGGTACCAAATTAAATATCCTTTCTGTAGTATCTTTCAGGGGCCAGTTGAATGTGAGAGAACGGGGTCCCTGGAGGGCACCGCCATGCTATGTACACAATGCCTGCTCACGTGGTATGGGCTGTGCAGAGAAGGTCTTGGGAAGATAGGAGATATAAGGCATGGTGTATATTATTATGAGTGGTTAATGAATACTATAACCTTTTCCAGGCCGGTTTCACCTGCCCTTCATTCCACCCTCTATTGGAGCCATACTGAACTACTCAGACTAGTTCACAGCTGTCCACTCTCTAGAGCCCGGGTCTGCCTAGAAGAGGGAGAGATGAACAGCTGAATGGATAATTGAGTGGATTGGATGAATGCACAAATGAATAAATGAATGAATTTTTTTGTTTGTTTACCAAAAATGAGAGCTCCAGTCTTTTTTTAAAAATAAATTTTAGTAAATTAATTTTATTTATTTATTTATCCTTGGTTGCATTGGGTCTTCACTAATGTGCGCAGACTCTCTCCAGCTGTGGCGTGTGGGGGCCACTCCTTGCGGAGGTGCGTGGGCTTCCCACTGTGCCGGCCTCCCTCGCTGTGGAGCACGGGCTCTAGGCGGGGCAGCTCCAGTAGTTGTGGCACGCGGGCTCAGTAGTTGTGGGTCGGGGGCTCCATAACACAGGCTCAGCAGTTGTGGCACAGGGGCCTAATTGCTCCGCGGCACGTGGGATTTTCCCAGACCAGGGCTCGAACCCGTGTCCCCTGCATCGGCAGGCAGATTCAAAGCAACACTTTCCATAACCGTTCAGCTATTTAACACAAATACTAGTGGCAGTTAGAGAGTTTATCTCCTGGAAGCAGCGTGGTAGGATGGCACAGTAGAGCAGTAGCTGGTGACAAGGCAAGAGTAGGCATATAGGAGAGAAAGATCCTATGAGGGAAATTATGTGACTTAATTAGAACTTTCCCCATATAGTCTGTGTTTCCATGGTGCTTCAGTTATTGAATACATAGTTTCCCATTAGTTTCAAACATCTTAAAACAGCAACCCAAAGCACATTTGAATGCAATTTTCAGGATTCATGGATGAATAGATGCTAGGAAATGCAAACTGGGAAATTGTTACAATCAAATGGAATAGTCAGTATTACAGCACCTCTTCCCTCAAACCTTTCAAGGTAAGACTGGCTAATGTCAGCTCAGCTGCAGCAAAGACAAAAGGGTTTGGTGACCAGAGGGAAAGAAAAGGGAAAACAACCTTTTTCTTTTCTTTTTTTAACCTATCTTTCATGGGAAGGAGCTCACTCAGCAGGGGGGATCTCAGGGCCCTGGAAGAGCAATCTCATTGTGCAGGCATAGACAACAGGAAGTGAGCACAAACAGACCCTCTCCTCCACGTAAACACACACAGACTTAACCTACGGCTGAACTTCTGCCCTTGAGTGACCGGCGCCATTAGGACACAGGTCAAAAGGTTGGAGGGTGACAGAAATTGGAGCCTTATTGAATGAAAGAGAAAATGAAAAATTCTTTTGTTTGCCTAACTCTGTGGGTTGTATAGCTACTGTGATTGCAGAATGGAGTCTGGAGTGGGAAACAGAAGTCCCTGATTTATCACAGCCTGAGAAAAGCAGTCAGAAACTCAGTTCAGGATGGAAAAAGAATCATAAGGAAGACCTGCATAAAAGAAAAGTGAGTCTCACTGCTCTTAAGAGGGAGCACAGACACGATCAGCCTTTGAGGATAATAAGAAGGTATGGAGAGAGACATTAGGAAATTTCTCTTTCCATGAATGTGCAGGTCGGAAGAAATACAGATGCAGGTGCACAGCTGGCTGACCCACTCTCTTCCCCCAACTCTCCACGGCAGGCGCCCCATCACAGCAGAGTAGGAAAAACTTTTTGATAAAAGCTGTATGCTCTGAATGTGTGTGTGTGTTTTGTATATATTCATCTACAAAAGGCATGACAAGATGAAGCTCACCTGGCAAATTGTTTCACCTCACAGAGAAGCGTACAATCTGGGGATTTCCTGCTGTCCTCAGCTATTTCTACCCATTTGAAACTTTGAGCAAGTTCTGGATGATTCTACTTCTTCCAGAATGTTTCTTCAGGGTGAAAAGTCAACCATTTAAACAGGATGTAAACGACTATCCTGTGTTCCAATTCAGTCTGTCATTCTGTTGGTAAAGATAATATTTTTTTAAAAAAAAAAAGGAAGAAAAGAAAGAGATTAGAGTACATTGCTTTTGTGAGTGTGAACTCCAAAATGTCTGGTATTATTCTAGAACTTTTTTCCTATGTGTCTTCTCCTAGGCTGGACTTTAGCTGCAAAATTTTTTCCCTAATAGCTGAACAAATAATGGAACTCCTGCTTCTTAAAATGAGTTTTAGATTTGAGATCATTGAGCAGGTTCACACATGCTATTTTTTTAAATGCGGTTTTCAACAACTTGCCCTCCAGCATTCCTGATTTTTGTTTCTGAAGGTTCCCCCATGTAAGACAGCCACAAGCATTCAGAAATGAGGTTTTAGCTCCTTGCAAACGCAGGGCAGACGTGAACACCTCCTGGGCGACTGATGAGTCCTATTAACCTTGTTGCAGAGATGGAAGCCCAGAAACAAAGTGGCTGCGAGGATTATAGGAGGAAGTCAGTGTCAGCACCAGGATTAGAATTCACTCTTGCCTGGCTTCTCAGCCCAGGACCAGCTTCCCCACGGATCCCAGCTTTGTCTCCCACCCTGAGTGAGGGGGCTGGGTGTTTCCAAACGTTGAAAGAATCCTGTTATCCTCAGGCCTCGCCATTGCAGGAAGGCCCTTCCTTTTAATAAGTGACAGAGCTGGGAAGTAACTTTGAGGTGATTTATTCCAATCTCTAAACTTTTTAAGTGAGAAAAAGCTCATAAAAGTGCTAGAAACACACTAAGGATACCCAGTTTGCAGTAATACCACAGGGAGTCAAATCAGTGTGGCTTGACAAGAACCAGATAAGATTTGGAGTCTGGCATTTGAAGCTTACCTTTACCTCTCAGTGAGCTTCTTTAGTGTTTCTTTTTTAAAATTATCATTTAATTTAGAAAATTTTTAAACAATTTTTAAAGGTAGCTTTCCATTCACAGTTATTGAAAAATATTAGCTATATTTCTCCATGTTTTACAGTACATCCTCGACCTATCTTACACCCAATAATTCGTATCTTCCACTCCCCCTCCCCTATATTGCTCCCCCCAGCACAATCCGACACTGGTAACCACTAGTTTGTTCTCTATATCTGTGAGTCTGCTTCTTTTTTGTTTTATTCACTAGTTTGTTGTATTATTTAGATTCCACATATAAGTGATATCATACAGTATTTGTCTTTCTCTGTCTGACCTATTTCACTTAGCATAATGCCCTCCAAGTCCACTCATGTTGCTGCAAATGGCAAAATTTCAATCTTTTCTATGGCTGAGTAGTATTCTATTGTATATGTACCACATCTTCTTTATCCATTCATTCATTGATGGACGCTTAGGTTGTTTCCATGTCTTGGCAATTGTAAATAATGCTATATGAACATTGGGGTGCGTATATCTTTCTGAATTAGTGTTTTTGGGCTTTTTTGGATATACACCCAGGAGTGGAATTGCTAGGTCATATGGTACTTCTATTTTTAGTTTTTTGAGAAACTTCCATACTGTTCTCCACAGTCGCTGTACCAATTTACATTCCCACCAACAGTGTAGGAGGGTTCCCTTTTCTCCACATCCTCACCAACAATTATTACTTGTGTTCTTTTCGATGATAGACATTCTGACAGGTGTGAGGTGGTATCTCGTTGTGGTTTTGATTTGCATTTCCCTGATGATTAGCAATGTTGAGTATCTTTTCATGTGTCTATTGGCCATCTGCATTTCCTCTTTGGAAAAATGTCTATTCAGTTCTTTTGCCTATTCTGGGCTATTTGTTTTTTTGATGTTGTGTTGTACAAGCTGTTTATATATTTTGGATATTAATCCCTTATCGGTCATATTATTTGCAAATATTTTCTCCCAGTCAACGGGTTGCCTTTTCATTTTGTTGATGATTTCCTTTGCTATGTAAAAGCTTTGAAATATAATTAAGTTCCGTTTGTTTATTTTTGCTTTTATTTCCTTTACTTTAGGAGACAGATCTGAAAAGATCTTGCTGTGACTTATGTCAAAGAGTGTTCTGCTCTAGGAGTGTTTTCCTCTAGGAGTTTTAGAATATTCGGTCTTACATTTAGGCTTTTAATCCATTTTGAGTTTATTTTTTTATATGGTGTGAGGAAATGCTCTAATCTCATTGTTTTACATGTAGCTGTCCAGTTTTTCCAGCACCACTTATTGAAGAGACTGTCTTTTCTCTATTGTATATCTTGCCTCCTTTGTCATAGATTAATTGACCATAAGTGCGTGGGTTTATTTCTAGGCTGTCTATCCTGTTTCATTGATCTATGTGTCTGTTTTTGTGCCAGTACCATACAGTTTTGATTACTGTAGCTTTGTAGTATAGTCTGAAGGCAGTTCTTCTTTCACAAGATAATTTTGGCTATTCGGGGTCTTTTGTGTTTCCATACAAATTTTAAAATTATTTGCTCTAGTTCAGTGAAAAATGCCATTGGTATTTTGATAGGGATTGCACTGAATCTGTACATTGCCTTGGGTAGTATGGTCATTTCAACAATATTGATTCTTCCAAGCCAAGAACACAGTATATCTTCCCATCTGTTTGTGTTGTCTTCAGTTTCTTTCATCAGCATCTTATAGTTTTCTGAGTATAGGCCTATTGCCTCCTCAGGTAGGTTTATTCCTAGACATTTTATTTGTTTTGATGTAATGGTAAATGGGATTGTTTCTTTACTTTCTCTTTCTGATAGTTTGTTGTTGGTGTATAGAAATGCAACAGATTTAAGTATATTACTTTTGTATCCTGCAAATTTACTGAATTCATTGATGAGCTCTAGAAGTTTTCTTGTGCCATCCTTAGGATTTTTTACGCACAGTATCATGTCATCTACAAACAGTGACAGTTTTACTTCTTCCTTTCCAATTTGGATTTCTTCTATTTCTTTTTCTTCTCTGATTACTGTGACTAGGACTTCCAAACCAATGTTGAATAAAAGTGGTGATGGTGGACAACGTTGTCTTGTTCCTGATTTAGAGGAAATGCTTTCAACTTTTCACTGTTGAGTATATTAGCTGTGGGTTTGTCATATATGGCCTTTATTATGTTGAGATATGTTTCCTCTATGTCTGCTTTCTGGAGAGTTTTTATCATAAGCAGAAGTTGAATTGTATCAAAAGCTTTTTCTGCATCTTTTGAGATGATCATCTGGTTTTTTATTCTTCAATTTGCTAATGTGGTGTATCACATTGATTGATTTGCAGATATTGAAAAATCCTTGCATCCCTAGGATAAATCCCACTTGATCATGGTGTATGGTCCTTTTAATGTATTGCTGGATTCAGTTTGCTAGTACCTTGTTGAGGATTTTTGCATCTATGTTCATCAGTGATACCGGCCTATAGTTTGTGTGTATGTGTGTGTGTGTGTGTGTTTGTTTGTGATATCTTTGTCTGGTTTTGGTATCAGGCTGATGGTGTCCTCATTGAATGAGTTCGGAAGTGTTCCTTCCTCAGCAATGTTTTGGAATAGTTTCAGAAGAATAGGTGTCAACTCTCTTCTAAATGTTTGGTAGAATTCACCTGTGAAGCCAGTTGGTCCTGGACTTTTGTTTGTTGGGAGTTTTAAAATTACTGATTCAATTTCGTTACTGGTAATTGTTCATATTTTCTACTTCTTCTTAGTTCAGTCTTGGGAGATTGTACCTTTCTAAGAATCTGTCCATTTCTTCTAGGTTATCCATTTTATTGGCATATAGTTGTTCATAGTAGTCTCTGATGATCCTTTGTATTTCTGTGGTGTCTGTTGTAACTTCTTCTTTTTCATTTCTGATTTATTGATTTGGGCCCTCTCCCTTTTTCTCTTGATGAGTCTGAACTGAGCCTCTTTCTTGTCTGTAAAATGTAGGAAACAATCCCAACTTTAGTATTTTATGAAGATTAAATATGCCAAATATATGAGATATTTATAGGCACTTAAAATTTTTACCCACCCATGTATTCATCTTCTCTTCTGTTATTATGCAGTTTCTACACATGAGAAGAACAGTACCCAAATGTGTTGATTTAAGGGTCCAGGCCCAAAAGAGTGGGACTTTAATTTGGAACTTGGCTGAGACCATGTCAGGAGCTAAGGCACAAACATGGTGCATGGCAGTCAAATGCATTGAGCTCAGAGTTGCAGTGTTTTTCTCCAAGATTAGGATTTGAAGAACCCCCCCCCCCATATAGAGTCCAGGGGGCTGCATGTAGAAGCAGTATGGGGAGTGGAGACCACATGGAAGGTCGACATTCTGGACGGTGCTGCCCAGTGGATGAGCACTGCGGCAGGTTCACACTGCCCTGCATTCTCTACAGACTGACAGCCCTGCTCTTCTTTATCTTGTTCCTCCCTCACCAATTTTCTTTTCGTCACTCCTCCAGGAGAACATCTGCTTTGCCTAATTTGACAAGCATGCTTTGTCCTGCAACTAATTACTGAACATACTTTGCCTTATTTCCTAAGAGAAGGAATTAGCAATTCATCTTCATAGGTTTGAAAAGGAGGGAAAGAATTCCCTTTTTACTTTTCTCTTCAAATCTTATCTGAGAGTTTTAGGCCAGAAACCTTGAGTGGATGGTGGAAGCAGGCGGGCACCAAAAGGGGACGTCTGCCAGGTAAGAAGGGCAGCTTCTAACCCTTGTATATGAAAACTATTTAAAACCCAGAATGTGCTTTGCAGAGGAGGATTTAGGGCAGGAAGGATTGGGAAATTTTAAAAAATAATGTCCCCCATGTAATGGGATTGTCATGGTAATAACAATTATTGAGCATCTACTAAGGGCTGTGCCCTATACTGTGCTTTTATGTACAATGTTATGTTTAATCCTCAAAACA
This sequence comes from Globicephala melas, assembly GCF_963455315.2. Taxonomy (NCBI): domain Eukaryota; kingdom Metazoa; phylum Chordata; class Mammalia; order Artiodactyla; family Delphinidae; genus Globicephala; species Globicephala melas. The sequence goes on from NC_083331.1 coordinate 53,071,671, forward strand.
GATTTATGAGGTAGGTTCTATTACCCCCATTTTGTATCTGAGGGACTGTGGTGCAGAGAAGCTGGACATGGGGGGCTCTGGGCACAGAACTTATTAACCGCCCAGCAGAGATTCAAACCCAGAAGAGTCTGTCTCCAGGGTCTGTGCTCTTGATCACCATGTCTTGCCAGCTGTTCTGCTGATCAGGCTTAGGTAAACTCAAGCATTCATTTTACCCCACTCATCTTGTCCCTGGGGAATCTAGGAACTCCCCTCTTCTGATCCAAGAGAGATCTACTTTTGTGTCCACTACTCCCTCTCTCCTGAAAGTCATCCCCAAAGTGTGCAAAATCATCACACAGCATGCACGTGGTTCCCAGGCTTTGGTGGTAGCTCACACACCCAGGCTGATGGGCCAGTGTGGCTGGGGTTTAGGGTGATAAGACATGAACCAATGAACTGGAGGCTTAGTTGGGAACAGCAGGCTATGTTATTTGGGAGCTTATAAGTGAACCTCCCACAGTATTGTCTCTCACATCCAACCTTGGAAAAACAGGAGAAGAGGGACCTGCTAAGTGCATGTTCTCCAAGGTAAACAGAATCTTCTCAAGTCTGCCGTCAAGGCCATTTTTTATGCCCACCATGGGATTCAGGGCACTATCAACTCACCTACGGCGGTACTCTGTTGTCATAAAATCTAGCACTAAGATTTTATTTGAAAAGCTTAGGTGGGGAACTTCCTGGGGCCAAAATATCTCTGTTATTTCCCACTTCCGGGAGGCTAGACAGAGTGGGATTGAAGACCATCTCCTTGGTCGTTATTATTTTGCTCCTCGTACGTGGTCTCTTTAGTTCCGACACGTTTTGAAGAAGTCTGGGATTGTTATGTTGGTGACTTGATAGTGTCAGATTTAAGAGTGTTTTACACAGTCTCCCTGAGTTTTCTAAAATACTAATTGGCAGAGCCTTAAAAACCTCCAACCATTTCTGCCTATTGACTTGAGAGCATTTTAAGTTGCAGAAGTTCTGGATCCAATTTTCTTCTTTTTTGGAAGACATCCATCCCCTGCACTGGTCATCGGACTAAAATTGACTGCTCCATGGAGAAGTGAGGTAAAAAATGACATGGAAGTCCTCTTGTCTTTTGCCTTGTCCATTATTATTCACCCCATATAATAAAGGGCAGCTCCTCCTTTTGTCTCCTCCGACCCTGATGTATTTAAAATGTAAAGAATGTAAAGAATGCTTATTGCGAGCTATGAGTACATTTTAGCCACAAATGCCCTCTCTTCTTAGCTTCTTGGACAGACACACTTGTAGGAGAAAGGCAGGCAGAGTTTGGGAGCAGGGGAGGTGATATATTAATGTAGTTTGTTCCCGTTTTCTCCTCAGACAGGCTGCTGTCATTTTCTACTGGAAAATAACTAAGTGGCACTTGGAATTTAACTCTCCCAGGAAAAGTGATATGAATACTGAGAGTTTTAAAGGAAAAATCACTTTCTGCTTCTCTGTATGACTTGATCCTTCTTTTTATCTTATTTCCTGTTAAAAACAATATTGAGTTTAAACAGTGCTAAAAAATCATTAACAGCAGAAGTAAGATAGCTCTTTTGCTGATTAAAACAAGAGACTTTTCTGACACTGAACCTCAGCTGAGGGGCTGAGAGACTGCAGAAGTGGCTGCTCTGCCTTCTGTTTCTACAAAGGTAAAGTTTTCCTAAGGCTAAAAGCAAGCCAAGGCCAAGGTTCTGAAAGGGGGTACGCTTTCTTATTGTTGATTAGGACTTCGTTAACTTTACCAGGTGGTGCTTTCTTTTATCATCAGGAAGACTTCAGCTATTCCTACCATCCTTTCTTCTTCAGGGAGTCTCACTTCACATATACTGATGCCAAAAGGAGGAGAATTGGTTTCTTTACAACCCAGAAGGCCAGATGGAAAGCATTATCCTTTGCTTCTGCAAAACCAAAATAACTAGTATATCTTGTTGGTGATAAAGCATGAGTGCTGGCCACATAGAAAGAGTGTCCCAACTCTTGTCCCAGCTGGGACTCTTTGCCATCTTAGAATGTCCTGCTGGAATTCCAAGCAGGTGAAACTGAGCCCAGAGCTGGTCACAACTATGAAACAGTTCTACTGTTTCCTATTGTCAGGCTTTGCCTGACCTATTTTATATCGTATGGTACAGATTTGTTCCTTTCCATTTCCTTACCTGGTTTTGGCAACATTCAGTTGACTTGAAGCACATGGCTTTATTTCTGAATTCTCGATTCTATTCCATTGATCTATGTCTGCCTTTATGTCAGCAGCAGACTGTCTTGATTACCATTGCTTTGCATGAAGTTTTGACATTAACAAGTGTGTATCCTCCAACTTTATTCTGCTGTTTCAAAACTGCTTTGGTTATTCTGGGTCCCTTGCAATTACATAAAAAATTTTAGAATCAGCTTTTCAGTTCCTACAAAAAACCCAGCTGGGATTCTGACGGAGATTGAATTGAATCTACAGATTAACTGGGGAAGGCTGCTAACTTAATGATATTAAGTCGGCCGATCCATGAACATGGGGCGTTTTTCCACTTATTTAGATCTTTTAAAACTTCTTTCAACACTATTTTGTAGTTTTCAGAGTGTAAGTTTTGAAATTCTTTGTTAAATTTATTCTTAAGTATTTTATTATTTTTGAAGTTCTTGTTAATGGGATTGTTTTTTAATTTCATTTTTGGATTGTTTATTGCTAGTCTATAGAAATACAACTGATTTTTGTATCTTGATCCTTTATCCTGCAAGCTTACTGAGCTCATTTGTTAGTTCTACTAGTTTCTTAGTGGATTCTTTAGGATTTTCTATGTACAAGAACGTGTTATCTGCAAATAGAGATAGTTTTACTTCTGTCTTCTTCTGGTTGCTTTTTATTTCTTTTCCTTGCCAAATTGCCCTGGCTAGAGCCACAAGTACAAAGTTGAATAGCAGTGGTGAGAGTGGACATTCTGTCTTCTTCATGATCTCAGTGGAAAGCATCTAGTCTTTCACCATTAAGTATGGTATTAACTCTGGGTTTTTCCTACATGCCCTTTGTCAGGTTGAGGAAGTTCCATTCTATTTCTAGTTGTTGAATGTTTTCATCATGAAAGGTGTTGGATTTTGTCAAGTGCTTTTTCTTCATCTATTGAAATATGTAGTTTTTGCTTTTCATTCTGTTGATATGGTGTATTACATCAGTTGATTTTCAGATGTTAAACCAATCTTGCATTCCTGGTATAAATCCCATCTGGTCGGGGTGTATAATTTTTTTAATATGTTGCTGGATTTGGTTTGCTAGTATTTTATTGAGGATTTCTGTGTCTTTATTCATAAAAGATATGGGTGTGTAGTTTTCTTGTAGTATCTTTGTCTGGCTTTGGTATCAGGGTAATACTTCCTCATAAAATGAATTAGAAAGTGTTCCCACCTCTTTTATTTTTTTTTGGAAGAATTTTTGAAAATTTGATATTAACTCTTCCTTAAATATATGGTAGAATTCACCAGTGAAGCCATCTGTCCCTGGGCTTTTCTTTGTGGATTTTCAGTTACTAATTCAATCTCTTTGCTTGTTGTAGATCTCTCAGATTGTCTATTTCTTCTTGAGTAAGTTTTGGTAGTTTTTGTCTTTCCAGGAACTGAGCCACTGCATCTAAATTTTCTAATTTATTGGTATACAATTGTTCATAGTATTCCTTTATAGTCTTTTTTTATTTCTATAAGATTCCTTGCTGACTGGATGACTGACAATAAGGACCACATAACTGGTAGAATACAGAGCACTGATGGACACTGACATATGGTTGTAATATACTTTTAAAAACTTTCCTTGTCTGTGAATTGGGATGGGATATCAGAGGGAGGGACTACACAGATAACTGGGGGGATGTTATACCTCAGGCATGTGAGAGGTTTGGTATAAGAAGTAATTACAAAGATTATAGAATCAGATGGCTCTGGCTAGTTGTTATTGATGCATCGAAGAAAGACAGTGAAAAGCTGAGGGTGATTAATCATGCATTTAAGGTAAAGTCTAAAAGCCAGAGGGCCTCCATGGCAGCTTATGGAGTCTCTCATCTTTTATAACTAAAAAAAAAAAAAAAAAGCTAAGGCTTAGTCCCAGGACTTAATTAGAAGAGTGGTACAGCTCTAGTCACTTAGGCCAAGTCTACTTCACCAAGGTCAGAGCTCTCATTGGGAAGAAGAAGTCCTGATTCCAGGATAGGGAAATCTGGGTTGTTACACTCAAAGAACCTTGAATCCCGAGATTCCCCTGTGCCTTTGGGATTGAATAATTTGTTACTCCTTCCTGTTAAAGACTAATACTCCCCTCATTTCTTGACGAAAATGCAGAGGCTTCTGCCCTTCAAGATAGCATGCAGCCTTCCACAGGGTCTACCAGTTGGCCCCTTTGTCCTGGACCAATAACTGGGAAAAAGTTGGGCCTGCTAAGGGAGAAATAAACTCTAGACTAATATATACAATCAAGGTCTTAGTGGGCCTAGTTTCTGAGGGACTTGGATCAATGGGGGGGGGGACATAAAGATAGATAAAGAAGAATGTATCAATACAGGAGCACTTTCTCATCATATGGATTAAACACCTAGCAAAGGTGAGAGATGGCGCTAATAGAATGGCTCTTGAAAGCTTTGATAAAGCAATGGCACACATTAACTCAAGTAGAAATGTCCGAACTACCATGGCAGACAGTGGTAGGGAGATGGGCATGGAAGAGTGGATATATTATATAAGGACACGAAACCCACCAGCTCAACAAGTTACATAGGAGAGCCCTGAGGACATTGGAAAGAGGGACACCAGTATTGTTGAAAAGGTCAGGGATGACTGTCCTCTATAAGCCAAGGCTGATGGTAGGAGATGCTGTTATAAAACAGGACTCTCTGAGAGCAATGAAGATAAAAAGATCTCAGTATAATAAAAGCCAGGTGGCTGTGCTTATCTGTCAGCAGTAACGCGACTACAGTTTTCAAAATGAGCATCTAGGTCAGAGTGGCACACAGGGCCAGAGAGTTATGGAAATGATTGAAAGAACACTGTGCTTTTCTATGGGAAAGATAGATGGGCAGCCAACAAGAATATTACTCAACTCATGTAAAAAAAAAAAAAAGCAAAAAAAAAAAAAAAAAAAATCATGGGAGAATGGGAGACCAGGAGGCTGAGAGCAGTTGCCCCTAAAAAAATCAAGATCTCTTAGTTTCCAAACTTGAGCCAGTTCTCATACTCAGAGCCACTGACTGAAGGAGAGGCTGAATCCCAGTGAAAATGACAGTGCAACAACAAGGCAATTGTACGTAGTAACTTCACCTCAATTCCTCCCCCAAAGGACCTGCGGCCACTTCCTTATGTTCAGCTCTCCTATAAACTGCGGAGTGTATCATCCTGCATTTATTCAAGGCTCCTCCATGCACCCTCTGCAGCCTTGATGATCATTCTGTGACAGTCTCCTCATTCTAGAGACTTCCTAGAGAAGTAGGGGCAGAAGTTTCATCCACACTCATGTTGGGGTCTTCTTCTCTCAGGAGGGACCCTACGTAGGTATAAAGATGTCAGTGTTGACAGTGTAGAGCTAGGTTAGGGTGGAACAGACTTGGATATGGGCAGATGGGATGATTCCATCTCTACCTGGGAATGAGTCAAACATCTTCCCCTTTGTTAGGAAGTTGGTTGCTAATCAAATGGAAACACACACAGGTGAAGCATGTCAGTCTTCAGTCATCCTTTACTGTCCCAGTGCCTCTCAAATCAGCATTTCCCACACTTTGTCCAACATCATATGGTTGATTCCAATGGGCCCAGGATTGTCACAGCTAGGTTCCTAAAATACATTCTTCAGATTGGTATAGAGACAGCACTGCCTCAGTTGGTGTAGGATTACCTGGGCTTGGACTCCAGAAAGTACATGAAGATGTTCTCAAAGTTACATAATAAGACTTCAGTTTAAGACTTATAAGATCCGTGAATGTGCCTTTGAATCACAAGAGCTACTCTTATTATTTTGTGGGTGAAGAAATAATCTGAGTGGGTGAGTAACTGGCCTATATCTCAGAGATGGAACAGAGTTTTGAACTCTGGCCTGCCTTATTCCAGAACTCATGTTCTATTCACTATGGCATGTTGCCATCATGAGGAGGAAAAGAAAAAACAAAGAACAATGAAACGAACCAAAAAACCAAGAACATCTGTGGATGAACTTCATAGTAACTGGTGCAGCGCCCAGATGATGGTAAAGAGAGAAGGTCCCTATGCTTGTCCACAGATCCTTCTCAGAGCAGCCCAGGACAGAATTTCAAAATGTAAAAGACTTCTCTGAACGTGAGTACATATTGGCATTCTACGTGGGCTTCTCAAAGGACATGCAGCCCAGTTCAAGATGAGGCTGCAGTGACGTCATATTTTCATTTTTTCCCCCATGATGCTTATTTTTACTTTATCAGATACTTATTTAGCTTTTTAAACAAAATTTTACATTTACTTACGTGAAGAGGCCATGGAATTTGAGGCTGCTTAAGCAAAGTGTCATTTTTGTAGTTGTTGTTGTTAATTAGGAACACATAAAAGTAGAAATAAAATTAAGAAACTTTGGGAAGCTAGAATAGAGAAATGCTATGTTTTCTTCATGTTACAAACATACATATTTATATAGATAATATATATAACATATAATAGAATACACCAATAAATATGTTATATATCAATAAGAAACACCCTATCAGAAAAAAAATTTTTTTAAGATAATTTTTTTAAAACTTAAAAAACAAAAAGCAGGATCCAAAGGAAAGTATAACATAAAGGAGTGGTCAGTGTTTTGCATTGGCCACATACAATTTAAAGATCACATAATAAATAGATAGATTCATAGACAATCATAGAAGAAACAGTTCTTTTATGAGATTATTAGCAACCATCCCTGCCATCATTTCCCCAATTACTTTCGAAATTTAGTTTTTATGAATGACTTTCAATTGATGGCCTTAAGGGAAAAGTTCTTCATTTAACCATAATGTCCCAAAAAAAGATTCAGTGTGGAACCAGTGGCACTGAGATCTGTTCCTACAGCACCCTACTGATCCTACTAATGCAAGTGTTATAGGGACATCCTTATAGTACAGGGGTCAGAAAGTTAGCTTGGTACCATGGGGAGCGCCCAGGGCAGCCATCTGAACTACAAGTGTGATGTAAAAAAATAAATTAAAAAACAAAACAGGGCTTCCCTGGTGGCGCAGTGGTTGAGAGTCCGCCTGCCGATGCAGGGGACACGGGTTCGTGCCCCAGTCCGGGAAGATCCCACATGCCGCGGAGCGGCTGGGCCCGTGAGCCATGGCCGCTGAGCCTGCGCGTCCGGAGCCTGTGCTCCGCGACGGGAGAGGCCACAACAGTGAGAGGCCTGCGTACCGCAAAAAAAAAAAAAAAGAAGGCCTTATTTTTATTTGTTTACTTTAAACATTGGTCCATCGCAAATTTTTACAGAGGAATGACCAAATTAAAAACACAACAGGAAAAAGCAGATGACAAAGGCCCAGAGAGTGTCATGTTATGTTCCTTCATTTTGTAGCTGAGTTTATTTTTCTGTTTCTGCATCTAGAGAAATCTGGGTATATGCTCCCAAAAGGAGAAAAATTAAATATCCAGACATCTTAGCCAAGGAAGAAGCCAAGAAATCAAAACAAGCCTGCAGCCTTCTGATAAATGGGAAAAGCCTGGTCCCCATTGGGAGCAAGCTGATGGGTGCAGGTGGGGACCGGCATCAGGCTCTGACACCGTGTCCCCTGGCATCACAAGTGCTGAGCAGGGCACAAAGGCAACTTGGATAAGATGCGGCTTGGGGTCCTTTACAGAGGCTAGATTGTCAATTCGTCCATTTTTGAGCATCCTGCCCAGGTTCCCACCAGCTCTGTGGACAAAACTAAAGCTGGAAGGAACCAAAACTATCTCTAAAATTTCCTCTTATCTCCAGTGTTTATTAAAGAGGGGCAATAAACACATTTGTTGTATGCGGTTTCCTCCTCTGGATACTTTTCTACCTTTTTTGAGCAGAGATGTGTACACGTGTAAGCAGTAATGATGGTACAGTCTTTTATTCCCAGAACTTCCTGTTTTTTTTTTTTTTTTAGTAACACTGTAACTCTTGGGGGTACTCAGCTCTCAGAGATCATTCTTTTATTTATTTATTTATTTTTGGCTGTGTTGGGTCTTTGTTGCTGTGCATGGGCTTCCTCTAGTTGCAGTGAGCGGGGACTACTCTTCGTTGCGGTGCGCAGGCTTCTCATTGCGGTGGCTTTTCTTGTTGCGTAGCACGGGCTCTAGGTGCACGGGCTTCAGTAGTTGTGGCATACGGGCTCAGTATTTGTGGCACACGGGCTTAGTTGCTCCACGGCATGTGGGATCTTCCCGGACCAGGGCTCAAACCCGTGTCCCCTGCACTGGCAGGAGGATTCTCAACCACTGTGCCACCAGGGAAGCCCATCAGAGATCATTCTTGATTAGAAAAGAGACCGCGAGCCTTTGCCCCCAGGGAACATATTCAAAGCAGATGTTGCCCATTATTCTTTTTCTACAGGAAAGAGATGGAGCAGTGACATTTGGATTACCTTTCTACACCAACAGGTATTAGCTGAACAGGAGAAATTATTTATTCCTCATTAAAATTGGCTACCCAGAAACCCTACATGTCATAACCATGACTTTGCACTGCATTAGGGAGACTTATGGCAATATATGGCACTAAATGACCTGAGTGACAAATTGTGGCTTCATTGGCCCAGGAAAAAAAATCTCATGTTTTGGATTAGATGGCTTATTTTAGGTCAGAAAAGGGTGCAGGTGAATTAACCAAGGCATCAAGGGATTTGAATGCTCTTAATTAAGTGGTCACTTTGTTAGAGTTCTTTATTTTAAAAAGAACTTGTTTGCTCATAATTTAACACTGTAATTGCTGGGAGGAAATGCTGTTACAGCTGAAAGTTTATCTACCCTGCCGCCTGCTGCCAAGTGTGAAACGCTGTTCTGGAAACTCAAGAAAGCTCTGTAAACAAAGCTGGATTAAAACGCTCAGGAACGCTGGATGCAAAGGAAACATTTCCATAGAGGAGTTGGGGCTTTAAATCCTCTATCAATTCTCCTGGAAATTAGAGGGTGTGAGCTGACTTTAAATTATAGCTAGAAGTAATGGCTAAAGAGACCATTTGTGTTTCTAGTTCAGGCAAATGAGGCTCATTTCCTTTTTATTGGGGAAAAATATATCTTGCCAAAATTTGTCTTGTTGGTAAAAAAATGCTTGTCAGCAAAAGAAAAATAATTTTGGAAAATAGGAAAGCTTCCCTTTCTGCCCTCCCTCAAAGTGTCTAAGTGTTGTACACGTGTTCCAAGGTCATTGAAAGTTATTATGCCTATTTCACAGATGAAAAAAGTACTGAGAATTGAATAGATCTTTTATGTTCTAAGAAGGAGAAAAGAATCTGCCTCTTTTAATCTGCAAGACCTATATCCTTAGTTTCTTTTCCTTTTCATGGCCTGGTTTGTAAAGTGATGTATTGGCTCTTAGCCTGGATTCTGGGACCTCATTTACTTGAGTCAATAGTTATATTGCTCTGTGCTTTATTCTCATTGGTTAGAAAAAGAGATGATGGTAGAGTTATATTATATATTACAGCTATTCAGAGATATAATTAATATTTTCAAAGTGCTTTAAGAACTTTGGGTGAAAGGTAATGCAGTGGAATGCAGAACATTATTGTTTTTTCTTTTGCATTTTTATCAGGTTTGAATAAAACCTCCTCTTTATGAAAGAGTATTAGCAGCTGAGAGTGACAAAGACATTTTCCTTAGGAATCTAGAGGACTTGAAATAGATTATGTGGTATTAAAGGGCAGAAAAGGAAAGAATGCATTTTTAAAGTATACTAAAACATGTTTCGGATAACATGATGATTTAGCAAACATACTTCCTGAACAAAGAAAAGATCCAGGGACTTTCTGGGTCTTAGAGTTGAGTCTGTGTCCAGATGGAAACCTGCCCACCCAGAGTTTGGATCTATGCACAATCACCGATGTGTTCTCCTCCCTTCTCCCTGCTTATACCTTCTTCTTGCCACTTCGCCCTCGTGGCTGCTGTCCAGCTTCATTCCGTTCATATAAACATCCCTCCACCAAGCTCAGGTTGTGGCACCAGCCCACTGGCCCTTTCTAGAGTTCTCAGATCTTCAGTAAACTCTCCTTCTGGAAGCAATTATTTCATGAGCAATCTTCCTGCATCCTTGTATATTTTTATCGTTATGTTCTTTTTTCTGGTGTTCGTTTTATCTCCCTAACCTCATCAGATGCTCACTGAGGCAAAGATCATATTTCATTCCACTTCTAGTTCTATCATGAGACTATATTATTTTTTAACATACAGGAAAAACAGTTAAATTTATCCACCAATTACATTCTCTATACTTAATAGGAGGTGAATAAAGAGAAAGAGTAAAGAGAAGGAAAACGTCTTCCAACAATATAACATGGAGAACAAGTCTCTACTTCAACAAGGACAGATTGCTGCAATTTAGGGGTTCAGGGAAATGGAACTGCCACTAGCTGCTTTTCTGGCTGGTTTCCTTGAAATGTGCTGTGGGATCTCAATCATTTTCCTAGTGTCAGTTTGGGCCCTTAGCTGTAGAAGTGGCCTTATCCAGCCTTGGTGATGGGATATATATATATGGGAGAGCCCATGTGGCTTCCTTCCCTGTGACTCCATTGCGAAAGCACTGGGTCGCCTAGAGAAGCAGGATGATCACCGCCCACCAAATGGGCTAGCCTATTCTCACTGAGGATCCAGGGAAACGACCACAGGATATGCTCCAGTCTCACTACTGGAACACAAAGGAGGTGAGAATATTAACAGCTGGCTATTCTACCTTAGCTAGACCTTCTGCTGCAGGGAGTGTGTTCTAGAGAAACTTGCCATGATGTACCATAATTTCAGGCCTTGAACCCATTCCAAGAAGTCTATTCACATACCCCTTTCTCAAAATTTCTAGTCACCAACTCCCAACACGTCTCTTTTCAAGTTCTTGGTCATGGAACTGGATCAGTAGCCACTTCCTAGGAATCAACGAGTTCATGTCCTTGGACCTGTTCTTCTGGGCAAAGTGGAGACTAAAACGTGTACTTAAGATTACTCTGTACCCCACTGTATTTCAGGGTTACCCTTGGAAAAAACTTCCATCCCATAGCACTCTCCTTCCACTTAGTATGTGCCCACATCACCTCTAAGCCAGGCCAAACTGGGCAATTCAGTGATAATCTGATAACAAGCAACGTGCCTGCCCGTTCAGAGGCTTTTTCATTGCACCACTCTCTTCAGTTTCTCTCAGGGAGCAGTATTGCTTCATGTACTCATTGTGTAGGGAGGAGTTGAACCAGTGAATTCCACTAAGCCATTACTTTAAGGGCTAAAGGCCACTGTGGGGATTCTGGCAGCTATTGAGCATATCCATCCATCTCATCTAGACACTGGAAACTAGGACAGTGATCCCAGGATATGTTTGAGTCTCCCTATACCTGCTGCAGGGACAAGGGAGATCAGCGTTAACACCGAGCCGAAAGGAAGTCTGACAAGTGAAACTCGTAAGTTTCATTCTGAGACCCCAGGTCTCAGTGCTACCTTAGAGGCAGCATCCAAAAGAAATCACAATTTTTCAGGGTTTCCTTGTCTGGGCAAAGGACAGGAACAAGATTCGCAGTATAACAGTGTGTGCTGGTAAAAGAGGGCTAACCCTTGGAGCTGCCCAGCCTTTCTTTTACGCAAGCTGCTCTGGGCTTGAGGACTGACTAGGGTCTGGCACCTGGGGAGGTGCCAGGACTCTCTAGAGGGGCCTCTGTTTGTCACAACTAGAGGTTCTGCCTGTCACATAAGGCCATCAACTTAATACCTACATCCCCGAGATTAAATAGCCACAGTAGGACACATCTGCAGGTCAGATCATTTTCTGAGATCTGATTTCCAAATTAGGCGCTCTGCCTATTTTTATGATCATACCCACTTCTCTTCCCACTTCTTCTCTTCTCCATTTCAGATGAATACAGTCAACAGTCCCAACACTAAACTTAGTTATTAAGTGCATTAAAAACGCTGGATTGCTACCCTCCCAGTCTTTTCCTTATGGTAAAGGAGAAGGGCATCTTTTGGGCCCTCTTGAGGGACTGATGAGAAAGTGGGTTGAGCATTCCAATCTAGTTTGGAAATCCAGAAGTCTTCTAAGTTCTTTAAGGCCTCCTTCCACATAATCATAAGGATTTTCTGGCCTTTTGCTATCACCTAGTGCAATCCTGTGCTTAATCTTGGTTTGGGTTAGCTAGCCCAGCAACTGATTTGACCTGTACCCAGCTGCCTAGGCAAGCGTATTGAATTCAGACACTATGGCGATTACACTTTTATCATTGGTGGTTGCCACCCTATCCAAAGTTATGTTCTATCCTCTTTGGTTGAACATCTTCAAGATATATGACATTATTTCCCCCCAGATTTTTAAAAATATAAATTAGAGAATTGCTGTCATTCTGTCTGGGAATAGCTCCATACTTGGTTGCCATGCTTTAGCTTTTGGACCACGCTGAGGTCCAGGGCTGGCCACCCAATTGGCAACAATGAGGAGAAGGCCTTAAAGGAAATTAACAAATAACAAGCACTTACATATGGGTTGGAGGGTTCTTTAAGTCCTCTGAAGTCTTGTAGATAGCCAGTCCTATTCCAAATGTACAGATGCCCTATTTTTCCAGTCAGTGCCTTGCCTTTTACACAAGAGACCTAGTGAGTTTGTTATTTTGATTGGAATCATAATTTAGCAATTTATAATTTCGAGTCAGTATCTAATTTTGGCTTCTAGAGTTCCCAGACCAGTGTCTACAATGGTAAGGAATTCTTTTTGAATGGTCGCATTTTCTCAGAATCATGCTGGCTGCAGGAAGGGACTGTGGATTGAGGGTGGAGGTGGGGAAGAGTCATGACAAGAGACAGAAAGACCAGCTAAAAGACCATTTCAGTGGTCTGAACGGAAGAGGATTTTGATTTAAACTAGGGTAGTGGCACTGGAAAGAAAAGGTATATATTGTTGTAAAAGATGTCTGGGAAGTAAAATCAGTAGGACCTGATGAGAACTGGATACAACGTGTTCAGAAAGAAAGAGGTTTCTAGCTTGGATAAACAGAGTGGATCTTTGCTGAGGCAGAGGACATAAAAAGAGGAGCAGAATTGGTAGGAAAGGTGTTGAATGAATTTAGCTTTAGACATGTTCAATTTGAGATGCTTACTAGCTCTTCTCGGAGAGAATCTCAGGGAAGGTCTGGGTATTGTATTTTCATATATGGACTCCTTAGCATATGGAGGACAGGACAAAGCATGTGTCCTCAGTTCCCAGTCAAAGGATGTCACCTATCCCTATGACCCTGTTTTTCCTTCTGTTTGGACACAGAGGGGTTCCTACAGAAGATCTAGAAACTTTTCTACTAAATTTGGTCCAATATTGAGCATGACTTGGGATTCCCATATATGGAAATTTTTCCTGTGACAGCCAGTCATTTTTATTAGCTTGACCAAATTTTCCAGGTACCTGTAGCTGGTAGGAAGTTGATAAATTAAAGAATTTGGGATCATCTTGTACATAACACATTTCTTCACAGACCCTGTGTTTCCAAGGCTGTTTCCCTTTCTGATTAGTGGCTTTGAAAATTCAGCTTCACCCTTTAGGAATCTCAGATGCAATTCTTTCCTTCAGCCTAATTGCATCCTGACTCTCTCTTGATTTTGAAGCTAACAAAACTTCCCCCAAGCACAATTTACTTCTAAATATTTTCTCCTAGACACTGAAAAAAGCTGAAAGCTTCATCCTGCCGTTCCCTCAGTAACTTCACAATGTTGTCAGCGAGAATGACCCTGAATTCTGTTTTGGCTGCTGGTCCCCCATTGCTGGTCTTTAACATTCACAATCCTTCACAGAGGAAGCATGAGAAAAAATGCGGTGTATTGTGAAAAGTTGTGTTTCATTCATCATATTTTACCTTGGCACATAAAGAAGTTTGACCCGTACACACCACGCAAAACCACTGTGGGTTTTTATATATGTTTCGCACAAAATATTTCTCGTAGTTGAATTTGTTTCGCTGATAAAAGATGTTTGTCATTGATTTCTTTAAAAAGTCTATGCAGTATAATTCTTTCGGTGTTAATGCCTGGCAACAGTTTTGGAGAGGGAGAATGAAATCTGGCTTGGCTGGAATTTACAGATCGCAAGCACAGTCTGAGAAAGGGCTATTCCTATGTTCTCCATCTCAAAAAGATTGTCACGTGATTCTGCACCCACCAAGCCAGGATGCTGAGAGCCACGAGAGAGGCAGCCAGGAAAAACATTCCCCCTCTTTATTTCTTTTGGATTCGATTTGTCCTGAAACATCTAGAGACAAAAACGACTTCTGTTGTTTTATTAGCAGTATGTGAACAACACTCTTCTCAATACTTTTCTGTAAACCATAAGCTACACGTTCTCTCACTGACCGCTATTCAAAAGGTCAAGCCCAATGCACAACTCGTGTTGCTAGATTCCCGCCGACGCAGTCCTTTTTCGAAAGTGTTTGCTTTATTAAAAAAAAAAATACCTTTTTAATGAATTTTCTCTGGAAATTGAGGGTGGGGTGTGGCAGTGGAGGGGTCCTTGCATCTACAGTGAGCACTAACTACATCCTGGCTCAGATGTGTGGTTTTTGAAAAAGAATTTATGTTTGTGGTCAATGGCTCATAGAGGCATACTTTTGGAATATACATACTAAACACGAAATAAATGTCGAGGAACTTTAGGTCGGCTGCCTGATTCAGCTCTGTCTATATACTCAGACCACTGCTCAAGGTCATTCGAAGGTCAATCTTGGATTTTCCCATCCCAGCCATTTTCTGCAAGGCCCTTAAAACTGGTCTGTATTTAAAGCAAAAGTGAGTTTTTCCTTCTGTTGAGTGTCACTGAATCACAGAGAAAATAACTAATAATGAAAACTGCACAACTACTATATTCTAGGCACAGCAGCAAACACTCTCCTTGCTTAATCTTCTTTAACTGTGAACAAAGGCAAAGGGTCACGATGTCGTGATGTGCTGCCCAGGATGCTCAGGTGAGGGCAACATTTAGATCTGGGTGTACCCTAGGGTCATGGGAGGAAAACACTGGGAGCTGAGCTGGAAAGGCAAGCTAGCTGACTGTTAAAAGACACCCATGACCCATGCTAATTACCCCAGCCCATAGGGATCACTTTCTCCCCATTTCGTCTTCTTTTCTTTGGTCCTTATCATCTCATATTTCATTTCTTTAGTTCCCATTCTTTCTTCTGCCAGTGACTGTGAACCCTCAACTTCCCTGATTCCCTCGGGCTCTGTATCACTGTCTATGGGTTCTGATTGCCGTGGCCACTCCCACTCTGGTCAACCCGTTTGCGGGTGAACTGTGTCAGTGGAGCTGGATTCCGCATAGCGTCATCATCTCCTACAGGGATCGTGTACGATATTTGGGTGGAACTATATTCTGTCCCTGAAACATTCCAGCATGTTATATGCCTTGATAAAATCTTCCCTTCAGCCATATTTGGAGCAGGAGAGTAGATGTCCCCCTGTACTGACATTCTTCACTATAACCTCCAGGGCAATGGAGAAAGGCCCACTATGAGGAAAAGATGCTGTAAGGTTTGAAGATGACAGCAAGAGACTAGAAATACTAAAATTCTGTTTTTTTCCTGATTTTTTTTTTTTAATCTGAGAGATGTTCTGCGACTGTGAGGATCACAGGTGTCAAGGTTAAAAGAGAACTGAAGTTCAAGAAAGGTGAGCTGATTAAAAGAGTGATAGGCTAAATATTTAAACTGTTCTATTATTTTTGAGGGTAACCAAGGAAATATGGCCTCTGAAGCAAGGTCAGTAGCTGTCAGGGTAGCTGGACTGCACACGTCATGGGGAGCGTAAAACGGTGGAACAAACATAAACCCTGAGGTTAGCTGTGAACTTGGTTTCTACTCCCGACAAAGTGATAGCTCTGGATTACTGCAGATGTGGTTCGTGATGATTTACAAAGAAGTTGTGATCGCTAAAAACCGCATTCTTTTTCACTTAGATTCACTTAGAATCCACATTAAACCAGCTGCATTTCTTATTTTGGAAAGCACTAGGTGGGTTAATCAGGAGAATCATAAAAAGTCTGTATTTTTGGCATGTCATTTGATAAAATCTCAATGAAGGGTTAGGCAGATAGGCTCTGGAGTCTTTGTGAACTAAGTTGAAATCCCTCTGCCACCACTGTCTGACTGAGCATCTTAATTGCTCAATGTCCTAGTTTCTTTATGGGTAAAATGGGAATAATAACGTGGCCTACTTCATAGAGTTATTACAAAGACTAAATGAGCTAATACACGCAAACCTCTTAGAAAGATACCTAGCCCTGAAAGACCCGCAATATACATTAGCTGTTATCATAAACATGATGCAGATGCTATTTTTGTATACCACCTGAAGAAATGAGGGCATTACTGTGCATTCCAGAGAGTTATAGCTCCTGAATAGCGGTAGACCTAAAGAATGATGGTTGTTTCCATGATAATCAACTCTATGTGGGATTCTCTGGTGACCCTTAGTCTGACATTTTTCCCAGTGATTTGTATTATGGTATAGGAGGAGAAGTAGTTATCTGATTTACAGCTGAAGAAAAGTGGAGGCAGAGTAACTCTGTTGAATACTAGAGCTGGAATTTTTTTTAAAAATGGAAAAGTTGAAAAGAAGGCCTGAGATTCACAAAAGGTGGCTTAGTAAGTCTAAGTTCCAAGCCTTATATTTAGGTTCCAAAAATTAGCTGTGCTATTCTCAAGTAGAAGGCATCTGATTCAGAAGTAATTCTTATAGAAATTAGAAATTAAACATTTTATGAGTACCTAAAAAGTACAGACGTTCAAAAGCTAACATGATCTTAGGCTAATTAAAATAACAAAGTGCTCATCCTTGCACCATGGTCTGAGCTGGTTGGATCCTTGGGGAACACTGCGCTCGGTTCCTGTTCAGAAGGGATCAGAAGGGGCACTCACAGGCAAGGACTCTATAGGAGAGGGGAAGGAAGATGGGGCCAACACACTTGATCAATGGTTGAAGCAATCTGGGATAATTGGCCTGGAAAAGGGTAGTAATCAAGGACTTGGGACACCTATTGTTAAATACCTGAAATACTCAATGGAGAATGATAAGTCAACGTATTGCGTTGAAACTTGGAGGGCAAAAGTGGTCCACACGTGTGAAAATTATAGCCAGGTGGATTTCACTTAATGATTAGGAGGTACTCTGTAGAACATGGTAATGTCTAAAAGTGGAAGATATTGTCTGTAGAGCAGTGAGCTTCTTGTCACTTGGAGTATCTAAATGCAGTCAGGAAAACATGATTTTGGAGAGAATTTGGGGCCAGATTAAGGTTCTTTCAACCCTAAGGTTTTAAAATTCTCAATCCAGTAACCCTCCCTCTCACTGAACCAGCAGCAAATAAAGAGACAAATTTGAACATAATTGATTATGAGTCGAGTGACTAAGCGGACCGCTTAGGGGTGAAGGCAGAAATGCAGCCAAAAACACAGAGCTTGGAAAATGCAACCCTCCCCAGTAACCACTCCTAGAGAAATACCAGTAAGAGTCAACAACAAAACAAAGCAAAAAGGAGTCCCCTCATAAAAACATGATTCAAACAAACAAAATCTCAAGAAGCTCATTTAAGAATTGTGTAAAGAAATCCGAAGACTGTCCAGGGTGGGTAGAGAGATAAATAGTTTGCAAATGAACCATGAAACTAGGTTCAGAATAAGTAGATATAATCGGTGTTAAGAGTACAATTGAGGAGAACAATCAACCCACACAGCATTGATATAGAAGGTAAGGAATGCCAGCAGAGCACAAAAATTGGAAAAGGCAGAATTAATCTTCATGAAGGAAACCAGCCTATGCTCAGAGGTACCCAGAGGGACAGAGTTGGGTGGGCTTTTATTAGATGCCTTTTGGAAGAATGCCTGGAGGTGAGGCTGTTCTCTTCTTTACCTGCCAGAGGTATAGACAATGTGCAATTCTAGCTGGAAGATGCAGATTACTAGACATTCAAAGGGAGGAGAAAATAAAACCAACTCCAAAGAAAGAGCAGTTAAAAAAAAATTGGAGGAATAATTCCCTCCTGCACTCTGTAAGGACGGGATGTCTTCAGAGGTGAATTAACAAAGGTGAATTAGCAAGGAGGATGCCAAAAGCAATCACCTAAGCAGCAAAGAATTTGGAGACTGGTTTCAGAAGCCCGGGTTGAAGGATAACTCTCAACTGATGCCAGGGCTAGGAAGTTCATTAATAAGGGAAAGGGGACAAGCGGAATAGATACAATCTACTTACAAGAAAGCAACTTTAATAGACAGAATAAAGCAAGGCAGGTGTGTAATAGAAGTAGAAGCAATTAACTTTGAAATGGCAGGATTTGTGGGGGGAAGGGTAAGCAGACTGAATAATTTTGTTTGGAACAGGAAAAGAGGAAGGGGATGGAAAGGCTGATAATTACAGGGTGAGAAGAATGTTCCCTTTCAGGATACAAAAGATGTTAGGAGACCTGCGTAAAAAAGATGGCTTGGAAGGAAACATGCTGAAATGAAATCCTCACATTCAGGATGATGAATCAGGATGCAAAGTCAACTACACAGGTTTGTTGAGTAGCTAATATGTCACAGGCCCTATCTCCTAATAAAGAGTGCTCTCCTCGGAGAAGTTCACAGTCTAGGTGAGAATAATAATAATAATAATAATGGTTATTGAGCACTTCCTATATGTCGTCTTGTGATAAATGATTAACATATTAAATCCTCACAATAATCCTTCGAGGCAGGCTTTAATTCAGTTAATATTTCCATTGTACAAATGAAGAAATGGAGACAGAGAGGGGTTTAATAGTATACCTGTTTTAACACAATGAGAAATTGGTGAATTAGGAGATTAATCTGGGTTCTTGGACTCCAGAACCTATGATCTTAACCACCATTCTTTTCTGCCTCTTGGACAGAGAGACCTTTAGTGGGGTCATATCAGGGGGCTAAAGTTTTCCCTTACTCTCAAATATCTCCTCTGAGAGAGTAGCACATAGTACCAGAAATTCCATCATGAGACGTCTCTCATTTAGGGTCGATTCAATGTGGAAGAGGAAACGTTGAACTATTACTGTCCACTTACTTTGGAAAAGTTATCTCCATTCATTGAACAACACTTTCCTGAGTATTTACTAGGTGCCAGGCCTGTTCCACACATTATAAATGTAGAGATGAATTAAATGTTTTTCCCACCTTGAAGCCCTGCATGTTTAGGATACTGGCCAGCCCCCTGGTCCAAGCTGTCACCAACTCTCCCCTGGATTCCTACAGAAGCTTCCGACCTGGTCTTTCCACTGTGAGCCCTTCCCATTAACTCCCACATGACCGTCACAGTTGTCAGTTTAAATGCACATCTCAGCTTGCCTCTCCTTATTGGAATATCCTTTGACAGCTTCCCGCTGTTCTTGGGATTAGGACCCAAATCATTAAAATGGCCTTCAAGGCTTGGTATGATCTTGCCTCTGTCTAACTTTCTAGATTAACCTTGCTCTCTTCTGCCCCTTACTTCTCCGATGTCTCCATGCTATCATGGTTCTTTCCCTCCTGGCAGCAGGTATTAGTTATTCTTCACCAAGATCTCTACTTCTGCTATCAATTCTCCAGTCTCTTCACTCTACTCACCGTGTATACTGAGGCATGGATTCTGTTACCATGGCCGTGCATAAAGTTGTATCTCTCCTTCTTGCCGTCTGCTCTGCTCTACTGCCTGTTCTCCTCTCTGTATATCTGACATTTAACCTCCCCGAGAGATTCTTACAGTGGTTCAGTTGGTTATTATCCAGTATAGACAAGCATTTGGGCTGTTTCTTGTAAGTTGCTGGAAGGCAAATAGATGGCTGCATTTGGATCAACTGCCAAGTCCTAATCCAAACAAGTATGGTCACGGTAGCAGGGTCTCAGAGGACAAATCACTGAAATTGATACGTAAGCAATCGCCTGTACCACCTTCTTTGAAAGAAATCTTAAACGTGGAAGGCTTTTGGAGCCAGCAGCCAGCATGGCATTTGGAAAATATTACACACGTAATAAGTAACTACTGAATGGTGAGTGATTAAATAAATGAGAAATGACTAGGCTGAGGACATGTAATAGTAATGCCAGAGGCTGGCGCTGCAGTTAGAACTTGTGTCTCCTGATTATCTTTCCAGGGCTGGTTTGGGCTATACCATTTTGCATCTAATGATAAAATGAAATAATGAAAAAGTTGGCACCTAGATAAAGCAGGCAGGCCCTGAATATAATGTTAGCATATTGTAAAGGACCACTTGTTTTGCTTATTTGTTTGCTTTTTGCTTTGTTTCCTTGCTTCCCAATCTTACTCCCTTCTAACTCTGGAAGTTCGTTGTAGACAAGGGTGATCAGAGGGTTTCTCGGGGTGGAGAAGGTCATCCCTCCACCATCTACCACTCTCTGGAATACTTAGCCACCCACGTCATTTGGCCATGGTTTTCTGCACACTTTGTGTTCCCTGGTACAAATTGTGGATAGAGATTTTCCGGATTCTAAACACAGCAATAAAATTTTTAAAAAATTTAAATAAGAAAAAGAAAGAGCTTACTTGATTTTGTATTTTAAAAGATACTGTAGAGTAGATGAGCTAAAAAAGAAAAAAAAAAAAGTCTTTACATAATCATGTAAAATAAGAACCAGCGAGGACCAAAAAGAACTGACGTACAAGTAAGACTCCATCTATGATTGGAATGGTGAGGTCATCCTTTAGGTAATTTATTTTTTTTACAATGATTTTGTAGACATTTAAGATAAATGAGGTTATTGGGGTATTCTTTTGGGGACAGGTTATCCTAATTATGCAGCTTGTCTCTACTCTGTCTGTAAGTGTAGAGACACAGAAGCAATACACTTGGCTTGTCTCTTTTGAATCTTCTCTCTTGAGCTTTGTTTTGTGGGAAGTTGCTCTTGACAGTTAACTTAACTTTTTTTTTTTTTTTTCTTTTACACAAGGGAATAAACCCAAGCAGGGCCTTTGGGGCAATAGTGGACTTTTTGTTCTCCCATTGAAAGCCCCCGGGATTGGTGGCTGATGAATAACCCCGGTCAGATCCACAGACAAAAGCTCTTGTGATTGGCTGTCACTGGGTCAGTTTCCCACCCCGTCTTATCTCTGTCCCATCCTTGTCAGCTAACAATAGGACTGGGAATGGGGCCGTGTTAGTTTAGGGAGAGATAGTGGGGCTTAGTCTGAGCCTTTGCCTGGTACTAGTGATGTCAAGTAAGACAAGAGATGGAAAGGCACTTTGCAACGACCGAAGTGCCGTATACAGTGAGGGATATGCAGGCAAGAAAGAAAGTTGCCTATGGATAGGACCCCTGTGACCTTGAAAAGCTCGGAAGCTGTCTGCTGAGGAATTTGAGGAAATTCTTTGTCAGACTACGTTAATAGAAGTGGCTTTGCAAACACAAACGTTACATAGTGAGCATTTTAAAAATGTGGGTTACTGCATCTGAAAGCTGCGTTACATTAAAAGTCTCACCTGGGTTAAGAAATGACAGGGAAGAATAGTTCCCTAATGTACATGCAATTTCTGCATTTGCTAACAGAGAATGCAGGCTCCGAAAAAGAGCACATTTGAGAAAATGTGCCCCAGCTATGTTTAAGAGAGGAAGAAATTAAAATCCAGGAGGCTGAGGGACTCGCTCAGTGCCACCTAGCAAGTTAATGGCAGAACCACACTTAAAACTCAGATCTTCTGACCCCTGGTTTACTTGTCATGAAAGGACTACCAGCCCAGGTATCTGAGACCTGAAGCCTGCTCCTGGCTGGACCACTTACTGTGTGTCCTTGCAGCTTTCTAATCCTCCAGCATGGTGAGAAACAGTCCTACTCTGCTTGCCTCCCATGTTGGCTGTAAGAGTGATAGATGCCAAAGCATTCGGCCAAGAGTTATATAAGTGCAGGGTTGTGTTGCACTTGTTTCCTTAATTCTAAGTATTACCATTTGATACTATCTGTTTGATAAAGCCCAACTTTGTAAATAATAAAATAATGGAGATAAAAACCTGTTTTGTCATTTTCTATCACACTTTAGAGTTTGGCAGCCGTGCTGGGCACACACTATGTAGAGTTGAGCCCTGTGAATTCCTGTTGATTTATTGAAGAGCGAGATTTGTGAAATTCAGATGTCCTTGTGACAGCTGAGCTTCCTTGAAAGAAATCTTGCTTTCAGAGAATATGTGTAAATAGACTGTAATCCCAAATTAATATGGCTCAACAGGGTTTTCCTACATGATGTATGGATATTAGTGAGTTTTCTTTTAAAATGATCAAGGAGGTAAATAATTTCTTGCTTGCCAGGAAATATTCTATATGGAGAAGTCGCAAAATTTGCCCTGATTTCGGGTCCGCACTCAGATCCGTGTCACTTTATCAGGATATCACCACATTTGACATTGTTATCCACTCTGATTCTCCGTAAACTCAACATAAGCTTAGCGAAAAACTATGGAGCAATTGTTGTCCTTTGGAAACATGTAGAGAGACAACATTCACCACACTTTTCACAGACTTAGCAAAAACATGCTTTAGAGCTATAAATACTATGATGTAAAATTTTTTATTGAGTTGAAATCCAGATGACATAAAATTACCCACTTTCAAGTGCACACTTCGGTGGTATTTAGTACCTTCATAATATTATGCAACCACCATTTCTATTTAACTCCAAACCATTTTCATCAGTCCCAAAGAAACTCTGTACCCATTAAACAGTCACTCCCCAATCCTCCCTCCCATACCCCCCAGCCCCTGGCAACCTCCCATTTCCTTTCTGTCTCTGTGGATTTATCCAGATGATCCAATTGTGTTGGCCTCTGTTGTTCTGCCTGGCAGTGTCTCCTTTAGCTTCACGCTGGCTCTGAGGAAGATGGTCAGTCTGTATTTTCATTTCCAAGCTACAAAAATAGAAATAGGACTAAAGAGAAGTTAATTGACTTGCCACTGGCCACTCAGAGAGGCATCGCCAGCCATGCCAGAAATATAATTGACCATGACAGATTACATGTGTGCTCAGCAAGGAGAAAACTGCATGTTAGCTTTTGTCAGTTTGTTCATACTAGCCCATCTCAATTGTGCTGTTGAGTTTCTCAGTTTGAATAGGATGGGCAACAATGTTCATTCATTCATTCATTTGCTCGTTCACTCACTCATTCGATCAAGAATGAGTGCCTACACGTGCAAATTCCTGGGCTGTGTATGATGAATAATTGCTGTGTGCATTGCAAGTCGTAGTTTCTAAAGCAGATAGTTTTCTAAGCACTGATTTCTTGCAGATCACAACACGCTAAGTAAATATTACGTTCTTAGAAATCCTTTAAACACACACACACACACACATTTGTTTGTTAATATTTGAAAACCAAAGCTCTTTTAGCTGGACTAATGGTTTTCTCCTAAAATGGCTTTGCAAATGTCTCACATAATGTGGTTGTGCACGGCAGAATCATTTTATCTCCTCTCTGGCCACAGGTGGGTGTTCCTCGATCCCTGCTGAATTGACTATTGGGCTGGTCAACTTGTTCGGGGCTATTTAAAAGCCCCTTCGTCAGGAGCTCTGCAAATGCGCATTTACTCACTGTAGTCTCCCACTGAAACAGAGCCCTTGACGCCGTGATGTCTAGCCAGGCCTCCTGTGTGTGTGTCACGCATGTGCAGGCATATGATGTGATGGAAACAGAGAGCTAAGTTTTGAAATGAAGAAAATGGGACGACCTAGGCAGGTCATTGATGCTGCTGTAAAAAATTATTTTTAGCATGAATTTAGGTTCAATTTAACCTATTCTTTATTTAAAAGAAATCAAATTATACATGGAACTAGGATCTGGGAACTCCCAGCCCCTCCTCAATATCATGGTCTGCCTGGGCCTTCATGATAAGAAGTTTCAGGTTATTCTATTGAAAGGCAAGGGACCAAAGAGTGTTTGTTATCTGTTGCCTTTCAAAGGCCTCTAAGCAGTGAAATACTATCTGAGCAAGTGACAGAGACACAAGACCAGACTAGCAGGTGTTGATCCAAAAAGAGGTGAAAACACTCACAGCACAAACTTACAGGCAGTGTGCAGTAATTTTTGTGCCTTCATGTAAGAAGGTTCCTAACAAATGGCACACTGTCTACATTTTTTGTCTTATGGAATATGTTTAAAAATTTTACGGTATGCATGCTGAAAGAAATAGTTAATAGTATACCGCAATACTGAATATTTTTACGTAGCAGAGGAAAGATGACGTAAAGGTTAATATCAAAATGAATAATTTGTAGTTTAGGCTAAGAGATTTTCAGTTTGAAGAAATTTGCTGCTATGTGGTTCGTAATGTCGTCTTTTATTATTGAGCCCATTGCCTGCCCTTTGGATGAACATGTGCACAATTCTCTGGTGTACCAGGGAAAGAACTCTTGTTTGACCTTGAAAAGGGATAAAGGAAATCATTCTTTTGGCTGTTCTTGTTCACTGTATTTTCCACTGAGCTATGGTGATCATATCAGGATTTTGCTTCAACTGGGTGATTAGTTTTTCCCCAAGTGATCCTAGGTTTTGAAGACATTTACTTTATGCAAAGAAAAATATTTCTCTCCAGGAATTTACCTCTTTGTTCCTCTCTGATGATCTAGATCCTTCTCCTCTTTCAAAATCAAACTAAAAAAAAATCTCAGTGTTCTTCATGAAGCCTTCTTGATTTAGCTCATGTACTGTGCCCTCATATACAATGCCACACAGAATTCATTCGCTGAGTCGTAATATTGTTGTTGGCAACTTCTTTTGAGGATATTGTTTCAGTGTCTCCAATTAAGTGGATGCCTTCTCAGGATGGAGAGAGTCCTCCCCCAAAATTGGGGTCCAGGAGAGACCTGATCATTCAGAGAATATTCAATGAATATTGACTGACTCAACTCAAGGCCAAAATATTTTCTGCTCTCAGCCCCATTCTTGTATTTTATACGTGTGCACCAACTATTTTTCAGAGCAATGAATGCCCTGCATGATCATTGAGGGAGGGAGAGAGAGAGAGAAAGAGGGAAGAAGGGAGACAGAGAGAAGGAGGAGGAAGAGAGAGTTTATCTCTGTACAGCAGCCCCTGACCTGCCCCAGGGGTCTATTAGACCACCTTTCATTTCTATATGAGAATAATAACTGGTCGCAGTTTTCGTAGGGGAGATACTAGGTCCACAGTGAGAGGGGAAGGAGGTCGTTTCTTTGAAAGCATCACAGTCCAGATAAACCCTGGAATCTTGGCTGCTCATTGAAAAAATAAATGAGGAGAAGGGGGAAGAAAGTCAAAAGGACTCCACCCACTGCCTCAACAGTGAGGGATTTGAAACACCTCTCTAACACCCCATGGCCCTAAACCTTAAGTCAGTTTTTTAAGTTTTACGGCCTTTTTCAGTATCTTATTTTCTATGGTTCCTCCAGCTAAAGAGACTTTGCAAATGCCTGTCTGGCTTGCTCTTCCCTTTCCTTTTTCAACACATTTTAGTTCGTTCATTTAATAAAGATGTATTGCACGTCAGATTTTATATCAGGCAGTATGGGCCCAAAGGATAAAGTGGCAGAGAAGACGGAGTAGTCTGCTCTTGTGGGGCTAAAATCCCAGTGAGCAGGAGAGGCAATAAGTACATTATACAGGACTGTTTGTCTGCTTAACTACTATGTCTTCAAATTTTAGCTCTAGACTCACTTTCTCTACGAGGTCCTCCTTGAAAATTATTTCCAAATGCTAGATGTCAAGTTCCTCTGTCGAAATTTCTTATATCATAATTTTACATTTGTGCGATTATTTGATTAAAACATATATCCTCCACTACCCAGGAAACTGCACAGGGACAGAGATGCCCTTATTCCCCATCTCATTCCTAGCAGTTAGCACAGTGCCTCGCATGAAGTAAGCACTCAATACCTATCTTGGGAATGATTAAAAGCATATAGGTGTAAGTGAGAAGAAAGTGCACAAAGAGCATAGATCCAGGCATCTTTTAGAGGTTTCAGGCTCCTTTAAAAACCCTGGAGACTGGGACTTCCCTGGTGGCGCAGTGGTTAAGAATCCGCCTGCCAGTGCAGGGGACATAGGTTCGAGCCCTGGTCTGGGAAGATGCCACATGCTGCGGAGTAACTAAGCCCATGTGCCACAACTACTGAGCCCACGCACCACAACTACTGAAGTCCGTGCACTTAGAGCCCGTGCTCCGCAACAAGAGAAGCCACTGCAATGAGAAGCCCATGCACCGCAACGAAGAGTAGCCCTCGCTCGCCGCAACTAGAGAAAGCCCATGCGCAGGAACGAAGACCCAGTGCAGACAAAAATAAATAAATAAAATAAATAAATTTATATTAAAAAAAAAACAAAAACCCTGGAGACAAGTCTTATGTAAGACACTTTTCCCAAATGCCTTGAGCAGCTATGAATTCAGCCACCGTTAGCAGAAAGCCAGGTGAGAACACAATGAAGGAGTCAGGGTAGGCGACAGTGGGAGGTACCAACAAGTAAGCAGTGAACCCAAGAGCAAGACAAGACTGCTGTTGAGGAAGGTACAGAGCTTTCCAAGACAGGTGATGACCTTGTACCTGTTTGCCAAAAGGCGGCCAGATTTTGATGAGTACTCTCCTGGTCTTGGGCAGCTCCTTTCTTTGGACTTACTAGAGCAGCCTCGAAAATGATTCTCCAAGGCTAGATGTGGTACACTAAATCGGACCTGGTTCTTTCCATCTTGATATAATTTCACACCATCCCCATCTCCTATTGTCTTGAGAAGTCTAAATGGTTTTCCAATTGACCCCCTTAAACATATAGGAAGCTCTGTCCTGTTTAGAATCTGGACTCAATTCTCTACCTTATTCGGTGTCCAGATGAAGCCAGTGTGAGTTTACAGTAGCAACCTTCTGTATCCCCTTAGCAAATGACATTATGGGGAACTGCTGAAGAACAAGAGGTGAGTAGCCAGGGAACGATGGTGCACAGTACGTGAGCTGATATCTTTTGTTGGAGAATATTTATAATACTGTATCTGTAAAGATTGCTACCTCACTTATAATTTGTTTTTTTAATAAAACAATGTTGGACGTTTCAATTAAAAACAAAAGACTAACTCTATACTGGATTCCACTCTCTAGAATGTCTCTGCCCACAATGATAATCTTCACTAGTCACTACATGGGGAATAAAACTCACATTTATTGCCTGCAATTATGTGCTGGGAGAGAAGTACTATTCCCATTCTTAGTGTGGGAAACTTATACATAAAAATGGATTTAGTGAATGTAAGTACCTTGCCTAAGGACACAGTTATTAAGTATCAGAGCTAAATAATAAACCCCAGATAATCTTTCTTTCCACAATAAACGAGCATCTCTGTAACCTTCCTGGATATAAATCAGCGGTCCCCAACCTTTTGGCACCAGGGACCGGTTTCGTGGAAGACAATTTTCCCATGGACTGGGGGGAGGGGGTGGTGGTTTCGGGATGATTCAAGTGCATTACATTTATTTCTATTATTATTACATTATAATATATAATTAAATAATTATACAACTCACCATAATGCAGAATCAGTGGGAGCCCTAAGCTTGTTTTCACTTGCCACTCACTGATAGGGTTTTGATATGAGTCTGCAAGCAATTGATTTAATATGGTCTCTGTGCAGTCAAACCTCTCTGCTAATGATAATCTGTATTTGCAGCCGCTCCCCAGCGCTAGCATCACCGCCTCAGCTCCACCTCCGATCATCAGGCATTAGATTCTCATAAGGAGCGCGCAGCCTAGATCCCTCGCATGCGCAGTTCACAGTAGGGTTTGCACTCCTATGAGAATCTAATGCTGCTGCTGATCTGACAGGAGGCGGGGTCAGGCGGTAATGCGAGCGATGGGGAGCAGCTGTAAATACAGATGAAGCTTTGCTTGCTCACCCGCCACTTACCTCCTGCTCTACGGCTCAGTTCCTAATAGGCCACAGACTGGTACTGGTCTGTAGCCCAGGGGTTGGAGACCCCTGATATAAATTGTTAAAGGTATTTTGCCTTGAATAATTATTGTTGTTTTTTTTGTCACTTGACAATTGGATATTAGGCAGGATATGTTCAAGAAAGGTGAAAAGACTCTTTATTGTTGTTTCCACAGCTACATTGAATTTTGAATTTTCTCCTTATAATATGAATATGAATTTATGTAATTACACATACAAAAGTTAGACCATAAAAACATGAAATTCATTTCCCTAAGAGAAGGCCCCTTGAACTTTCCAAATTGGAGTTTTCAAAGATCTTTCTTCTGATTTTATCAGTGATGTGGTCCTTCCCCCACACCCTAAGGAAAATTAGAAACAAAACAAAACAAGCAAATAAAACATTTTCAATGGAGACCTGAAACCATGACCCAAACCTCTCTAAAACTCTAGCCAAACATTCTCTTTCCAGTTATCTCTCTTCAAATTTGGTGTTTTGGTGAAGGAAATACATCGTTTTTGGTTTTCTTTTTTGCTGGACTTTTTTTTGATACCTGGCATCACACTAGATAATTGTGTTTACACTAGTAGTCACTTGATCGAATAGCTGGGATACTGAATTTAAAAAGACTTAAGAGTGTCAGTAAATGAACTTATGAACATGTCATATTTATGATATTGGACCAATAACTGACCTGCATTCCAAGCCCTGAGGTTAAAACTGTATGCCATTTTGAGCTCATGGAACTTCAAGTTAAACATATAAGACATTTTCTTTTTTTCAAAAAAAATTTTTTTTTAATTTCTCATCTTGATTACGGGTGGTAAGTTTCTGTTTCTATCATTAAATTACGTCTATAATAGACACTTTAGTCTTTCATTAAAAAGATCTTGGAAAAAAACATATTTCTGATTTATTTTTGGCTGGCACTAAATAGTTCTTGGGTTTTTTCCTGCAGTTAGAATTTACTTGATGAAATGTATTAGTCAGCTTCCTATTGCTGAAGGGACTTGTGTTAAAGGGAACCAAGCAAGCTCTCTGTTGATAGGCTCCCAATTCGGTTCACAGGTACACACAGGTACTCAGTCTCCTTGGAGAGCTTGTTAAGTCCCTAGTGAAGAGAATTTTAATCTCTCAGATCAACCTCTTTCAGAAACAAATAGGGAGGGGGTGAAGAAAGAAAAAGTACACACCTGCAATTTATTTCTTTTTGAAGCAAAGCTTTGAGCAGATGGAAGATGAGATAGAGAAAGAAAATAGGCCAATTGCCAAGAGAGGTTTGTTTACAATACAGGCAAGTTCCTTCAGAAGTTGATAGAGAGCTGTTGTCATGGATATGAAGAGACATATTGCTGCAGGGTTTCAAAGAACAAATTCCTATGACAATTGTACCTGGATTTAAAGATGATGGAGATGGAAGAGGCACAAAGAGCTTCCTGAAGTTTTAAGTAATGCTTCTCTCCAGAGCTTTTCCATACATTCTACAGGGCCTGAGAATTCCTTGCCTTGGAGTGTGCAAGATGAGTAATCAAAACAAATGTTGCTGTTTTCCTGTATTAAATGGAATTCCTAACTGGAATATGAGAATTAGGCAGTGTTCAAGTGAAGAGTCAATAGTACATAATATATTTTAATTCTGGAACGTTGCCTATTGTGTTTGAGACTTCTGAAAAGTAAATTACCATTATTGAAAACAAACCAAAAAGACATTCTTAACAGTGACTATAGTAGCCCAGGTGAAGTGCCTGCTACAGTACACTGTTCTACAGTATGTGAATATGAACCTTTAAAACTTAATTAGAACTTGTCCCCCCGGCTCCCGTACAAAACCCCCAAATCCCTCAACTTTATAATTTGTTGCCTGCTTCCATCAGCATCTAATCTTTTCTTTCATTGTAACCACCATGACTTCCTATTTACATTTTTTGAAGATGGAGTAAAATGGCAAATCTTTTCACAAATTATTTTTCTGAAACGTAAATTTTTTCATGGACAAAATTTAGTCCTGTGAATCCTCAGCTTTCCAAATTCTCTTTTAGGAAGTGCTCAGGAAGCTATTTTCTTGCTTTTCTCCTTTCTCCAGCAATTCTAGCCGAGGATGGTGTCACTTTTTCCTTTTCCTCTCCCATCGCCCACCCTTTCATCCCACTATGTTTCTTGTTAGGCTTTAACTGAACAAAGCAACACCTGTGTTTTTTTACATGACTTCAAACCCGTGTTTCCAATCCATTTCTTCAGCGGCCCACGAGGGTTGTTTCCATTGACAGCAGGTAATTAGCAACTTCACACAGGTGGAGGAAAACAATATAAATCCATAGACTTTGCTGCCTATGGCTCATATGAGATTTAGATGCTGATAATGAAAACTTGACATTGTTTATTAGACACTGTAGCACAGGGTTATGGAAAGAGCAATAAACTCTAAGTTAGGAAACTTGATTTCTCTTCTTGTCTCTGATGTTAACCAGCTGGGTAACTTAAAAAAAACTTGCCTCACGCCCTGTAACTTGACTTTTCTTAACTTTCAGCAGTTGGAGTGGCTGATATCTTTGGTCTCCTGCAAAGTTACTATTCTGTAAGAATCATATGCAATTCATATAACAATATGCATATTTGCAATATGGCTCATAACCTTCTAGAAACTACTATAAAATCATCATTCGTACCTTTTGTTCTTTCTCATTCCTGTTCCCCACCCCCCATCTCTCACACTGGCACAGGCATCCTCTGTTTCTCTCTCACTCACATGTTGTCTCTCCAGATGATGCACAAGCGATCAGTCAATGCTATTTGACAACATCACACCATCTAGGAGGATTTCCGGCAGCCACTCCGGCTCACTCCCCTGTCGCTATAATTTTCTTCATACTTACTCATGAGCATTCTCCCCAGAGAACTGTGCTCAAGGTCTGCATATCAGAATTACCTGGACTCCTCACCATCAGCATTCAGGCCATTAGAAAATGGGAAGATTCCTGCAAAGGAACCAACGCAGGTCAAAGTAGAGGTGGTTCAGTGTTCGCACCCACATTCTTTTTAAAATATTCATGTATCTCTTAAATTCTGGCACCAGCTACTTAAACTATCTGTGCTTCTGTTTCCTCATCTAAAACATGGAACATGAATGGTCCTCATAGAACTTGGTTGTTTAAATGAGATAATACACATAGACTGCTTATAGCAGTGCCTGGAAAAGAACAAGCACTTGTTTAGGTTAGTTTTATTACTGGGGAAGGCAAAGGTGGCGGGGATCCATGGACATATTTTCTGATGCTTTTCAACTCCTGATGTCTCCAGAGTTGCTAGATCTTTTCCCACTTTTTAGTTACATTTTATGTCTCTGTTGTTCATTGTTTCCTTTCCTCATTTCTTTGTTTATTTTACCTTCAGGACATACATGTTATACTCCTCTTAAACAGTCTTAATAAAAGCAGAGGCTCCTTCCCATTCCTGCCTTATGATAGGCTTCTGAAAGGAAGGCAATTAGCTCATCTGAAGGTCACTGATATATATTACTCACTTAAAGGCAATTAGCAGTTCCGTGGTTCAGGAAAACAGGATGCTGATTTTCTTTTTCCTTTGGTCCAATGGTGTAGTTGACATGTTTATGTTTTATTCTGCATCGTGGGAACTCGGACGTGGGAACCCTGTTTCCCAAGTAACACCAGCCTTATTTTGTGTCTAATGGAACATTACACACCCAATAGGAACTCAGGACATGTACGTTAATCGTTTTCCTTGTTTTAAAATGAGGGGTTCTAAAACATGCTCCAAATAAGGTTGATAATTTTCAAAAGCAGTAGCAAGAGGGACGGTGGAAAATGTGAAAGTGCTTGAAGCCCCTTCTCTGCTGAACCCTTTCTCTGCTGCCTATTTTTGGGCTTCTAGAGGGTAGAGATAGGCTTCAGATACTACTGCTACTTTCAGTTAGTGGTGTTTCTCATTTACTGCTGGGCTCACTGAATTTCGAAGAGAAAATTCAAGGAGGACTGGGGCGTGTGTATAACAAATATATTTAAGGGGAAGTACCTATTCCATATTTTGGAAGAGTCACATTTTGCTCCTTAACGTAGCCTAAGATAGGGTATTGAGAAGCCTTGAACCTTGCACTTTACTCTCTGTGCCTCAGTTTCTTCATGTGTCATTTGGTGATGACAGCGCTGTCACATTGACGAGGATGAAATATGTTTGTAAGCCAATGAGGATGCCTGGCCTAAAAGAAGTCCTCCTAAAATTTAGCTACGGCTATTGCTCTCTTCCAAGTGGTACTTTCTGCAGCTATGGTCGTGTGGGTGCAAAAGAGGTAATTGCTTATCCTCTCCTGGGAATCTTTCTGTGGAATGTTTATTGTGAGCCCATCATTCGGTGCTTTTTGAATGCTTGGTCTCTAAATTACAAACACTTCGATGGTGGCTCTCTCTTTCTCTCACAAATGAACTGACACCTGGAAGTAAGAAACGAGTTGAAGGCTCTTATTTGTTTTGTAAAGTGGTATTGACTTTCTTTCACTTCTTGTTTGTTGATTTTCTAAGGGAGGAAACTTCTGGGCCCAGCTTCTTAGATGGGTTTGAATCTTCTTAATCACCAGAGATTGATGTAGTTTCTCTGGAATAGACTTTAGTTTGTATTCAGATTTTATTAAACTTTTTTTGGTTTTTTTGGCTGTGTTGGATCTTCATTGCTGCGTGTGGGCTTTCTCTAGTTGTAGCAAGCGGGGGGCTACTCTTCATTGTGGTATGCAGGCTTCTCATTGCGGTGGCTTCTCTCGTTGCGGAGCATGGGCTGTAGGTGTGCAGGCTTCAGTAGTTGTAGCACGTGGGCTCAGTAGTTGTGGCTCACGGGCTCCAGAGTGCAGGCTCAGTAGTTGTGGCATGCAGACTCAGTAGATGTGGTTCACAGGCTCTACAAGTGCAGGCTCAGTAGTTGTGGCGAACGGGCTTAGTTGCTCCGCAGCACGTGGGATCTTCCCGGACCAGGGCTCGAAACTGTGTCCCCTGCATTGGCAGGCGGATTCTTAACCACTGCGCCACCAGGGAAGTCCCTTATTTTATTAAACTTCTTAATTCCATTCGGAAGACAGGCTGAATGATCATCATTTTATAGCAAGTGTATTGAGCAGGGTAAGCTAGTTGCTGTTGCAACCCCCAAATCTCCCAACAGTCAGGTGCAGGGGTTCTGCTACCACACAATGCCTCTCCTAGCCACTCAGGCCATGGAATCCTGCTGCACTAGACTCTCTGCCTCTGATTAGCAGGTACATGGAGGAAACAGTGTGGTGGGTGCATGGCAGCCTTTCTGCACCTGCTCTGCCCATAATCCCTGATCTGGAACTCATCACAGGGCAACACCTAACTATGCGGAAGGCTGGAAGATGGATGCCAGCTGTGTGCTCAGAAACACAAAGGAAACGGTTTGGTGAACGACTAGTTAGTTTCTGGCCAAGCAAGCTAGTTGGTTCTACCAGTTGTTTTAAATTATCAAGTATTTCTCATAGGCAGTGCAAACAAATATGTGGGAGATACAAAGAATGATAACATGAGTACCCTGTTTAAGAAATACTACAGTCTATTACCAATGTGGCTATCTTCTACGTGCCTCTCCATCTCTGTGTGTCTTTCTCTATTGCTCAGGAACAAGCACTGTTTTATTTTTGTGTCCCTTGATTGTCATTTTATGACAGATCTACGTATACCTAAACTTTAAAAATTTTTTTGGTTATTTTTGGCCTTTATACAAGTTGTATCCTATAGTAACTGTTCTGTAGTGACTTAGTTTTTTCACTCCTCTTTGTGATTTTGAAATTCATCCATATTGAGGTGTGCAGCTGTAAAGGATTCATTTTCATTGCTGCATAGGATTCCATTTGTTGGATAAACCCCAGTAGATCTATCCAGTTTCACGGTCATAAGCATCTGGGTTGTTTTCAGTTTTGTTCTTTATGAATATTCCCATACGTATCTCTTCATTCACATGTATGAATTACTCCAAGGTATGTAATTTTCTGCTATACAGAACTCCACTCTATTAAAAATGTATACAGTAGCATAGATCCTTCAAGGAAAATGTAAATAATTTAGATTTCCATTCACATGGACCAACTTGGTTTGTTTGCTTTTGAGTGTTGGCTTCATAGAGTGGGGGGCTAAGGCAGACTAGAACATTCCCACTCCAAAATCCATTATCCTCGGGCTTCCCTGGTGGCGCAGTGGTTGAGAATCCTCCTGCCGATGCAGGGGATACGGGTTCGTGCCCCGGTCCGGGAAGATCCCACATGCCGCGGAGCGGCTGGGCCCGTGAGCCATGGCCGCTGAGCTTGCGCGTTCGGAGCCTGTGCTCCGCAACGGGACAGGCCACAGCAGTGAGAGGCCCACCTACCGCAAAAACAAAACAAAACAAAATCCATTATCCTCTTTTGGTTTTTAAAGAAAATTTACAAAATACACGTCTGACGGAATCGTTATCCTTCCATTAACGGTCTTACTTTGTGCAGTGTAGCTAGATTATTTTGGGGGGTTTCATATTATGTAAAGGCGTATTACTTTTCTGAGCTACAGCGTTCTATGTGACAGAGATAGGTTTATTTCAGAAGTAAAAAAGGAAGAGTCCCCCCAGTTTTATTCCCTGCCCACTGACTAATGAACTGAAGTTCCAACTTCCCAGCCTCATTCTTCTGACTTAAGGTTTAACTTCCCTTTAAAAAGCAAACACAGTTCTTCTGACAGTGCATAATAAATAAGCAAACTAATAGTTTAAGAAAAGCCGAAATGTTCTTAATTCTAGAACCAGGAAGAATTGCGTCCAGGGTTCTCAAGATGGGGATAATTTGATGGGGAAAATATAATAACCTTGGTGGCGTCATTATAGCAAATGACGAGTGACTTTCACAGCCTGTTCTCCATATGCCTGTCCACACAAGCACAGGCACCACCCCGACGTGACATCGGGTCACGGCGAGCCCCCAGTGGGATAAATCTATGAGCTTCATTTTAAAATAACCTTCTTATAGCTCAGAAGAAGGGCAATATTTTCCATAATAGGAAAAACAAGTCGTGAAAAATCTGAAAAACAGTCTCGAAGAAAGAGTCACAGAGGAAAGAAACCTGTTCTTGTAGCTCAGCCCGATGAAGGTTGGCACATGTCTCATCCATCAGACACCCGACCTTGTAATTCCACACACATTTCTAGCTGCTTTCTCACGTGCCTCGGAGGTTTACCTCTACCTAGAATTTGCCTCTGTGGGGAAATCCTTCCAAACCTTCCAGGCTTAAAGTATTCGGGAAAAACAACAACAACAATAACAACAAATGACTGATATTTAAAACTGCGTGTTATTCAAACTACATGTTTATAAAAACTTCTTCAGTTTTATAGTGGCGGAATTTATTTCCCACATATAACACTGTGCTGTTGAAAGGAAACAGAGTGAATAAAGAATTTCTCGGCTCCCTTTGTGATTTGCTTCCTAGCTGTGAATAGTTATTCAATCCCCTGGCTGTTTAGAAGTTTGATATCCTAGCTGCCTAAGATGCAAAGGACTAGTGCACAGTGGTCGGTAGGTAAGGCTTTAGACTCCAAATGCCTGAGTTCAAATCTCGGCTGTGTTGCCTTCAACGTGTTCCCAAATCTATCTGTGCCTCAGTTTTTTAATATATAAAATATGAATGATCATGCTAATATTTACCTTGGAGTGTTTTAGTAGAAATTAAATAAGTTAACATAGTTGAAAATACAAATAGGCTCTTTTTATTATTATCCCCCTCAACAAATATTAGTGAGCCTTCTTTTTGCTGGACACTGTGCTAAGTGCTAGTGATGTAAAGATCAAGTTACTGCCTTGGGAAAGGAGTGGTGAATAGTTTAGAGGGAGACAGGAACTTTTTTTTTTGGAACTTTCTGAAGAGTAAAAAATACAATTCATATTTTAGTAGGGGCCATTCTTATGTTTAAATTTACTTTCTTCATGTAATCTTCAATCTTCCACAAATAATTTTAATATATCAGTTGATACTTTCGTTTCTACAAATATCCCTTCTGCAAAAAGTAAAAAGAAAACATATCTTCATCGTAAAATTTTGTTACTTCAACACATGTTCCTGGGCTTAAATCAAGGTATGGGCAGGAATGTGTTTCTTGGGGACACCTTCAGGGAGAATCTTTTCTAGCTTCTGGAGGTCGCCTGCATTCCTTGTCTCATGGCCCCTGTCCCCATCTTCCAAACCCAGCAGTTTTAATGGCATCTTCAAAATCTCTCTCCTACCCTGACACTCTTGCCTTCCTTTTATAAGTCTCCTGTGATTCCACTGGGCTCACCTGGATAATCTAGTGTACTCTTCCCATCTCAAGATTCTTAATCACATCTGCCGAGTTCCTTTTGCCATATAAAGTAACATGTTTACAAGTTCAAGGGATTAGGATGTAGACATTTTTGAGGGTGTACCGTTCCGCCTAACATAGACATTTTGATAATCCCTAAATTATTTTCTTACATGTTTCTATTACAAATTAGGTTTGGAGATCTTAGTACTTTTTACATTCTCACTTCCTTATAAAAATGCAGCCTACCTCATGCCAAATGAAGCGCTTATACCCGCCTCTCACATCTTGGTTCTTATCCTCTTCATCCTTGCAAAAACCCATTACTAACTACCCTTGCTTATGTAGGTTCTTGATTCTCTATTTAACGTCATCATTAGACAAGCCCAGCTTCTAATTTCTTCAAGTCTCTTCTGTTGTTTAAATTATAAATACTTAGCCTGATACACTGTGTGCAGTATAATTCTTCCTGATGTTTTATCTTTATCAACCCTACTTATTCACAAATGATGGGACAAATGACTTAGCCTCCCTTTCTCAATACTGTTCAAGGTAGTTGAATCTAGTGAAATCTCAAGGATTACAAAAATGTATACATTTTATTTGGAATAATCAACTGGGTTTTAGGATCAGAAATATGAGTTGATGTGCATCCTGCCATCAAACTAGATTCTTGTAAAACATTAGAGCAGACCTTCACTGTTGAAGACATTTGCAGAGTGCTTCTGGAATTTGCTAATTAA
Organism: Globicephala melas; assembly: GCF_963455315.2. Lineage (NCBI taxonomy): Eukaryota > Metazoa > Chordata > Mammalia > Artiodactyla > Delphinidae > Globicephala > Globicephala melas. Next base: position 53,108,848 of record NC_083331.1, read on the forward strand.
CGTGAGCCCAGCTTCCCCTTCCTATTTCTTATCGCCTTGTTTGTCTTACCATAAAATCATCAAATGTAATTTCATAAACACCAACATATGTTTCCTTTATTTGTTCTAACTCTTCTCATCAGGGCAGAACCTCATTTTTGAACAGCTGTATTCCTGAGTTTTGTCTTGGCTGACATAATGCTCTTTTCACTGTGAATGAAAAAAAAAAAAAAAAGGAATGGGAAGTATCAGAAATGGTGGTATTTTATCAAGCTTTGTTCAGACACTTTTGAAGAAGACGGTGCTTGATTCTTCATCTGAAAATTCTCTCCCTCCCATTTAAGTGTCTTCTTGCTTCGGCTAATAGTAAGATAATGAAGAGACCCACCCCCGGTTCTCTGAAAATGGAGCAACTGTGGTGGTGACTAAATTTCTTCTCCTGACACTTGGAAAAGAAAGTATTTTCTCATGACTGTGAGAGCACAATTTTCAGATCTTTTCAATAGGGCTTGAGTTTCACTACAGTTCTTCAAAGAGCTGCTATTATTTGAGGGTGCTTCTGGCAGTTCCCATGAAAATGATAAACTGCTGAGGCCTGAAGGCTTGAAGCAGACTTATCACTAGAAGTGTGTGTGAGTGTGTGTGTGAGTGTGGGGACGATGGCAGGGGAGGGGGCAAACAGCTTTGATATGTTAATTACGTGATCCCTCCTGTTGCTTAGAATTTGTGAGAAATCAAGGTAGAAATCACGCGATCTGCATCCTTGCAGGAATACATTACATGGAAAGAAGGGAGGCTCCTTCCAACTGTTTTTCCTCAATCAAAAAAAAAAAAAAAACCGGAAAAACACCCTAGGGTGTGTAGAGCCCCAAGCCTGCAAAGTTTTAGTTTTTGCAGGGCCTGGGTCTACAGAAGGACGATTTTTTTTTTTTTTTTTGCGATACGTGGGCCTCTCACTGTTGTGGCCTCTCCCGTCGCGGAGCACAGGCTCCGGACCCGCAGGCTCAGCGGCCACGGCTCACGGGCCCAGCCGCTCCGCGGCACGTGGAATCTTCCCGGACCGGGGCACGAACCTGAGTCCCCTGCATCGGCAGGCGGACTCTCAACCACCGCGCCACCAGGGAAGCCCAGAAGGACGATTTTTTAAAATTCTATTACAACATTCATGAACTTGTGCACAGTGCCTTATCAATGAAGATTTAGACTAATAAGTAGAGAAGAGGTACTTATTTGTTTATTGCCAGTCGAAGAACAGGAAAGTTCTGTGTAGTGTTTAGTTATTACCTCTTTCTGTTCAGAGCCAGGCACCATCTCTTCATGTCCTTAATTGTTAAGTGTACTAATTCCCACCATGAGAATAATGTCTCAGCAGAGTTGTCACTCACAGTACTGTGGCTCTTCGGATCCAGTTCGTATTAAAACAATGTTGATCTTTTTGCCTCTGAAATTCCCATTTATCCCATTTAATTGAAGCTGGTCCCCACCATTATTCACTATCTGCCTCAGGCTTCCCACTGCCCACAAATACTGCTTCCGAAGTTTCTCTCTAAGGTTGTTATTGGGCTTCAGTAGTGATGGCCACAAATGCGAGTCTTTTTCAAAGTGCACAGAAAATGTGAGCAATAATTCATTTTCTGGTCCTATAGAATTTATTGTCTGGAAATTTGTGGTGTAAACATAAAACAAATACATCTCCCAACCACATTATCTCTTGAATTCTTAATCGAGAATTTAATCATAATCACTGCATTCCTAGATCTTTTAATCTTGACCATCACCCTGCTTTCCACAGGAAGGATACATAGAGAGCCATGGTTACCAGCAGGAAGGGTACATAGAGAGCCATGGCCAGAGTGAGAAAAGTGATTCCAGCCAGGAAAATAGGTTCCTCATCGGGCTTAAGATCAGCCCAGAGAGCACGCTGTGACCACATCAGTGAGGAGGGCCTGTTGGTGTTGGAAACAATGAATGTCCCAGGAAGACAGGTGTGGCTGCCCTGGAGGACTGCCTGCCACATGGCGTAGGGCAGTGGAGGGGGTGGGGTGACCATCCTGGGTGCCAGCATGGGGCAGGGAGGGGCACACCTGTCAAAAGATGGCAGCACCACCAGGTCATCGTCGGTGCTGTAGACCTAAGACCTTACTGTAGCTGGCACATGCGAAGGACTCACACAGATTCCTCAAGCCCAAGGGTGAGCCCAAAACCTGACATTGCCCTTTGCCTGAGGTGAATAAGAATCTATCCAAATCAGCATGTCAGCAGTGCCATTCTGGCCTCCCAGTTGCCATACTGGGCAATGAGAATGATCTGCTTGCTTGCCAGGTCACCCTCCTGGAACCTCATCCCAGCCACAGAACTCCCAGACTATCCCACCGGCACAAGTCCTGGAACTCCCGGGGCATTTGACTTGGGGGAGGTAGATTAAGGGGGTTAAAGGGCTAGAGAACACCTCAAAGAGGAGGAACAGAAATTGGGGTCCCTGTGGGTCCTGACCAAGGCTTGGGGCCCCTGGCCCAGATAGTATTGTGACCCCTGCTGGCCCCAGGCACAAGATGGGGACTTAGAAGAAAATATCAAAGATGACACTCCAAAGAGCAGGGCCTCCTGAAACGCAGCAGCGCAGTCCCACTTCTTTGGGTCTGATGACCTCAAAGGGTGTGTGGTGGAGAGGGGAGGGGAGGTTTAGACTGATGATGTGCATATGATCTCATGTATTTGACCGCTAGCTGCCTGGTTGCATTCTCTTTCCCTCTCCCATCCGTCATCCATCCATTCACAGTGACTGACTGCCTTTCGTATGACCAGCAGGGCCAACTTACCCAATAGGCACTAAAATCAACAATCCTTTGGGGAGCCCAGAGAAATGTTCTAATTGCTTTTATAATCACAAGAAAAAAATGAATTCTGAGGTCCAAGAAAACGTTTTAATATAGAATTCCTCTTTCTACCAACACGATCATAAAATATCACTTTAAAAATTATTTTGTTGAGGGAGGGACCCTAAAAGCCTATAGTGCCCAGAGCCTAAGGAAGTCATAATGCAGCCCTGGTGGCTAGCATCTCACTAGAAGCTGGGAATGCAGCAGGGAACCAGAGACAGTCTCCTCTTTCATGATACATGAGAATGCAGGAAGATGGAAAAGAGCGTAGAAAGTTACATCATAGTACAATATATTCTTCCCACAGAGATATGCCTGGGGAACTACGGAAGGCTTGGTAGCAGGGCTGGGGGTATGTCTGTGCAAATCATTGACCGCTGGGAGATGATTGCCTCATTTCACTATGCTGTGTAGCCAGTTCACCAGAGTTTTTGCGTATTATCCTTGTAATTGATGCAGATGATGATCCGAGTGTATTATAGGCAGCTATTAAAGTCAGCTACTGGTAGAGATTTAACTTTGATACTGATGGCTTTGAAATATAAGCATCCCATCTGAAAGCATTTTCGAAATAATTGTGAAATGTGTAATAAATATATGTATAATTTGCTACCTGGCTCTGTGTCCATGATTACTTCCAGGTTCTTCAAACTATCCAAAGCAATGGTAATCCTAACAAACCACGTTGAAGCTGTGGAGACTGGAATAGACATCTCCAGGAGATGCCTGTTTAAATACCTCCCGGGGCTGTGATCGCATAACCTCTCAGCCCAGTCCACAAAGAATAGCTTTGTATCTTAGTAAGTTTCTCTTTGAAACATCTGACTATAAACAACAACAACAAAAATAACAAAAGCCCTTTGGTGTGTTTGTTTTGCCGTAACAGTCAAATATACATTTTGCAATATATATTAATATATGTACTTACATATCATATAATATATATTATATATGTATTTTGCCACATATATGCCTCATTAGTTTGGGTTGTATTTGATGATACCGGAGTTCCCTTTAAATCATAAAAATCTAACTTATTTATATTTTATTTAATGGAGACAAAGATTCGGCTAAAGACGTGCTTTATACAATAAGCAAATATTTTGTGAACATCCACTACTGTGCCAGACACTGTATGAGGCACAGCGGTGCCTCATAAATAAACAACATACAGTTCTTTTCTTCAAATAACTTTAGAGGGAAAGATGGGCAAGAAAATCAGTGGTTACAATACTGTCACGGTCACTTTCAACGGCAGATGGACCTTCCACCCAAAGTTTAGTTCAGATGTTGAGACTTCTGGCCCGACACACACCAAGAGGGTAGGAAAAGTTTTACTGCTCAAGTAATTGAGGTCTCTGAGGCGAGCAGAGCAGCCTCTCAGGCAGATCTGAAATGCTTGAAAGAACAAGGGAAGGAGACTGGCTCGGGTTTTGATTGTGGTCAGGGGGTGAGGCCAGAGTGGGAGGTCCCGCCTAAGGATGTGAGCTTGCATGGTTTGAATCTCCTGCCGGCGCCAAAGGAGAAACACCCTGGCTTTCTTATCAGCTTGTCCAAATGTGGGACACAAAGAAAGAAAGAATGGGGCTTAAAAGCTATCTGCAGCCAAACACCCAAAAAATAGAGCCAGACTCTTTGCTCCAAATACAGTGTGATAAGAAGTGCTGTCCAGGAGGTTTGCGAGAGGTGCTGACCTAAGATGAGCACGTAACCCAGCTTTGGAGCTTTTAAAAGAGTTCCTGGAGAAAGGTGCTCTTGGGTGAATCGTGACGAGTGAGAGGAAGAGTGGGGATGTTAACCACGAAGATCAACTCAGGGCAAAAGGATACCATGTCTGAAGCACCAAGTGGGAACGGTGTGTAGTCCCTTAAATTAGAGTGAGATTGTATGATAGGGAACATGTAGAGACACCGCAGTAGATGAGCCTACAGGCTGTGAAGTTAGAGCTTCATTCTGAGATGAAGGAGAGTCACTGTAGGTTTTAATCAGAGCCACATCTTAGAAGGTGAGTATTCTATTCCAAAAGCTGCCTGAGGTTGAATAAGAAGGAAAGAAGTAAAAACCATTATCAGCAAGAGGTTCGTGACTTGGTTAGTTGACCTTCTCTTGGTAATCGCAGGCTTAGCTTAAAGCCCTCATTCCCAACGTAATCTCAGGGTGTTTCTAGGAGGGGTGTGTAGTGAAGGAAGGGGAAGCAGAGGAGAATAAGCACCTCTTGGTCAGTCTTTTCAAATGATAGAAATCACTCTGCTCTTCCAAACCATTCTGATACATCTCCCATGGGAAGGAAATCTCTGTGGTTTAAAAAAAAAAAAAAAAAAGAACTTTCTTGGTGATTTGGCTGTACGTCATCTTCTGCCTCTAGAGGATTACTGGACTGCCAGTGCTCTAAGAGTGAATTTCAGGCTCGGGTTTAGCGGGGAGAAGGTGTTGGGGTAGAAGATGGAAGCAGAGGGATGAATATGCAGTGCTTTCCCGGAGCATTCGAATCACAGAAAAGTCCGCTCCACTGTGGTTGTAAGAGGAATAGGGGACCCAGTTGTAACTCTTTAGAACTGTTCAACTTAATAGAGGAGAAAGGGGAAGAGGATAAACATCATACACAGAAAAGAGCAGTAGAGAGAACTGGAAATTGCCAAGAGGAGCTAGACGGAGAGGGAAGCCAATTCCTGAGGTGTCCGTCACACTAGACTCCCTCCCTCCTACTATTGACCTGAGCACTAAGGACTCAACCTTCAGGACATTTGAGAATGGAAGACAAATACGAATCAGATATCTGTGATATGTAGTCACAGTTTCCTAAGCAGATCCCCTAGAAACTTCTCAGCCAGTGGCCTTTGAGTCCTTGTTCCCGTTTCAGGTAGCTCTCCTGGAAATCCTTGTGTGACCCTGGAATCAGCTGCCATCCAATCATGGGCTCTGTGCTGCTAGAGGCCAGAGGAAAGAGCAATAAAAGTGGAGCTGGTCTGCTGAGCAAAGGCTTTTTTTTTTTTTTTTTTTAAAGTAGGAGACTGAGGAGTAGGGGAGGGGGGATTTGATTAAAGGAAGAAAACCTTCTGTGACCAGGGCAACCAGAAGGCCCCCAAAAGCCTGTGGGAGCTTTGGGGGAGAGGGATGAAGAAGTCCTGTAGATTTGTTACATCAAGATGTTAATGTTTTTAATCAAAGTTCCTAGGTGACCCTTAGGCAATTAACGCATGGTCCAGTTCTCCCTTTATGTGTCTTCAGCTGATTCTTCTCTTTTGTATTCTCTTTTCCTGATGAACAGTACTAAATTTGAGAAGTGGTTATAAGCTGCTCCACTCAGCATTAATTTAATCCTAGTGCTTAATTCATTTATTTCCCTTTTATAGCTGATTGAAAAAAGGAGAAAGTTATTTCAATCAAGGATTTATCCTCTTGAGAGAAAAGGGAATAATTTAAATACATGGTGCATGGTATCTCTAAAACCAGGGCAAGTAGCCTAATAAAATAATGCTCACCATATATGAATGAATCCACATTTCATTTTCATTGCCAGCTATGCCTAACTGGAACTGATACAGCGTTATAGAAGAATATTCATTCAAGTGATTACAGAAAAATGGTTATAAAGGGGCCGTTTTAGCAAATTAAAATTCCAAGGGCATAATTACAAATGCCTTAATAATAGTAGGCATTTTTAGGATCACATGAATTTTAGAGCAAGGCAAATTGTCAGTTTGTAGCTAATCTTACAGGTTGATATCAAACCAACTTTGAACTGAAAATAAAAGTAGAGAGGAAAATAGGTAGGGAAGTATTTAATAACATGGCATTTAAACAGAAGAAGACATATTTTGTAGCTCAACTTGCTGTTTAACATTGTTCTTAAAATATTTCACAGTGTGCTCTCCCACTCCCGTCCAGTACTATTTAAATTCTTACTCGCCAATTAGTTTGTAGGAAATTAAGAGACATGGTTAATTGCGTATTATCAATGGTTCATCAGGGCATGCATGTTTCGTTAATGAAAAAGGGTCCTCTGGATATAGCCAGCACAGAGGTACTAAAAATTCACAGAAAATAGTACATTTTTATTGAATAAGGCTGTCAAAAGCAGAGACTTTGCCGGCTAGACTGCATTTACAATGTCAGGAACTTCAGCTGAATTTCTAAGAGTTAAGTTTTTCAGAGGAGATGATACTCAGGCAAAGTGGAAATGCTCAGAATTAGAAAGAAAAAATACTCTGTGGCCATCTACTGCTCTCTCTTCAGCATTTCTAGGGCACATGATGGCTAATCTACTGGCTTTCAGGTGAATTCCTGTAGATGGTTCACTTTACAGCACTTTGGTCTTGTCAACTACAGAGCAAAAGGGGCAGGAGGGATGAAGAATGAATCTTCTGGTGGGAAGTGTCCTGCTTTTCATGACATTGCTCAGTGTGTTGTGAATACTTTTTCTAGGAACAGTGATAGATTTGCACACATGTACCCACACTCCTTCAACTGTCTTCCCTTTTGCTAATAGAGATCTATGAGTTAGCTTTTCTAAGCCTTGGGAAGGTATTGGGACTACATTTTAGAAAGAAGCCCAGGAGCAATCCAGACCTCAGAGGACCCTTGGACTCATTAGCACCTGACTATGTATAATCTATCCCTCCTGTATGCTCTCTTCCTTGGTGAAAAAATTAGTGATGTATTCACCATTTCTCACTGTTAAATGGATGCGTCAGATTTAAAATTACTTTAACCAACCAAGAAATTGAGTTGGAATCTCAGAATCAGGTCTGAGGAGAAACGGGGTCCATGTAAGCAACCAGATTTGGGTAATAGCTGACTAAAGTTTAACAAGTCATGACCATCCCCTCAATAATTCCATATATATTAATGCTAGGGTGTTCTTGAAATAACTGGACTAATTGGTTTGATCATGCCAAATCCGAAGACTAGGAATCCCAGGTGTCTGAAATATGGTCAATGAAATTATGACAATAATGAAGTCACTGCTATTTAGTGAAAATATTATTAAACCTCATAATAAAGATGTCCTTTAATCATATTGAAATATATTGCATTTTGGCCTGTAGCCTGTTTTGTTAAGTTTGACACATTTGTGTTACACAAATAGAAACTAAATAATTATTCAATGAAATAAATAGTGTACCCCTGGTAATAAATATAATTTATTCTTCAGAACATTTTCAGACTAGTTAACTCAGTACTCTTATTTAGTAGATTGTCTTTTATTAGCTTGCTATACCTTTTTCCTATTTTTGACCTTTCCTTTATTCTCACTCTAAATACTGTTTCTTCCAATATTTGAAAAGTATGAATATTCTGAGACTCTCTAGCCCAAGTATCTTCGGATAAAAAATATTGTTTTACCCAATTAGCACGCTAATATAGTAGCATTACTAAAATTTTTGTGATTTCAGTAATAAACATTTTGCTGTTTATTTCTATTAATTATCCGTTCAAGAGTAAGGACTGTGACGTCTGATCTCTTGAGTACGGTCCATGAGGCTGGGTGGGCCCTTCATTTCTGCTTCAGGCCACACCAGCTGCGAGTGAGGATACTAGTGTTTCCTAAGTTTCTCAAAGAAAGCACCTGTCTGTGTTCTGGCGTAATAAAGAAGCAGCAAGTAGTATGAACTTGCCCACTGGAGACAAACTTTTTTAGTGATTTAACAAGATATACAGACTGTGGTTTCTGGTATCAGAAACCATAAACTAGATGTGCATTCTTCTGATGATACATCTAACTTAATATTTGCCACTGAATTATGAAAATGAGGGATTTGATAGTTAATGAAATGACATAGTCTTAATGGACCTGCCTTTTTAATCTTCCCTGAAAGCAGAAAAAAGGGAGGCATCAAACAATATTTTATTCTGCTCATGTATTTTGTGGGTCACGAATTCAGAAGGGACACAGCAGAGGTAGCTTGTTTCTGCTTTACCATGTCTGAGGTCTCAGCCAGGGAAGGGTTGAATAACTGGGCATGAATCAAACCCCACTGGAGGCTACAACCATCTGGAGGCTTCTCCACTTACATGTCTGGCCCCTGGGCTGAGATGACTTGAAAGCTTGGCTCAGATTCTTCTACCAACCAGAGCCCAACACATGGGCTTTCCAAGTGACTTGAGCATGGTGGCCGCTGAGTAGTGAGACTTCTGAGGTGGTGGCTCTGGGCTTATGAATGTACGTTCCAGCAAAAAAGACGGAAGCCACATGGCCTTTTGCGACCTAGCCTTGGCAATCACAGAGTGTCACTTCTGCTTATTCTGTTGCTCAACCCTGTCGGAAGGCCACCCAGATTCAAGTGGAGAACCATCCCTTGGCCGGGGGGTGGTTCAAAGAATTCCAGCCATGCTTTAAAACAGCCAAAGGAGGAATGGTTTTCCTCACAAAGCCTTGTTACAAGTATTGTGGATAAGGCTGAGATTGGTTCCTCCTTGCTTCCCTGGGGACTCTATCTCATGCACATTCAGTTCTTCTCACTCAACATGTGGTAAATCCTTCCCCTACATGAGAACAGAAGGTGAAGAACTAAATTTTGCAGAGTTCTGACTGATCACATGTGTCATATTAACTCCCACTAAATTCATGTTAGCATTAACTATGCCTAATCTATGCTGAGAGTAAAACTTCTTAGGACCCTTCAGGGGAGCTTCTTGCCAGAGTCAGATTTTGGAGAGGGTGTGACTCGACTGGCTCAGTTTTCTCTAAGACAGTGCATCTCCGACTGCTAAATGTGTCTGACCACCACTCCTAGAGAAAGTCTCTCAGAGATTCTCTCACAAGAGTTGATTTGAGTAAATTAGGATCTACATAAATCGCACCAGTGTTTTCTTAGGTCAGTCTCCCAAGGCAATAGAAATAAACAGTAAATTAGGATCTAGATGATAAAAAGGAACTCAGACTTCTTTTCTGTGATAAATATTGATCAGCATTAGAAAAAGAGATTTGTGAAGAGCTAAATTGTCAAGTGCTTTATAAGAAGTTGTGGGACCGTCCAAGGAAAGGAATACAGTCTTCGTCCTTAAATAAATTTACCATCTTATGTGAAAGGTAGACAAGCAGATGCACCCTCTCAAAAATGTACGGCTGTTGCTACTGTATATTTGCAATATGTAAAGCTACCCATAGTATGTAAACATGGAACTAGGTACAGAATGCATGAAAGATTGGAGCCAGGTGATATTAAAAAGGAATGCTCAATGGTGAAGGTGAATCTGAAGGAGAGGAATCAGGTTCCATGGTGATGAGCTAGAGAAGTCACAGTAGGAGGAAGATCCAGTGGTCTCTCTAGGTTTTAGAAAGAGTGAGATATTTCGAAAGTCCAGTTTCAGAGATGTGTGCTTTTTGACCAGAACGAACCTTCGAGTCTAATTCTAACTGCTTGGAAGTATTTCCTACATAATATATTTCCTTCCGCCAACCCACACCTTCTTCCAGCTACCAAGCCATAGATTTCATCAAAGCAAGGCTCACGTTCAGCTAGCCTCGGTGTATTCTGCAGAATCCAGGATGTGCCAGTTATATTTTAATGGAATCGGATTACCTTGAGCAGGCCTAGCCCTTGACATCTCATGACCAGCCCACACCTTCTTAGGCCTGTTTCCTGAGTTCCCCAGAAGTGCCCTGGGGATGTTCTTAGACCTGTTTTAAAATCTGAAGATTTTGCATAAAACAATACTGTTTCTTTGGAAGTCTACACAGCTGTTTTTATTGAGCAGTCGTATTATGCTGGTTATGCTTTATTATTTTGGAGGCATATCAATCTCTGTTGAACGAGCCCAGGGCCTAAGCCAAACTTTTTGGAAAAAGTAGAAAAATAAAGTCCCAATGGATGTTATTTTTTCCTCGTGGAAGGAAGAATCTGAAAGGCAGATGTACGTATCTGCTTTCAAAATATTCGTAAGAATTTGTAAGAGAGGCCTCACCCAGGTTGTATAATTATTTCTCTGTCTCCCCACTTGATACATTTTTGTTTTTGGCATTTTCTTTTCTCATTTCCTGTGGAAACAGTTCTAGGTTTCAAGGCCTGCCGCTTCTTCTTGTGCAAGTGCATTTCATACATTTCAAATCCAAGGGCCTTAGTCATTGTCATGAAGCCAAAGGGAATGAAAATGCACCCATCACAGTGGTTCACAGGCAGGACTGGCCCACGGAAGCCCAGCTGGCTGCCAAGGCCGGTTCAAGACTCTTTTCGCCAAGATGTTGCTGCTGCTACCAATCCCCTGCTGGCTCCTTGGAATAAAGCCCAGAAAGGACAAGTTAGTTTGGGACCTGATGGTGTTATCAGAAAAGCCCTAACACCAAAGACTCTAACTCTGACACTTAGAATCCTTACAATAGAGTCAAAACAAAACAGAAAGTGATCCTGTTCTTGTAATCTTAGCTCTGCCCAGGTCACCATCTAGCCTGGCTGGTTTTGTTGATGGCAGCATAATGTGACACGGATTCCAAAGGTGGAACCGTCTCCAGGACCAGGGAGTGGTGGATTATATAACCAACCTGGGGTAGTGTCAGGTTTATCAGAGACTGATAACTAACAGCTCACAGCTACTTGTTTTGCCAGAAACATTTGGAGAGATCTTGTTTTTCTCTGTAAGGCAAAGTAAAATGGTTTGAAATTCTACACAGTCAAATGAATACATAGTTTGTTAAGATTTATTTTCCATGTAAAATCTATGGTTCATTTAAAAGCACATTCCTTAATAATCTTTTTTCCAGCTGTGCATCTACTCTTTGTCAAGGCTGGTGGATGGTGCAGGAAACAATAGGTGTAATAAGACCCCCAGAATGCTGGGAATCGTTAGGGAGACAAAGGATCCGTACATGGGTGAATTAGCAAGTAGAAAGTGATTCGAAGTAATGTGACCTCAACACATACAGGCAAAAGAAGACAAGGTGCTAAATATATAAGCAGCCAAAAAAAAAAATTATTTTTAGTAAGTAATAAAATCATTTATTTGAGATACAGAGAAACATCAAACAATTTAGCAATCAACACCTAGGACTGAGAGTGTTTAGTTCTATGACTCCCTCTGGAAAGGATCTGGGGTTCAGGTGTGTCTAAAAGGGAGCAGTTATTAAAGATGACTTTCATTCTTTATCCCACCTCAACCCACTTATCTGTGTTGTAGCTTAAGGATGTTATTGACAAAGGTGAAGTAGGAGGGAGAGGAAAGAGTAGCTCATTAAGAGGAATTTGCCCAGATCTAGTCCCAAAGAGCCTGGAAGATCCTGCATTTACCCAGGTTTTTCACTAATTCAAAGGACTCGGGGAGATCTAATCTAGATCCAGGCTTAAGTGAAAATCTAAAGTGACCTAGGTCCTTACTTCTCTACACCTTCCTCCTGGCAGGGGGCCAGAGCCAGCCCTATGGCTGCATGTTTTTCAGGATATATGCATGTAGGGGATGATTGAGTTAGAAATTATAAAATTATTTTGACCTTAAATAAAACTTTGTATTATATTATTATTAATAATAGTGATATATAGGTAGAGAGCTTCATCATTTTTTAAGACATTATCACTTCTATGGCTGAACAATTTTTCAAAGTAGACAAAACATTATCCCCATTTCATGGAGCAATTCACTGAGGCTCTAAAAAGATAAATAATTTATGCAAGATAAATTAGAAAGTGAGTAGCCCAATGCACTTTCCATTTAAGGACGTTTGTGACTCCTTAAAATGTGTTCCTTGGAACACTAGCCATGTTAGGCAGCATAATGACCCTTCAGAGATATCCATATCCTAATCCTTGGATCCTGTGAATATGTTGATTTATATTGAAAGGGTAGTGATTATTGCAGATGGAATTAAGGTTGCTCATCAGCTGACCCGAAAATAGGGAGATTATCATGGACTACCTGAGTGGGCCCAGTATAATCACAAGGGTCCTTCAAAGTGGAAGAGGAAGGCAGAAGGGGTCAGAATGGTGCAAACATGAGAAGGGCTTGACCTGCTGTTAATGGCTTTAACAGTGGAGAAATGGGGCCATGAACTAAGGAATGCAGGTGGCTCTAGAAGTTGGAAACAAGGCGTGGAAATATACTCTCTCCTAGAACCTCCAGAAAGGAATGCTGACACGCTGATTTTAGCCCAGTGAGACTAAATACTCTCAATCCTAAGTTTTGATTGCTAAAGTGATTGATGTTTCCCTGTATCTCAAATAAATGATTTTATTACTTATTAAAATGTTGTTTTTTGTTTTGCTGTTTATATATTTGGCACCTTGCCTTCCTTTGCCTTTTAGCTGAGTGTCAGACTCCTAACCTACAGATCTGTAAGGTAATATATCTGTGTTGTTTTAAACCACTCACTTTGTGGTAGTTTGTTATAGCAGCAATAGGATACTAATATACTAGTGCTATCACATGTTTTATTAAGAAACGGTTTCTAAGACGATGGTATGCTGGTTAATGTTTAAGAACCAGCTCTCTAGGAAGAACCAACAAACAAACACCCTATTAGTGTTGTCAGTTTCTATGTTGTAAATGCTCCCACCATGGCTAATTTCAAACTCCCAGTGATATCTCAGAGTTGGGAAGAAAGGCCCACATCTCTCATGAGCTGGTACCGGCGAGCTGCAGCAGGCTACTGGAATAAGTTTAAGAAACTGCGTATTTAGCCTTTTGGAATTTCACTGTGCACATTAGATTTATTAGCGGTAGCTCTTCAGATAAGAAGTCTGCTTAATTCTACTTAACTCAGCATTCCAAACTCATTTGACAACATTCTTTCTCCACAGTGGTAGACCTTATGTGAAAACTTGGAAAGTTGGTGATGAAATAGTATCAACCACTCCATCTACTATCTCCCAACCCAGATTTTTTACACTCTACCAAAACATGTACCCAATTTGTGAATACATTTTACTTTTTTCTTATTATCCATCTCATAATAATTGCAAAATATGAGTCTACGGGCAATAACGTAGGAGAAACCAAGCCAGGGATAGGTATTTGTGGCTAACCCTCACCACTGACTACCCACTTTGCAGGGCGAAGCAAGTGGCAGCCAGCAGCTGATGAAAAAAATGATCTCTGTTGACATCAAAGATTTATTGACAGAGCATCTCTTCTCTTCTGCCGTGATCAATTCAAGTTGTCAACTGAGTGAGGGTCACAGTGCTTCAAAGAGACCAGCTTTTGAGTGCTGGGTGTTAGTGTAATAGGATAAAAGACATTTGCCCTGTGACTACTACTTGGTATAATTCCCTCTCATAGGCTTTTCAGAAGCTTGGGGGAATCTTTTGATAATGATTTAATTTTTCTCTTGAGCTTGTTAACTCTGCTTATTAGTGGCATAAGGGTAGGGGGTGGGGTGCTTTAATCTTGCTAATTAACTGTATTTCTGTCTCTTCCTGTTTAGATAATTTCTTTTGGATGACTCAGTCTCTTTAGGGTAAATGTTCAGTCTTTCAGATTTCTCAACCATTTCCCTTCTCTTCCCCAAGATGGTGTCATATGTCTCAATGTTGGGGGTCGGGGGAGATTGTGTAATCCCATGGCAGCGGCAAGTGGAGCATCTATGAATGCAGGTCCTTGTTCTGGGCGCTGTTCTCAGGCTCTGTGGTGAGGGAGTTAGTCTGTGCTGGCCCCCTGGGGTCTGCTGACATGTCCCTGATCCATGTGGTTTCTGGAAAAATCATGTTGATATCCATACCTGATGTTTGTGGGCCCAGTCATCTGCTTGCAGTCTCTAGTCTCTATGCTCTGCTGCCCTTGCTTCCAACCCAGACTTCCGCCAGACTTCTAGACACTTCCGTGTGCTCTCTTTGCAGCTTATAGGATCCAGGCGCATCCCATGCTGAGAAGTGCTCCTTCAGGCTCTCAAGGGACACCTCTCCTCTTGCTGCATTGTCATACTGGTGGCATATTGGATGAGACACAGACAAATCCATCAAATTAAATCAAATTCTCCATCCTTCAAATTATACCAGAGAAAGTGGGTCATTAACTCATGTTCTTGGATCTCCCAAGATGTTAGGGGGTGGTAGGGACTAGACACTGAGGAATCTGGTTCTGCCATTATTGCCTAACTCTTCTCCACTTTTTATTTTTATTTATTTATTTATTTTTGCGGTACGCGGGCCTCTCACTGCTGTGGCCTCTCCCGTTGCCAAGCACAGGCTCCGGACGCGCAGGCTCAGCAGCCATGGCTCACGGGCCCAGCCGCTCCGTGGCATGTGGGATCCTCCCGGACCCAGGCACGAACCTGCGTCCCCTGTATCGGCAGGCAGACTCTCAACCACTGCGCCACCAGGGAAGCCCCTTCTCCATTTTTTAGACTCTATCGAGTGGCTTTGCATTGCACTTTCTTTCTGACTGAAACACTTCTTAGGCCTCATCTATTTCACTAAGCCTCATGTCTTAGCCTTCATGGGTGCCAGAGATATCCTCTCTGTACAAGGGAAAAAACTCTAAAATATGCATTAGCCAGGTGTGGTTTTTCATATAAGGAATCATGGAAAAACTAGGAAGTAAGAATTACCTAGGAGGATAATACAGTGACTTAATATCCTGGCTATTCCCATTATACCTGCCAATAGAACTGTGCTAATGAAGATGTAGAGGCCTCCCTGACCCCCATTATGATATCACTTAAGAATTTCAGTAAATCCCAGTTGAATTTGATACCTGATTGTGTATATTAATTTGATGCGTCCATAGGAGCTAAAGTGGTATGATCCTAGCGGGCGCCAGTATTCACAATGAGCTTTTAATAGACTCAGAAGAAAGAATGTCTCTATTTTCCAGATGAAAGTCTTCCCCCACCATTCCACTAGTAATTTGTATTTTGTTCTATTCGCACGTATTACACCATATTGTAATTAGTTGTTTCCATATCTTCTTTCCCCTCCCCCAACATCTCTCCACAGGAGGCAGAATCTTGTGATATTTATGTGTCTGTATCTTTCACATATGTATCTCAAGTACTGTGCCTGGGACACGTAACTGCTCAATCTATGAATGGATCGAGTGATTTGCTAAGTAACCTTTCAGCAAATAGGCAGCAGAGAAAAAAATCTTGTTTCATCATCAATGTCAGGTCTCTGGTGGAGGCATGTTACCCAGCACAGATACTGTCTCATGAGAAGTAAATCATAGCAGATTGAAAACTTCACTTTAAAAAATGGACCATATTCATCAAGTTTGACAATGTACATTGACTGTGTGAATATGAAATATCCAACCAATTGTGAATATTGAATTGGGCCCTAGAGCAATATTTTCATGACAAAACAAGCAGAATTGGAATAAGCACAGCGTATCTAGGTATGTCCTGTCCCCATCATTGTTATTGCTGTTGTTATTACTACAGGGTATACTGCCATTAGCTCCAATCAATATTTCTTTTTAAAATTTAAACTATTTTAAATTAAAAATGAATACCTATTTATTATACAAAAACTTAGAAGGCACAGGTAGGTTACAAAAAATAATCAATACACTATCTGAAGACAATCACCATTAATAGTTTGGTCTATACATTTGTTTCTTTAAAAAAATGACATCATGCTGTATTTACTATTTTACAGAGTGCTTTTGGTGTGGCTTAATAATAATAATATCTTGACATCTTTTAAATATTTTTCTTTTTCTGTTCTAAATTCTACTGACTTTAGTATATCTTTCTTTCAATTTTATGAGGTGTTAGAATTTTTTTTTTTTCTCCTGGTAAAGAAAGCATTTGGCTTTATTTAGCAGGATTTTCTTTCCATTATGTCCAAACAGTCTTTTGTGCTTTTAGGGATTCCTTCTTTTTTAAACATGAGAAATCATTTTTACTGGGCTATGTAATTGATTAATCAATTATGCCCTGGGCCTGGCTTTGAGTCATAGGCACAAGCATAACTGTTAGACCCACATTCTGCCATCGGATTGTCTTAATGCTGTTGGAACACATTAGCCAATTCTAGTGTCTGTTGTCCTGACTATAACTGTAAGCTAATTTGTTTAAAATATGAACAGCTCATGCTGGGGCTTCAAGTAAAGAAAGTTTTTAGGCTGTAAACATGCTCTTCAGAAGTGTGAGTGTCCAGGAGCGTAGAACTGGTTCTGCTCAATACATGAACCCTAAATGGCTTCGGCCCATCCATCCAACAGGTTGCATAGATGTAGGCATTTCTCAAGTAGGAAATATCTGTGTCTCAGACCAAATTGATTTTTCTGGAGGCTAGACTGAGAATTTAAACCAAAACAGAACAACAAAAAGTATTCCTAGTACACTGTAATATTGTAAGGAAACAGTTGCCATTTATTTGTAATCTGAGATAAATATCACAATCTGAGCCAAAGAGGACCATTGTATTTTTTGTGTAGAAAGGTGCTATACGCGCATTAGTGAGAAAAACCAAGGTAAGTGGATGAGCGCGGGGAAATTTTGGCGGGGGTGGATAACAATAAGCTCTTCATCAGGGCACTCTATATAAACTATATTAATTATATACACATTCTTTTGTACATCATAAAGTGCTACATAACCTCTATCTGAGAAAATATTCTGGTAACATCTTTTGGCTTGGCTTGGTTTCTATGTGAGTTCAAAGATAGTTGCATTTATTTGAGCATCCTGTATAATTAATCTGGCTATCAGAAATATCTCTTTTTATAGTCTAATACATTTAGAGCTAGGGAAATCATCAATTGACAGTGAGTACATTTTACTATCACTATCTTGGAAGGGAATTTGTATTCCTTTTAATATCGAAATTGGGAACTTGCAGTAGAACAATATAATCTTTGAGTAGCATAACAGGTCGCACAATTCAGTATAATTGGAGGTCAAAGATTGGGAATGGATAGCAAAATACAAAATGACTAGTTGCTTAGGAGTGTTTTCTAATTTTTCTACAAAGAGTATTGATAGGTTAATACAAGCTTTGTAAAAAATATCTTCTGTGAATTAGGTTTTCCTATAAAACAGTTAAGTACACTTGACACTACATTTTTGCGTGTGTGCGTGTGTGAATGTGCTAGGTCATCACGCAATTCAATTTTCAATGTCTTCTGAGAAGCAAAAGCTCATAAGGAGTTGGGCCAAATTCTGGGGTGAATTATTCATGGAAAGTGACATCTGCAAAGTTCAGTATCTAATAAAAACACAAGGCAAATAAGTAAATGTTTCCTTTCCTTACGGACATTGTTTTTTTTTTTTTTTGGTATGAGACAGATGTTATTACATTACCTTATTCTAAATGACTACTACAGCATGAAGGACAAAAACAGCGTTTTACTTTTTATGTTTATAAAGTGAAGTGATCTAATTTAATTTGCTCATTTTAAATAAAAGACATTTTAATAGTCCCATAAACTAGGATTCTGTTAATTAGTGGAGAGTGTTGCAGAAATAGAATATATTTCTGGTTATCGCTGCTGTAGGCAAAGATTTACTAATAGCTTTATGAAAACAGTTCTAAATGACCATGATTATATTTGTTGAGTGCAGAGTGGGTGCATTGGGCTCATTGAGGTCTAAGTTCCATTGTGCTTTAAAATTCTTTTTGACGTTGTTACTCAATGAAGTTTAGCATTTCCCAAGTTGTTTGAGAGGAGCAATTTTCTAGTTTTTCTTCAACATTGCTGAAACAGAGTGTTTATATTATTTTAAAGTCCTTAAATTACAAATGAACTGTTGTCCCGTCTGTGCAAGTGAATGCACAAAAATACATGAGAATATTTGCTGCAAATTAAACTATTACGTACATATATTTTTTTTTTAATTTTTTTTTTTACCCAGAGTTAACCATGTTTCAGCTATGAGAAATTGAAATGTAGACTTTTACTGAGTTTAAGTAGTGTGGCAGAAATGACCCAAAGTGGTAGGACAACTTCTAGAAAGTCTCAGTGTAGACTTTAAGACACGCAGGCTTTGGCACACTGGCCCTTAAGAGCAAAGGTGAGCCTGGGGAAAAAAATAGTTTTGCTTTCAAATGCTCCATTCCGGCAAGCTCAGCACTCACCTCTGATTAGAGGGCTGGAAACAGACTATGCTCTAGCGAACATTTAAATTCCATCCAGCGACTATTGTCAACAAGGTCACCAGAAGGGTTTTGTGAGATTGGGATGTGGCCACAGGCTGTAGAAAGAATGAGTTAGAAACTAGGGATGAGCTAGAAGCCAGTTTCGGGGTTATGTTATAAGGAAACTTCACTGATTCTGTCAACAAATAGTTGTTGAATAGCTGCAAAGTAGAAGACAGTTGTGCTATGTCCTGTGGAGGGTCTAACCATGCTGTCCGATATGCAGCTACTAGTCAAATGTGACTATTTAAATCTTAATTTTAATAAATTGAAATAAATAAAATTAAAGTTCAGTTCCTCAGTCATGAAAGCTCATTTCATGTGCTTGATAGCCACATGTGGCTAGTAGCTACCATACTGAACAGTGTGGATAAAAACATCTACGTCATCACAGAGAATTCTACAGGGGAGTGCTGGGGAACAGTCAGACATGGTCCTGGTGCTGTCCATGTTGGTAATCCATTTGCAGAGATTATGTAAACAAATAGCTTCGACATCAAGCAGTGTTAATTATGAGCAATTTGGGAAGTAAAGACAAGACACCTGAATAAGGTTAGAGGAGGAAAGATCAAATCACAAAGAGTACTCAGAAGAGAGTTTCAGAAAAAGGAGAATTTGAAGTCAGATCTGAAGAAAGAGTGTGAGTTTAGCAGCCAAAGATAAATCAAAACATTCTCTACACAAAGGAAGACAGGAGTCCAAGTGCGGAAAAGATGGCAAGTAGGCTGTGTAAAGAGACCATGAGAGATGTGGGCACTCGAAGCCATTGGAGTTCTGGCTCTGAAAGGCCTTGAGGGCTAAGAGTTTGGACTTTTTCCTGAAGGGATGGAGAAACCACTAGAACTTTTGAATGGGAAATGTGATCCAAGTATTATTTCAGGAAGCTATTTCTGGCAGCAATGTGCAGACTGGATCGGGTGGAGAGAGAAGGTGATAAACCACATTAATGCATATTGAAAATAGGCCACATGTGCAACTGTAAGGACCTGAACTTGAGTATCGGCAGTTTACTCTGGACGCATATTACAGTGAAGCTTGATGAAAATAAGGTTATTTTGTGACAGCATTATTAGAAATCCAGGTCTCTATATTTCCCTAAATGACTAACTTCTGTATACCTCTCTTTCATTATCTTCATGGTCATAAGGATGCAGGTTCCTCAAGACTGGTAGCAGCACAATAGGAGGGACCAAGGACAAGTAGGTAAGATCAGCGGGACAAATGAAGGGAATGGAAGTAAGACAGCCTGAAGAGAAAAATAGAATCCAACAATTTTAGAGTGAGATTGACTAGAGAAATCCAGAGAGCCCAAATCTTCCTCTTAATCACATCTGCCCCCAGGGCTAGTTTCGCTTACACAGTGGCACAGAGGAGCCGCTTGTACTGGTATGGCTTCTCAATTCTGCTCTCAATGAAGTCTCATGGTGGGAGTATTTACACCATGGAAATTGACAAATGCTACAAATCAGGGCTGCTGCCACCCCAAGCTGTGCCCACAGAGCTGTGTTACCGCTGCGTCCTCAGGATCCACTCAGATAAACGTGATCTGTTCTTTAAAAGACAAGACGGAAACCAAAGACGCTGTTTCATACGAAGCTGTCATACGAAGGGCAGGGAGACTGGTTACCACCTAGAGCTGGTAATTCTCAGCACACATATGATCTATAGTGTTTTGTAATGTCGTGTACGTCTTAAGCTACATATGAAAATACCTCAAGTGTACTAAGTGTTTAAGGTTTATTTTTCCTTTCTTGCTGTGTCATGGCACTGTTCAGGAGTCACCCAAGAGAGTGCAGCTTCCCTCTTCCTGGTTTCCTTGAACATATTTTATGTAGCTTGACCAGTGATTTATGGACAGGAAAGCCGTCTGCATAGTTACACTCTTCCTAATTGATGTGTATAGCTCGTCTCCCTTTAAGTTTAGAGAACATACTCCTTTTTTTTTTCTTTTCTCTCTTTTAAAGGGCTTAGGCCCTCGGTAGCTGTGTACTTTTCTTCCTGCAGCAGTAGTGAGAATGCCTGTGATTGCTACTATTTTGCTGTAACTACTGGCTGCCATTGGTTGAGTACTTATCATGTTCCCAGTATTATCCGAAGCCCTTTGCAGCCACCATCTCATTTAATCCTCACCACCATCCTTTTAGTTAGAACCTATTATGTTCATTTGCCAGATGAAGAAATAGGATCAGAGAGGTTAAGAAACTTGCCCAACGTCACATAAGTGTTTGATGTGGAATGTCAGTTCGAATCTCTCAGACCCTTCACCACTAAGCTGATGCGTGGAGAAAAACTCTTTCTTGGCAGTGATAAGGGCGATCAGGAGCCCTGTGGAGTAAAGAATGACAGCCTCAAGGGCTCTGGCAACCAGGAAGGAGGCACGCAGAAGTGAAACCTTGTTTTAGAGATCTCGCATCCTCTGAAACCTCACAGGTAATGAGTGGATTTGGTGCTTTTAATAAAATGGCACTGAGAATTCCCTGACTGAGTCAGGGTCCCCAGATTGAGAAAATCTATGACCAGATTTTTCCAAGTCTTGCCTCATTCCAAAGCTCTCATATTGAAAACAACAACAATAACAAACCGTTCAGGCGTTTCTGAGGTTTGTAAGTAGGAAAATAATTACTTTTGAGGTGTCACCTACACTTAGAGCTGTGGGGAGAAAAAGCACTTTGTGAATACCTAGAATGCTGCAGAATGGGGAAATGACTCGGGTCAAAACCACACAAAACAAGCTTGCAAAAGGACCCAATTACAATAGCAAATAAGGTTTGTGGAACTGATGCCTTTTCATGAATTGGGTGTGTAACGTGGCAAAGCCATCTGCTTTTATAATGTCATGTTTGTGTATATTCATACTTACGCACGGACATGCATCTATTATAGTAACTCCGTAAAATACCCAGAGGGTAGGGAAATTCCTGCCTAGACTTGGGTTTTTAGACATGCTTCCTTTATTCTCAACACCCGTGCACATGAGAAACTGCAGCTCCAGCAAAGACTTGGCAGGCAGAGCCCGTTCACTGTTTTCTTAAACGCTCTTCCTTTCTCTTCAGTGGTACCTATTTTGGGGGCACTAAGCAGCCTCACACTCGCCTCTCAGGCTTCCGAGGGGTATTGAAGACTTGTTTGGAGCACATAATTTATGCTGAGCTGAAAAAGAGCCGAGACTGTAATGGTGCCCAGAGAAGCCAAGTTTTCTGAAGCCCAGGATCACATTAATATGCAGTATTTCATTTACAACCCCCTCTAAGTAGGTTCGAGAGGATAATGCCTTGTTTGAATAATAATATGCCACATTTTACCATTCAAAGTGCTTTCACATAATTCCTCCATCTCATTTTATTTTTGAAACAATGAGGGAGATAAGACCAGGATGATTACCTACAGGGAATCAGAAGCTCAGAAAGGTCAAGTGATTTACTCAAAGTCACATTGCAAGTTCTCAGCAAAACCGAGATTAGAAGCTGTGAGTCTTCATTCCCAGTTTAGCTGGGGCTTTTTACAAGAATGTTAGCGCTTGTAGCTTCATTCGTAGAATACTGAAATTCTCAGGCACAGCCTTTTGCCTCTAAGCGTTCTTCTCTATAGTTTGCTTTTAGTATCATTTCGATTTTGTGGCCTTATAAGATGGCAGGGAATTTTGAATAAAAGTTTATAATTTAAACTTTGGACTTTAAAATCTGACCTGAAAGCATATCTATTTCTTAATCTAAATTTGCAGAATTGGATACAAGTTGCATATAATGACAGTGATTTTTGCTGTTTTTCATCCTTATATTGAATCATAGGCAGGGTTGTGAGTTTTATGTGAGACAGCTCATGGGAAAGCATTTGGTAGTCTCTAAAGCAGTGAATAAGGAGAGCTGACGTAGGTGCTCTTAGTGTCAGAAATTGATTCATTTAGTTTGTAATTTTAGTAGTTTGAACTAGTTAGAAGGAGAATTTTGACTTGTTCATATACCCCTTTTCATTCAAACATACCTTTAAATACCTGTGTATTATATTGCATAATATATAAACATGTTATATATGTGTATAGCTGTATATAAGCTAGAGGTTTTTAGTGTAGAATTTTTTCTTATACTTTTTTACTTCTGATCCCTTTTCTCTCTTCTCACATTCTTCTTCTCTCCCATCCAGTGACCCATAAAAACATTATATTCATTCATCTTTTATATATCTTACCATGTCTGGGTAACTGCAAAAAAATATACAGATATACATACATGCACACATAAATATATATGTAATATATACATACATATATATACACACACAGCTATGCATATGCATAATGGGGATATTTTTTATCAAAAGATTGTATCATAGAACTTTTCTGCAGTTTACTTGCTTACTTACCAATACCACATGAAAATACTTGTACCCTATCAAATGGTTACTTCTGTTTTCTTATCTCTAGCGGCTGCATAATATTCCACGGTAGGGTTATACCACATGGATTCAACCATTCACTTATAAGCAGACTTTCATTTGTTTCCACTTAGTTTTCTTTCTTTCACTTGAAACAATCCTAAGTGAAATATATTCAAACAATGTTGCATGAAATCCTTATGTAGTATATATATATATATATATATTTTTTTTCTATAGGATGACCAGAGAAGGAATTTTGGATTGAAGAGTATTTTTAACTTAATAGATTTTGCACATTGCTTTCTAAAAGAGACTGTGACACTTCATGTTTCCAACACTGTGGGAGGGGTTCCCTTTTTTTCATTCAAATCGTATTATTTCCTTTTATCCAAATCTATAAAAAGTGTTCTTATTTCTAACTTCTGCTAGTTTGAGGGCAAATTGATAAAGTGATACATTTTTGTCCCATCCCTGACTTTTAGTGAAATTGAGCATCTTTTCATACGATTGTTAGTCATCTGGATTTGCTCTTCCATGAGCTGTCTACAATTATCTCATTTGTATAACTCAGTAATTCTTTTTTCTTTTATTGGTAATATCTACCTACTTGTCATGTGCCTATCTATCTATCACAGTGAACATTATGTATTTGCCCTTTATGATTTGATTGAAAACTATTTTTTTCTATTCTATGTTGGTCCTTTAACTCTGATACCCTCTGCCAATTTAGTTTTTCTAAAATACAGCATGTCTGTCTTTTCTCTTAACTTTTGTTTCCTGTGTTGCTTAAAATTGCACATGAGGTCTTCTAGATCTTCTTCAAGTACTTTTTTTAATCAATGTATTATTTACTATTGTCTTTAGTCCATCTGAATTAAATGCTGCTAGATTGATTTTCTTTCTCTGTGTCATTGCTAGTGCTTAAATAATCCATTCTTTTCCCAATAAATTAAACTCCTACTTTGTCTTTATCAAATTCCCATATGTACTGGAATTCTCTCATTTAATTCTCTGATATGTTGTTCTTGCTGTTGTTGTTTTTAGCTTCTTAAAACTGATAGAAAATGTATCCCTTAATTCGTAGTCTGGCACCATAATCTGCCTGATGGTAACTCCTGGAATTTCTAGTATAGATCGTAATAAATAGTAAAATATCTCAAGGGGCTGCTCTCAAAATGCAAAAGCCATCAATTAAAGGCATTCTGTGATAATTACCTGACATTCAGAGGAAAAGGAAGGCATTACAACACACAAATGTAAAGTAGGGGATTAACATCACAAACAGCCCAAGGGCAAGGAAGTATGAGGGAGCCCTGTCACTGGCCACATGTTTCATGACTATGAGCACGATGGCAGTGACCGTGTTATTGTCAGTGAAGACAGGGGTGTGAAGGTATGTGTTGTGCTCAACACGAGTTGGATGGCATCGTTCTTTCTGTTCATGAGTTTTGACCATGTCAATCTTCATGATTGTTTAAGCTCAGTTGTGCAGTTGGTGTCAGCTCTGAGACTGGTGTCATAGTAACAGATTTACAATGACAGTATACTCAAACTGTATCTTTGTCAGCAACGATTTGACAGTGTTGGAATATCCTTGCATATATCAAAGGAAGGCAGGCTAGATGAGAACATAACTGCAAATGGAAAGCCCACATTCCAATGCTGTTGATTACTTAAATGAAATTATTTTCTTACTACTGAATTCTTCCCTTGGCCATGGATTTAAAATTTTCATCAAAGTCTTGGGTGATAACATTGAGAACAGGGTTATCACATACTCAGGTGACACAGAGTGCTGAGGAATAATTCCATGACAGGTAGAAAAGTCATGATTCAAAATCACCTCATTAGGTTATAATCAAATAGTGAAATTTACCTGGGGTATCAGTAATGTTCCTCATATCATCAAAAAATCATGTAGGTAAACATTGCATTTGAGCACGGTCGCTGTGACCCAGAATAGATATTATAAGGTCTTTATGTTTTTATGTCATCTTTTTTAGCCACAAATGAGCTGTATATTCTGGCTAGAAATACCTAGGTAAATATAAAATTTCTCTACTTCATTTTGAAAATAAGATTCAACCTCGGTACTCTAAGTATTGTATTGAAAGATATTTTTGTAAATATTCTTGTTCCAAATCACTTGATGTCAGTTCAGTTCAGTAAATGTGTGACAGGTGCCTACTATGACTCAAACACTACGGAATATTCCAGGAAACAGGACGTGAATAAGATGTTGTCTCTGACCTCAAGGAACTCAGAGTTTAATGGGGAAGGCTGACCCGAAAAACACATGACGTAAAGGTACTCACAGGAAGGGCACTGTGGTGACCTAGCTATCGGCTGTAAAAGTTGTTAATGGATTTTCATTTTCATTCATACTACTTTTACCTGAAAGATGTCCCTGGCTCCCTTTTAACTTTACCATTTAGGAGTGAGGCAATGAGTTACTCTCACATGCCTGTGAAGTCTCACAGGCCTGTGGAGTCGTAAGTTCCACTTTCCTTGACTAATGGCTATAAAGCAGCAAGAGTTTCCTGACTAATTGGCATTTCAAAGAACAATAAGGATCATTTAAACATAACATAGTTATTTATAAAACTATCAACAAGTACAGGTTTGGTTTGTTTGACCCCCTAGTAATTGGCACTGATTTATAATAGAGTTAGGTTGCTCCAAATATTTTTATTATTATTATTCCTATGGCAAAGAACCAAAGCAAACAAAGCACAAGGGTACAGTTGACCCTTGAACAATGGGGGTTAAGCCCTGCAGTCAAAAATTCGAGTATGCATAAAACTAAAAATAGAATTGCCATATGACCCAGCAGTCCCACTCCTGGGCATATATCCAGACGAAACTCTAATTCAAAAAGATATATGCACCTGTATGTTCATAGCAGGACTATTCACAATAGCCAAGACGTGGAAACAATCTAAATGCCCATCAACAGATGAATGGATAAAGAAGATGTGGTACATATATACAATGGAATATTACTCAGCCATGAAAAAGAATGAAATAATGCCATTTGCAGCAACATGGATGCAACTAGAAATTATCATACTAAGTGAAGTAAGTCAGAAAGAGAAAGACAAATACTATATGATATCACTTATATGTGGAATCTAAAATATGACACAAATGAACCTATCTATGAAACAGAAACAGAATCAGGGACACACAGAATAGACTGGTGGTTTCCAAGGGAGAGGGTTGGGAGAGGGTTGGATTGGGAATTTGGGATTAACAGATGCAAACTGGTATATATAGAATGGATAAACAACAAGGTCCTACTGTATAGCACGGGGAACTATATTCAATATCCTGGGATAAACCATAATGGAAAAGAATATGAAAAATAATGTATATATATGTATAACTGGGTCACTTTGCTGTCCAGCAGTAATTAACAACATTATAATTCAATTATACTTCAATAAAAAATAAATTAAAAAAAAAGAAAAAGACACTGTTTAATAATAAAGGGATCATAAGAGAAAAAAAAATTCGAGTGTAACTTTACAGTCCTCCCTCCACATTGGAGGGTCTGCATTTGTGAATTCGACCAACTGTGGATTGTACTATAGTATGTATTTATTGGAAAAAATCTGCATATAAGTGGACCCATGCAGTTCAAACTCGAGTTGTTCAAAGGTCCACTGTAATAGCAACATTATCTTCCTGGTGGAAGCAAGAGTATAAAAGAATACCTGTCCATTTGCCTTAATCTCCTTTCTAAAGGTAAATCCTCAATCAATCTTGTCTGGATTGGGAAATAACTTCCCTGTTGTTTAAAAAGCCCCACTTTCATTCACCTTTCTCAAACAGCGAAAGCCTAACAAAACCCTTTAGATTAGTATTTCCCCAATTGTTTTTGTCAGAACAGTAAGTCTGAGAGAATTCAATGGTAAAGGGATCCAAAAAAGTTAGGAAAGCATTTCGTACTTTTTCCTCTCTTAGAATTTCACAATGCATATTATCATATTCAAGAAGGTCATATTACTGGATTTAACCAAATATGTTCCAAAATGATATGATCAAAGAGCTTTGTACAAAAAACACCTATGAACATCCCTGGGAACTTGGAGAAGACTACTTTAGACAATAGAGTATGGACATCTTGATAGAGTTTGATAACTAAAGTGCTAAAAAGTTTGCTTGTGGTATTACCTATTGATTTGTACAGCTTTCAGAAGTTCAGCATTACTGCTATTGACGACATCCACCTAACCAGGGAGGAAATTATATAGGGAAAAGTCCTCAGAATTTGCAATGGGAAGAGAAAATGTGTGTGTGTTGGGTGGCGTGGAAATTGGGTGAGAGAATGTGAGAAAATATTGTAATTGCGTTTTCCTTCGCCTCTAGGGACTTCACTGTTTATAGAAATTAAAATAACACATGATATAATTAAAATCAACTTAAAGTATTCCTTTGGCAGATAATGTCATGCGGTTACAAACTTTTCAGACTCGTGAAAAATATATACTGTCATTTTTCAATAGGTCAGCAATCGCTTCAGAAGGACGTTCAGGACCCTTAGATTCCTGGCAGTGGGTAAAAACCAGTGTCCCAGTTTTACAGATTAACAGGCACAGAGAGGTTAAGAGACTTGCCCAAGGCCACAGAAAAAGTAAGAGGCTGAATCTGGAATAAACTTTCTATTCTCCACTCCCAGAGGACATCACTAAACCATGCTTCTCTCGACATGGAAGCTTAGAATATTTGACATGGTCATCTGGTCTTTTTTTTCTTCCCAGTGACCATGGAAAGCCTTTCTTGCTGATGTGGTCAACCCAGACCTTTTCTTTTTCAGCCTTCCCCAGGCTTGGCTCTCTGGACCTGCCGCAGCCGCCTGTATTTTCTCTGCTTGGTTTAGGAAGCCCCTTCTTCAGAGTTTCTGAATTGCTGGCCTTTTGGTGACATTTGAAGCAACCATGCTCTCTACCTGTAACCCACATCCCTGACCTCGGTGCTCAATGAACTTTTTATTTACATGCACAGTCAAATTAAATTTGCCTGGCCTTCGAAAACTTGCATCTGTTGAGTGTCTAATTTGTATTGCCATTTGTTCCACAGATGTGTAACAAGACAAATACCTGTCCAGGCTTACATGGGATTCAGAAATGCTTACGTTAATCATGCTGGTGGAAAGGGGTTAAGGGCTATACAATAAATCAGCCTCCAAATGGTTTCACTTGGAAAGGCCTGGGAGAACAGGGTTATTTTTATCCTAGGATGCTTTTAATTTGAATCAAAAATGCTTTACCACATGTTCTGCCACAAGTTCAAAAGGATTGGTAACAAACATTTAATCTTTTTCTTCTCGGATTGGCGCTAAGCCCTCATCAAAAAGCGTATGCAGTCAAGCAGCTTATCTCCACTGAGCTGCTTCCCTTAATGTGTTCCTAATTATAATCGTATATATTGCTCACTGTGGCCGATTGAACAATATGGCAGTAATTTCTTTACAGGCCTCCCTGCTCTTTGAACTGTGAGTACAGAGGGCTAGAACAGAACCAGATCAATGGGATTTGAGTGCTGGCAAATCAAGCCAGATGCGATCTTTAGAGAATGAATCTCCAGCTGTTTCCCAGAAAGGAATTTCAACCGACAGCTGGGAACCTTATCATTATCATCATGATCGTGATCATCACCATTCCCACAAAATAGACCCACGACTCTAGGAAATGTGCAGCTATTCTCATCTCTTCTTAAATCACTACCCACCGTAGAGTCTCCTAAAGGCTTTGAAATGGAGGCTGCGTAACACAGATAAGGCTGTGACTGATGACGTGGAATGGAAACATAATAATATTATATTGACACAATATATTTGTCAGTGCCGTGTGATATGTGGCTGCAAGCAATATCTAGAAGTCATTTTTCAGGTATCAAATGCTCACAACATTTCCGAGTGTTTGTAAGAGGGAGATAACCTAATCCTTGTTCCCTTGGTCAAAATGACATGTTATGGCTTTGCGCACACATCTTTGTGTCCTCCACATTACCGTCACCAGGGCTTGTTTGAGGTAGCGTCCAATAACTGTTCCTGGGAGGAATAAGTCTTTGCTTAGTATTGAGTCTTGCGCTGCATGGGAAGAAGGCAAGCTTAAAAAATCCAAAGGAAGTCGCTGTGACTGTGAAATGAGGCTCCCAATCTAAGAGAACTAATACATGAGTTTAAAATGATTATTATTTAGAATAATTTAAGAATCATTCAAGACAAAGGAAATATCCAATGGGAGTGGGACCCACAGGGTTTCCTACATGCAACTTTTACAGTTGGCTGCCCTCTATGAAATGATTTATGCCTCCCTCAAAAGCCTACCTCATAAAAACCCTTCACCTCTCACCTGCTCCTGGCCTCCCTTTCTCAGGACTTTCTGTGGATATCTCATTTCTGTTGGGTTACACCATTATATTTCCAGGGAAGAACTTCAGAAGAGCCAGGATCAGTCAAATTAAACTCATTATAACCTGTTGTCACCTAAATGAGGTTGGTCAGGTAAAATACATAGAGGAGTATGAGGTGGGAAGTCAAGGTCAGGAATACTTAGGGACTCCCAAGATATGAGCAAATGAGAACAAGACGAGCGAGCTGTTTTTTTGGAACAGTGGCCAAAGAAGAGGAAATCTGAAAGAAGTAGAGAGGGGTAGTCATGGAGAAACCATCTACAAGGCTTTGTTCATATCTTGCTTAAAACTTTCTCCATTTTATTTCAGTTTGTATCTTTTTTCCAATAGCTTGTAACTCCATGAAGACAGGAATCATCAATTCTACTTTGTTCATCACTTAATCCTCATTACTTAACGCTTGAAACAAGCAAACACTAAATAAATATTTATTAACCTTTGTATCTTCAGTGTATCATAGGAGGTGCTCCATAAATATTTGAAGACTGTATAACTCTTAATTTTAGTTTGACTATCCTTAATTGAAAAATTCTTCTAGATTCTGATTCTCAAAAACAGACAAACAGCCTTTAGGACTAAAAGTGTATTGTACAATTAGTCCTTCCATGTGGATTTTGGCACTGACGGTAAAACAGTGTTTTAAATCTATTGCAAGACCTAGAGTGTGCAGCGGATGAATCAGGAAAGTTTAATACTATTTGCTTAGCTGAACTGAAAATTCAAGGAAGTATATCACTTTACATAGGTGTAGAGGAACATAATTTATTTTAACCAGCCAAATATATTGGTACATAAATAGTACCTGAATGTGATTTAAATCACATAATATGTCTTGAAGCTATTTATTTCTTAGGTCACACAGATAGTAAACGTGAGTTGTTTGGAGCGGTGGTCTCCAACATTTTTTGATTAAAAACTGTTACGAGTTTTAAAAAATTGTGAGCATGCATCCCCTATATTCATAAGTTATACATGTACTTCTATTGACAGTTAATCTATTTCTTCTTAGCGTTAGATAAAAATAAATTTAAATAGCAATTCAAATGGAATTTGTCCACAAGCTAATGGCTCCTCTTGCCCTGTCCTGGGTGTGAACACCCCAGTTGGGAACAGGCCACAGCTCTAGAGAAGTGGCTGGACAGTTGTGGATCTCATCATTCTCGATGTGTTCTCCTCTTTAGGACAACGTAGAGAGTTAGAAAAGGGCAGAAACGTACCTTTGGCCATGCGGAGAGAATGCCAATGACCTGCCTGTGCAAGGGAGGGGACTAAGTTGCTTACACAATCAAAAAAGCATGGGTTTTTTTTGTTTTGTTTTGTTTTGTTTGCGGTACAAGGGCCTCTCACTGTTGTGGCCTCTCCCGTTGCGGAGCACAGGCTCCGGACGCGCAGGCTCAGCGGCCATGGCTCACGGGCCCAGCCGCTCCGCGGCATGTGGGATCTTCCGGGACCGGGGCACAAACCCATGTCCCATGCATCGTCAGGCGGACTCTCAACCACTGCACCACCAGGGAAGCCCAAAGCATGGGTTTTTGAAGCCTCTACAATGTCCATCTCTTCTTGGCCAACACTTTAGTAAGTTTAGTAAGTATATCTCTGCAATAGGGTGGAGAGGACCAGTGCCTTCTGAAGAATATGTGAAATCATCACAACCTTACTTAAGTTTGTGCTTTGCAGAAAATTAAAAGTGAAACTAATTTCCACTATGAACCTATTACAGTGTTTTCCTGCTCCCAGGCCACAGGTCTGTGAGCAAATTTGAATTAAGACTTGGATAAATTGTTCTTTCTGAGCGGGAAGGGCAGGTAATGTGATCAGGGATGGGTAAACAGAGGATTTCAACTCTCTTTGTATATTTTATTTCTGTGGATGGGTACAGAGATGATTGCTGTATCTTCTTGCTTTATTATTGAATATCTTTTTTTTTTAAGTGGATAAAGAGAAATAGTAGATATTATCCTGGAAATATTTTAAGAAATTTAGAAAGTCCTCGAAGTGGGTTTACTAGAATGATTTAAATAATCAGGTATATAGGGATTGGAGACACTTAAATTACTCTGAAGTGACTTGTTGTAATGAGGCCCAACTTGATGGAGCATGTTGTTAGAGAATTTGGTCTTCTTCCTTTTAAGTCCAACTTTGGAAGGATGAACACTGTGGTATTAAAAAAAGAAGTTTAACTTCCATTTAGGAGTGCATACCAGTACTTACAGCTTGTATAAATACTCTCTTTTATGCCAGTTGGATAGTCACCGGTTCTATAAAATCCTCCATTATAATTTTCATGGAAAACAAATCAATTCTAATTCAATTCAGCAATTACACATTGATCGCCTAAAATGTGCCAAACATAATACAGAACATGCATTTTACAGGAAAATTGGACTGCGCTAAGATATGCAGTAAATCATCTGCAATTTTATGAAAAGGGAAGCCAAGCACGTTAATGGAGTTTGTTTTTATAAACATGAAGTGTTTGGGCATGTTTGATTTTTCAGTTGGGCTGCTCAGCCGAGCTTAGTTAACACCTTGTAAAAAGTGAGTCGCTTCTCATTTCCTTAATGGAAAGCGGTGAGAGTCATAGTCAAGATCCCTCCTATCAGCTGGAGGCCTTCTGCAGCATTCCTTAAGCCTCTGAGGCTGGATCTAGGATGCAAATCCATCTGGATACTTGAGACCAGAATGGGTGTTTCTCCAGAGACTTAAAACTCTCTCCCCATCCATCTTAGACAAGTAAACTATATAAAAGCAGATCTTTGTTTCAAATTGCTAAGTTGGAATAAAGGTGCTATTGATAAGCTTTTACATCTTAATAATTTCTTGAAATATGTAGCTGGATCCTCATTTTTACAATCCATTTGGCCTTCAGTACATACCATATTTCTGCATCTGTGTGGATATCACTTTTCTCAGTAATATAATGTTAACTTAAGAATGTGATAAAACAGGAAACATGCTGGAACTTTTTCTTGTCCCGTGGCCTTAACAAGCCACAGCTGTATCAGCAGCTGGTCACTGAAGGAGCCTGGTCCGAGCCTCTCCCAGAATCCTTTTTCAACTAGATCAAAAGGCAATAGATGAGGCAAAAGGTTTTATCATCAAAGCCAATAGAAATCTGTGGGAACCAATATTTCCATTTAGATTGCTTTAGCCTCAACAGACTGAAAAGATTTTTCTCTAGTGAGAAGCCGTTGTTAAATCAGCCAATTTGAAAAGCTTTTTTATCCTCACAAATTTATCCTCACTGAGTTTGTCAAAGAAAAGGAGTAGTGTGTCAAAAAGTTTGTTCACCTCCCAGCATTCTTTGCTAAGTTGTCAGCTTATTCTCTTACCAGTTATTTTAAAAGTTGTATTAAATATCTCTAGTGATTGCTTAGATAGCATTTTCATGGCAAATAGCTTGCCATAGAGTTAATAAATGAACCTCAAACTTCTATTTCATTTGTAGGTAGAGCTAAGGAATAAGTACCATGAGGGAATAAATATTAATGGTTTCTAGAGATAAGTCAAATAAACTTTGTTTCATTTGAAGCTGTTAAAAATAAATATCTTAATTCTTTCAGCTGATGCTGTTTCAATGCAATTGCTTGCCCATCCCTACAGGCTAAGTTCAATTTATCATTCAGTGGACTCACTAAGGCCATAGAGAAACATTGAGAAATATTCTGTTTACTTTTTAAAATCTTTTTTAAAGACTTCATTTTCTTTAGAGAAGTTTTAGGTTCACATTAAAATCGAGAGAAAAGTACAGAGATATCTCACATACCCTCAAGTGCCACACACGCATAGCTTCCCGTGTTATCAACAAACCCCCATATGGTACATTTGTTACAACTGATGAACCTACATTGACACATCATCAACACCTATAGTACAGACATTAGGGTTCCCTCTTGGTGTTGTCCATTCTATGATTTTGGAGTTGATGGTTAGGATGTGGGGAAATTGGATCCCTTGGGCCCCATTGATGGGAATGTAAAATGGTGCACCTGCTGTGAAACATAGTGTAGAAGTTCCTCAAAAAAAAAACCCCCAAAACCATAGGATCACCATATGATCTAGCAATTCCACTTCTAGGTATATAACCCAAAGAACTGAAAGCAGAGACTCAGACATTTGTCCACCCACGTTTATAGCAGCATTATTCACAATAGCCAAGGACTGCAAACGACCCAACTGTCTTATTAACAGATGAATGGGTACACAAAATGTGGTATATAATATAATGGAATGTTATTCAGCCTTGAAAAGGAAGGAAATTATGACACATGCTACAACATGGATAAACCTTGAGGATATTAATTGAAATAAGTCAGTCATAAAAAGACAAATATGGTATGATTTCACTTATATGAGGGACCTACAGTAGTTTCACAGAGACAGAAATTAAAAGGGTTGTCAGAGGTTGGGAGGGAGGGGATAATAAGGAATTATTGTTTAATGGGCACAGAGTCTCATTTTTGTGAGATGAAAAGAGTTCTGTGGTTGGATGGTGGTTATCGTTGCCCAAAAATGTAAATGTACTTAATGACACTGACCTGTACACATAACAATGGTTACAATGGTAAACCACAGTTTTTTAAAGGGTAAAACAAAAACTTTTATTTTTTTTCTATTGTAGTATACTTGACTTAAAATATTGTTAGTTTCAGGTGTACAACATAGTGATTCAACATTTTTATAGATTATACTCCATATAAAATTATTATAAAATATTGGCTATATTCCCTATGCTGTACATCACATCCTTGCAACTTTTTATTTTATACCTAGTCATTTGTACCTCTTAATCTCTTTCACCTATCTTGTCCCTCCCCCACTCCTCTCCTCTCTGGTAACTGCTAGTTTGTTCCCTGTGTCTATGAGTCTGTTTCTGTTTTGCCATATACATTCCTTTGTTTTATTTTTTATGTTTTAGCTGCTGTAGCTGCCTTTATTAATTTATAATTAATTTTTATTGAAGTTTTACAATATTGTGTTAGTTTCTGCTGTACAGCAAAGTGAATCAACCATACATACATCCCCTTTTTTGGATTTCCTTGCCATCTAGGTCACCACAGAGCACTGAGTAGAGTTCCCTGTACTATACAGTAGGTTCTCATTAACTGTCTATTTTATACACACTAGTGTATATATTTCAATCCCAATCTCCCAATTCATCTCACTCTCCCTTCCCCCCCCATATCCACATGTCCATTCTCTACGTCTGTGTTTCTATTTCTGCTTTGCAGATAAGTTCATCTGTATCATTTTTCTAGATTCCACATATAAGCGATATCATACAATATTTGTTTTTCTCTTTCTGACTTACTTCACTCTGTATGACAGTCTCTAGGTCTATCCACGTGTCTGCAAATTGCACAATTTTGTTCCTTTTATGGCTGAGTAATATTCCATTGTATATATGTACCACATTTTCTTTATCCACTCTTCTGTTGATGGACATTTAGGTTGTTTCCATATATTTTCTATTGTAAATAATGCTGCCATGAACATTGGGACGCACAAAACACTTGAAAAGTAAAAAGAACACAACATATAGTGTTCAGATCTTGGTTTCTAAATACCATTCTCCAATAAAAGGAACCAAGACTCTTTTGAGAAATGGCTGTTTCTAGATTTGGGGCTGTGAAAGTACAAGATAAGCCTGGAGAATCTTGCCAAAAAGTAATGAAGTGCTCAAAGAAACAAAGGAAGCAGAATGAAACAGAACAACAATAAATGATGGGGCATGTTAAAGGGACACTGGAGTCAACTGAAAAAGCCAGCTGGCCAAAGCTTGAACAATTTGAGCAATAAAATAAATAATGTAGTAGTATTGGATTCTAACCCAAAGTATGAAATAAACATCTGTGAGTGCACACTAATATAAATCAATGTTTTATAAATCAATAAATGCAAGAGATGGGGCCAAGCTTTCTTATAGAATAATTTTAAATAATATATGTAGGTGCTCTCTCCCCTAGGAGGTGAAGGTAGGCTAGATTTCATGACTAGCTTGGTGAATAGAGTATGGAAGAGGGAAGAAATAGTAATTTTGCAATGGGGAAACCTAGCAAACATTACCTTAATCAAGACTAACACCAGAGACAAGTAAGGCTGATAACACGTACTCACGCATGCGATGTGATAAGAAGGGCATTTGTCTGTTGCATTCTTCCCCCAACCCCGTAACTCTAACCATGAGAAAACCATCAGAGAACCTCAAACTGAGGAGCATTGAACAAAATCCCTGACCAGAACTCTTCAGACTTACTAGGGTTATCAAAAACAAGACTGAGAAACTGTCACAGACTGCAAGAAACTAAGGAGACCTGAGGATCAGGTGCACTAGGGTACCCTGGATGTGATCCTGGGGCAGAAAAAGCAAATTAGTGAGAAAACTGGAGAAATCTGGATTAAATCTGGAGTTTATTTAATAGTATATAGCAATGTGAATATCTTAGTTTTGACAAATGCACTGTGACTATGTACCAATCAAATTAGGGGAAAGTGGGTGAGGGTATATAGGAATTCTCCGTACTATCCTTAGAACTTTTCTATAAAACTTATTTTTAAAAAGAAATTTAAGTTACTTGCCTTAGCATGATAAACTATATCTATTTCAAACCAGTAGCTAATCAGATATAAAAGGATATTGGAGATTTTTTTTTAATTAGGAAAAAATCTAGGAAATAATGAACTAATAAATAATATATAATATTTATGAAGAAATCATGAGAGGACCTAGCACTCTTTCATACTCAGGAAGTGATAACTATTATCACTTAGCATTATTTTGGAAGTACTTGAGTGTGAAAACAATAAAAATTATATTTTGGGGAAGAGAAAATATTTCTATTTACATTACTTTTATTATATATTATTTGTACTACATCCTTGTAAACAGTAAAGAATCAACTGCATGACTATTATTAGTAGAAACTATAAGTATTTAAAAAATTTAGTGAACTGACTTGGCACAAGATAAATACATCTAATAACTTTTCTATGTATCAGCAAAAATAATCTGCATAAACAGAGTGGAAAAAGAAATCATTAAGAGAATCAAGCAGCATAATCTATCTAGAAATAATATAAGTACCTAACAGTAGAGAAATCAAAGAAGTAGTTTATGGTTTATCTATATACATGGTGGAATATTATGCAGACATTTATACTTGTGTTTTCAGGAGAATTTGTGATAATAAGTCAGGTGTCTGCTATAAAGTTAAGTAAAAATTCAAGATGCCGGGCTTCCCTGGTGGCACAGTGGTTGAGAATCTGCCTGCTAATGTAGGGGACATGGGTTCGAGGCCTGGTCTGGGAGGATCCCACATGCCGTGGAGCAACTGGGCCCGTGAGCCACAACTACTGAGCCTGCGCGTCCGGAGCCAGTGATCCGCAACAAAAGAGGCCGCGATAGTGAGAGGCCCAAGCACTGCGATGAAGAGTGGCCCCCGCTTGCTGCAACTAGAGAAAGCCCTTGCACAGAAACGAAGACCCAATACAGCAAAAATTAATTAATTAATTAATTAATAAACTCCTACCCCCAACATCTTCTTTAAAAAAAAAAAAAATTCAAGATGCCAAATCACATACTAAGCAGATTCACAACTGGCAGGAAATTATGCAAATATAAAAGCTCTAAAATCGATTCATTTGTTACTTAGATCAACGTGGTTAAAGAGTAAAACCTCTATGTAGTGGTGGGACAAGAACGAATCCTTTTCATAAACGATAAAAAATTTGGTTCTTCACATGTACCATGAGGGGTTTTGATATGAGCTGACGTGAGTCAACCTAGCCATTTATCGTTGTCAGCTTCTTTTCTGTGGAATTCAGGTGGCCAGTATAGAAATGGGAAGGTGAATGAGCGGCACACTAAACATACAAAAGGAGAACCTGAGTAGACAGTTGAGTGAAAAGCAGGAGAGAGGTCAGGACTGGTGAAAGAAATTTGGAGGTCACCCAATGGTGGTTAAAGCCACAGACCTAAGTGAGATCAACTCTGAATGTGAGTTCAGAGAAGAAAAGTGAGCTGACGACTGAGCCCAGATACTTCACCAGTTTTCCCTTTGACTTCATCTCAATAACTTCACATAGAAGTCAAAACACTCACTGCTTTTGCATATTTCAAGTGATTTTGCATGTTTAAAATTATGAATGATTTCAGATCTAAATTGGCAAGAGTGTAAAACAACGGTAACATGTACACAATGCTGGTAGAAGCATAAGTTGATACAACCACTCTGGAAAATAATTTGGCATTATCTAATTTTGTGCAGGCTTTTCTTTTCACTTTTTTATTTGTTTTTGTGGTGGGTGGTTCTTTCCTGTTTTTTCTTCTTTTGAAATATAGTTGAGTTACAATATTGTGTTAGTTTCAGGTGTACGGCAAAGGATTCAGTTATACATATGTATGTATATATCTTTATTCTTTTTTTCCTATTCTTTTCCATTATAGCTTATTACAAGATATTGAGTATAGTTCCCTGTGCTATGTGGTAGGTTCTTGCTGTTTATTTTACATATAGTAGTGTGCATCTGTTAATTCCATACTCCCAATTCATCCCTCCCCCCTTCCCCTTTAGTAACCATAAGTTTGTTTTCTATGTCT
This sequence comes from Globicephala melas, assembly GCF_963455315.2. NCBI lineage: Eukaryota > Metazoa > Chordata > Mammalia > Artiodactyla > Delphinidae > Globicephala > Globicephala melas. Next base: position 53,147,103 of record NC_083331.1, read on the forward strand.
GTGAGTCTGATTCTGTTTTGTAAATACGTTTTTTATACTCCACATATAAGTGATATCATATAATATTTGTCTTTCTCTGTCTGACTTGCTTCACTTAGTATGACAATCTCTGGGTCCATCCATGTTGGTGCAAATGGCATTATTCATTCTTTTTTATGGCTGAGTAATAATCCACTATATATATACACCGTATCTTCTTTATCCATTCGTCTGTTGGTGGACATTTAGGCTGCTTCCATGTCTTGGCTGTTGTAAATAGTGCTGCATTCGGGGCATCTTTCACTTTTTTTTATTAAGTAGTAGTACTTAATTTGCATCCAGAGACAAAACAATTATTTACTTTTTTCTGTATGACTGAACTAGTTTGAATGTTCCTGCCTGCCTAGAAAATCCTTTTTCCCTAATTCAATATAGCTTAAGGGGGAAAAAAGGATCATGGAGAGATATAAAATTAAACCATATGATATATTTCAAAGACGCTACAACTCCAGCTGACTTACTACAACTACTGACTTTTAAGGTTTACACAGTAAGAGTTGACTAGTGGTCACTGTTTAGTGGGTAGTGGTTGGTCCAGAGGATCTAGGTTGGTTGGGGTCTGACTCATATGGCTAGAACAGATGAGGTTGGGGCATCTATCCAGAGGTTGAAGGGAAAACGGAAGAGGGGCAAAAGTATTTTGACAAACTCTGATATTGCCCCTCAAGCTTTGCATTTTATCCCAAAGATCATAACATATCCATATTGCCGTCAAAGCTACTTTTAACAAATTCCTGGTTTGAAAACAGCAGGCATAATGTTTTGTACTGGAATAAACAAACAAACATTTGTACAGTAGTAGCCTCCCAAAGGAAAACTCTGTGCCAGAGGGTAAAAGAGATTGAAAGTTTTTGTCCAGTGCATGCACAATTTTGGCTTTTTGCAATTTCTTATAGAGGATGTTGAACAGAAGTGGAAATTTGCTGTGACAAGTATTCCATAATAACAGTGTCCCTCACATGGACGTTGCACTTGAAACTATGCTGTAGAATCTTAACAGTGCGGTGTAACTTGACACCATACCTCAAGGCTGGTCTGAGCCTTAAGTCATTACACTGGTCCACGTAAAAGTATTCCTTTCTTCCCCCTTCCTCCATGCTCTTCACCTATGTGAAACTTCTTTGTCACTGTATGCTCTGTAAAGTTAATAGCAAGAGAATGCCAGTTGTGCCGGAAAGAATGAAGAGTTCACAAGCTTAGAACAGAAAGCGAATTACTAAACTATTAAGCTCAATTAACAAGTGAAAAATGAACTAAGTTGTTCCAGAGTGATTTTCAATTCTGTCAAATAAAGAGGAACCAGACTGCCGGGTAAACTCTTATTTATTAGTTTTGGTTAATGAGTTTTTCCATAAGCAGAATATCTTAAATGTTATTGAATCAGTAAACTTACCATTTGGAAATCTGGTATTTCCCACCAGAGTAGGATTTTAATTGAGCGCACAGCAAACACCCAAGTGTTGTAAAGTGACTGGATACAGGTGATATTGGCCTGGCAGACGGGGTTACAGAAGTCCCTGATTTGAATGCAGTCTCTACTGTGTACCTCTTGTGCATTAATTTTTATCTTCAGGGTGATGGTATTTTCCTTGTATTTATTACCAAAGAATCATTGTAAGAATAGTAATGTCAGGGCCTCCCCTTGAAGGAAGAACACTATATCTTCCCTTCTAGCCTCTGAGAGGACAGAGCATTCTTCATCACAATGTAGAGCACCTTGAACCTCTCCTAAGAAGGACAGAGTCTGGGGTGTGGTTGCCTCTGTATCATACAGATAGCTTTGTAGGACACATCCTGCCCTAGTCGGTTGCTTTGTGAACACTTGCTTTTGTTTATAAGAGTCGAGGGAGAAAAGTATGAATCTGTCCCCACAATTTGAAAACAGTATGAAGCCTGTGCTTTGCAGATAGTTGGTCAATACGGCAGACCCCTACTTATCCAAGGGGGATACATTCCAAGACCCACAGTGGAGGCCTTAAACTGCAGATAGTACCAAACTCTATACGTACTATGTTTTTTCCTATACATACATACCTACAATAAAGTTTAATTTATAAATTAGGCACAGTAAGAGATTAACAGCAAAAACTAATAACAAAATAGAATAATTATAACAATATACTGTAATAAAATGTATGCAGATGTGGTCTCTCTCTCCTTCCCTCTCTCTCTCTCAAAATATCTTATTGTACAAATGTAATGCCTTTTCCACCTTAACTAAGCACTTATGCACTGTGGCTGTAACTTTTGCAGTTTGAGGTGGGACAGCAAAACTAGCACAAATTTCTTTTTCTTTCTTCACAATTTCATGGATAGAAGATCCATTCTTACCATAGAGCTTAGCAACCTCAGCATATGATTTTTTTCTTAAGTCGGGAACTTTCACCTTTCTCTTAAAGAAAACACGTTATGGCTTCTCTTTGGCACATCTGAGTTGCCAGCATCACTACTCTTGAGCTTTGGGGCCATTATTAAGTAAAGTAAGGGTGACCTGAACCCAGCTGCTACTAAGTGACTAACAGGCTGGATACTCTGGAAAAAGAGACGGTTCACATCCCCGTCTGAACGAGGCAGGATGAAGCAGGACAGCACGACGTTTTGTCACACTACTCAGAACGGCATGTGATTTTAAACTTATGAATAGTTTATTTCTGGAATTTTCAGTGTAATAGTTTCAGACCATGATTCACTGCAGGTAACTGAAACCACGGAAAGTGAAACTGTGGATAAGAAGCGACGATTGTATTTCCTTCCTTATTTCGGAAGCTGGTTGGTGGGAAATAAAATTCCTACAGCGTGGCCCCAAGTCCTCACATTTCTGTTTGCATTATATGTTTTTAAAGACAAAAAGAAAAAAAGAAGTAGTAAGTGCTTAGGGATGGTTAACTTACTCCTAGGAGAATGCCTAGATTAGGCGAAAGGCTTCTGCACAGATCCTTTGTTAAATGAAAGTTGTAGGATGTACCATGACAGTCATGTACTGGGGATTAGAAGAATTGGATTTCAGCCCTATTCTCCAGATCATGTATTTACCAACCAAGTGGCTTTGTGTGAATTCTACAGGGCCTCAAGCCAGACATAGCAAGAAAGCAAGTATACTTCCCTTCCCTCTCTGAAAACTTTCCTTATAGTTCCACCTCATAAATGGTAATCCCAGGCGTGGATTCAGGTTTTGTGGGATCTGGAGCTTATAAAATTTGGAGATGCTTTTAAGAGATTCACTTGACATTGCTGTCTACTGTACATGCTAACCACGGGGATGACATAGATGTTAGATTTATCCCACTGCTCTAGAGAGCTGTGCTTTTGTAGTGTTTTCTCCAGTCCGGTTAAGGCAGAGGATTACGTCCCTCAGAAGGTGTCCCCAGGTGTGAGAGGTTACTCAGGCATTGCTGCAGCCGTGGCTGGAGGTGACGACAGCCTCATCATTAGTCCCCTGATTAAGGGTGTTTGTCATGGAAGCTTCTGCGTCCTGTATTAGGCTTATGCCCTAGTCACAGAGATTTGGCCGGCTCTGTTGCTAGCTTGCAAGTACGTTTTCCATCCTCTGGTAATCCCTGGCATGAAGCCAGGTGCCCTAAGTATCCTCTTAGGTGCGTGAGAAACCTCTCTGCTACTCAGCCCCCTTGGTTAATACTTCAGGGTCTAACCCAGAAAGTCGAGTTGAGAGCTCTGTGGTGGCCTCCACCTGACCCTCAGACACCCCACTGGACGTGTGTTCCAGATGAACCAGCAGTCTCCTGGGAACCTTGTCCTGTTACATGTACTTTTTTCCTGAAAAGAGTTAACTCTGATTTTATAACATGTAGCCATTTCAGCATTATCAAAATATCTTCTGCCTTCAGATTCTTCCACAAACATTTCCCACTGTCATTTTTTTTTTTTATTCAAGAGAGAAAAGGATACTAAAAAAAAAAAAAAATCATCCATTTTATTGGAAAGGAAAAAGCAAACAACCAAAACCAGACATTAGTTTCTTATGGGTCTGTCCTTCTTTCCATGAATAATAGTTTTATGATTTTGCTCAGCATAAGCTAGAAATTTCTCCGCAGTCATTTTTGTGTCTCTCCAACTCTTAATACTGATGCCGGTGTCACAATCGCTTTTCAAATTTGCTTTAGGAACTGGTTATTTATTCTCGGGGTTCCTTTCCAAGATTCAGAGCACAGGACTAATAAAAGCTTTGGAGGGGAGAAGATTGGGGGGAAAAGGTAAAATATTTACATTCAGTTATACAGTAGAAAAGATGACATGTCCATATCATTGGTATCACTCACTGAACCAACTTACTAAAATAATAACAATGCAAATCACCGGCCTTTTAAAGATGGGCTGCACCCAGACTTTCCACACTGGTTGTCTGGAATCATCTCCCTGAGTCTCTGGAATTGCAGTGCCCCAATCGATAAACTGAGAAGCTTTTCATACTCACAGCGTGAGCGCCCTGATGACTGCCGACAACCACTGTCTCCAGCTTTGCCTGTGGGATATTCTGTTAAAGGTCAAGCCCATAAAATGGAAACATGGCTGGTATGAAAATAAACTTCTGAAAATAATTTCTGCCACTCTAAAAAAGAAGCCATTAATTCCAAGCTTTAGAACTTTTCTAATTCTGTTGGCAGCTGCAACTTTAGCTCTCTCCTTTGAGGTGACACTTTCTGCCCTCACATTCTATGGGTTTGGTTCCTTCAGGAAAACACACTTTCTCCAGCTTGTCTTATGATGACCTGCTATCAAATAATCAGGCTTGTGTACCTTCTGGGATTTCATGATTTCTCTAACACACCTAGAACACACAATGGACAGATCTATTATGGTTACCGGTGCTTCCTTTTTTTTTTTTTTTTTTTTTAGTTACCTAGTTGTTTGGATTATTTTCTAACCCTCTGAAAAAGTCCTTTTTGCTGTTTTTCCCTGCTTTATGAAGGCACTTAAAAGTAAGGAAGAATATTGGACTCCCCCCACCCCTTTTTTTGTTATCGGGAATTACAGGCTTCTGCTAAGTTTTCTCCGTTGAACTACTCTTTGATTTGTGAGCAAAGGTTTAAAAGGCTAAAAAGGGGGAAATGGGTTCAATATTTCAGGCACAATGAAACATTTCTTTTGTCACTTTATTTCCCTGCTGTATTAATTTGTGGTTACTCACCTTCTCCTCAGAGATCCCTGGGGAACTCCGAATCTGACTCCCCGTGATCTGACACACGAACCCAAACATGTCTCCCAATAAATTACATCTCATGTGTAATAGAGCAGAATTGGCTTCTCTGGAGTCTAGAAGAATGGCTCAGGCACCACTTGGCCACGTTTTCGTTTGTGGGTCACATACATCCTGACGATGAGGCTCTCTGTGGCCTGCGCTCGCCTGGGAAGAGGAGATTTGGGTTCGCTCGGTGGACTGAACAATGCTGGAATGTTTTTTCCCTGTCCATTCACTTAAACAATGTGCCATTCTGTACCTCATAAGCACTTAATTTATTCCAACTCTTTGGCCTGACCTGTAATCCCCCTCTCCTTACCCATCTGACCCATCTGTGTTTCATTTCCCACTCGTCAGCATCCAGAGAGCTAGGCCCGGGCCCTGTTTGGAACCATTAGACAGAGATTGGCCCTCTTCCCTCTGCCTGCACCACATCCTCCGTTGGAAAAAAAAAAATGACCATCAGATCAGAGAACAGAGCCTGCTTTGTCCCTTGCAACGGGGATCTGGAAGCATTTTCAATCATTTGCACTCCATACTCACTCAAACGCATTAATGTGATCAACATTGGGCCTGTTGTGGGCATTTTTTCCAGCAAATAGCTTGCTAACATTCCAGGCATGTACTCCCCTGAAAACAAGACTGAAACAGGGCCCTGAATATTCAATTGGAAAATCACCAAGAGCAAAAGCTTAGCTTGGCACGGCCGGTGTTGATTCTTAATAAGTGACTTCCTAAAGCTGAGGCATGGGGCTTACAGCGTCAATGACTTGTTTGAAAAATATTTTGTAGGTGCCTCATACCACTCTATTTCCTGTGGTATGCGTCATATTGTGAGCTATTCCAAGCCAGCCCGGTTAAGCATGCTAACTTTCTTCTCCCCCCAAGATTGTGGTGTTTAACTAAAAATGTCTTTATACAAGATGAGCTCATAGCTATTAGTGCTGATGTAGTTTTAACTGCTTGGATACCAACTGCCGTTGGTTGGAAATGTGCTGAAAAAGGGTAAGCCTGAGCAAAAACATATCTCATGCTGTCTAAAATGGCGGGATGGCAGTCCCAGTGGCAGAGTTGCTTCAGGAGGAAAAAGTTCCAGATTTAAGTACAATGCATACCTTTCACTTTCATTAAAAAGACTTACTGTTCTTAGTGTATTACTGAAGTCAAGGTGCTGAAGACATCTACAACACTGGAATAAAATGAACCCTTTTTATTCCTTCGGGTACTTTGTAAAATCTGCCCAAGAATAGAGCTAAGGTAATAGAAGAAAACAAGTGTATCTTTTTGATGGTGTTTCCTAAAAGGAAACAGAAGAAATGCAAAGACCTAGAATTCTGTCTCTAAGGTTAAAATATTTGTGAGTAGGATTTGTGTAAGGATCAAATCAGATAATGCATGTAAGACGTCTCGACAAGCCTTTAGAGCTCTAGCGTTGGGGAAGGGAACTCAGATTATTCACTGCCTATTATATGCCGCCTAGAGCTTTTGGCACTTCTACATACTGGAGAAAGTATTCTTCACAGCACTTATGATGTAGATGTTATTTTTTTCATTTTGCAAATAAGGAGAGAAAATCCCAGAGAGATTCAGCAAACTCCCCAAATTTACACAGTTGATTAACTATGGTAGCAGGATTCAAAACTAGGTCAGGATGAATATCAAGCTTGTGTTCTGTCCTTTACCTTGCTACTCACAGGTCAAAACGGTCTTCATGTCTATTACGGTTGTAATTGTCTACTGGTTTGAAAGGATGTGTGTTTGCCATGGTGTGAAGGGCTAGAACAGGAGATGAATACCAATCTGTGTCATGTTCTCCCCTGCCTCCCTCTGGTGAGTAGGTTACAGACACTGTCTAGTTTGGGCCCCGTACCCAGTGGGTGCCCAGTAGCTTTCAAGTGATTAGACATCGTACATGCCATCTCCGAGTGATTTGTATTTCTACAATAGGGCCTTTTATAACACAGAAGAGAGGAATTGATACTGTGGACACTGTTCGAGCTGTGTTTGCCTCTCGGGGCAAATAATTTTCCTTGGTGCCAGGAGCAGCTCTGACGTGGCTGTTCTACCCTTGTGTGGCCTGGGGCTTTGAGCTCCTGAGCAAGGGCTTGGCTGGATCTGGGGTGAGGCAGGCAGGCAGCAAGGTGGAGCCAGGGAAGCCGAATTGTTTGTCTGAAGAGGCAAGCATGGACGTTTCTATCTCCAGGTCTTTGAGGGCACTGGAGAATGTCTCATAGGAAATGACCAATACCTTTTCTGGGGCAAGAGCTGTTGGAAAAATGCACTGTATACAGCATTGTAAAGAGAAGGAAGAGCCTGTATTCTCCTCCACATTTAAGAAGGCACATAACGAGGCTTTACCCATGAAGTGGAAAAGGGGGCTTTGTGTTGTGTATTATCTCTAAGTGGTTTGGCTTTGTCAAGCTTACAGGCAACGGAATTATGCACTGGGACGGCGAATCGTTAGTTTATCCATTATCTGATATTTAGTGAATTATCTAAAGGAAATAACTTGTTTCTTGGTTGAGATTTGCAAGCTGGACAATTTTCTTTTCACAATATGGCTTTTTAGAAATATTTTTTAAAAATTGAAAATTCTGTGACTCTTTTCCCCCCACTGCTTACAGTTCTTAATAAATTTGCAAAACCACCTGTTCCAAATGTATAACTGAATGACAACTATGAGATTGGTTTCTGTTCTCAAGTTCTAAGTAGTTCATATTTTCTACCTGAGGCATTAGAGGAAAGCTTCCTTTAAGTGAGTAAAAAAATATTCGCTTATTATTTTGAGGCAATTCTGATTTCAAAAGTTTATCACCTCCGGATAGTGACATGTGGGGATAAGTCATATAAATATGTTGCTGAGCTAAGAAAACTTTGACGGTTTTTAGAATTATGTATTAGAGATTTCTTTTATTCTTGCAGCTTTAAGTCTACATCAGAACTATTTAATAAAAACGCAACCTTAGGAAAGGAAAAGAGATTTTTCTAATGAAAGCAGGTAAAGTGGGTGGCAGTCAGAAGTCAGTCAATTAAGGCCTTTTGCAACCTCAATCAAAAGTGAAAATTTTTTGTTACACTGAATACTCTTGTATAATTATTATGTTCCTTGCAGGCTGATTCACTCTCTCTTGTTAGAGAGACTTTCATCCTCAGCAAAGTAAATGGGAAGGAAACATGTAAGAAAATGTCAAAAGACTAAAACTGCGTGATCCATCATGGTGTTTAAGCATAAATTTGGAAATATTGGCTAGGAACAGCCGAAGTCCTCAACTCGTGACGTTTGAGCTGATTTGAGTTTTCCCTAAGCTGACTCCATAGCAGGCTTTCATGTTCACCATGGACATAAATTCACTGGGGCTCTTAAGTAAGGACTACGTCTGAAAGAAGGGAATAGAATGCTGGGATTTTTTCCTAAGATTACACATACCCCTTCAAGTAAAGTTCCATGCAACTTTCCTTCCCAGAGCGGTGCACACGAAATTTCAGGAAACAGCAGGTCTTAATTAGGCCTCCAGTTTATAGTTTCACCTGAAAAAATACATTAAAAAAAAATCATATACGTTTGGCTGTCGAGATTTTTCAAGTCAATAAATTCTTGCTAATTAATCACATTAACGGTGCTCCTTAAAAGTTGAAACAGAATCAGAAAACAAACCAAATTCCCCATAAATATCTAACATAAAGCCCTATTCACTGATGCATTTTCAGTTTCTAAGAATTTTACAAGGGTTTTTTTTTCCCTAACGGGACACACACACACACATACACACTATGTCACTATCTGTAGTCGTGTTACATTATCCGCATAGGAAAACAATTCTGGTGACAAAGTTTAATACTTCAGACTGATGTCATTGTATACACATACTCTGTGGCTTAGGGCCCTTGTGTGTGACTGTCTTAAGAGATTAGAGCCCCCAAACCCTCAGCGACACACGTCACCCCATCTTGGAGCACCCCCAAAAGGAGAAATGAACAATGTAGGGGCAAAGAGAAGATGATGAACTAAGGAAGCAGAAGCTAAGCGGGGCAAATGGATTTCCTCCTGCTTGTTCACCATTGCATTCTTCAAAAGGATCATAACCTTTGGTATAAACATGCCCCACTAATATCCTAGTTGCCGCCTTGGTCTGCTAGGGCACATACTGTACGAAAGCGGATTGCTTAAATCCCCTTTGGAAACATCAACAAATAGATCTAAAATCCCACCTCCCCCTGTGGTATGCTTCCTGAGAATAGTGCTACTGTTGTTCGTTAAGAAAATAACCTTTCAAACTCATAAACCTTAAGCTGCCCGCATTGCTTAGGTGTGTGTTTATCAAGATGCTGTATTTGAGCATATGTTGCAATTTCAAAACTTGTTACTACTCTGTGTGTAGTAGTTAGCCATTTCTCCAAAAGGATTTCTGAATGTGGTCAATCTGTTAGAGGGAGAAACGGCCAGTTCCTATTTTCAGCAAGTAATGAATTTTAAATCAGCAAAATGGGAGAATTCCAGTTTCAAGGGAGTTTAATTTCTTTTAAACCTTTCATATAGTATTATTAGGAGGAGATGCTCCTAATTTTATATATATCTGAAGGGGAAAATGGCTGGAAGAATTTCTGCTGTAACCCATCCTCCAAGAACAAATAGTTGATCACAGCAGAAGCGCAGCATTCTGTAAGATCCCTATTCAGAGATTTTAGTAGTACAGATTTGAGCTGATTTGATGTTGCATAGACAAAGAGAAAAATCACAATATTTTACCTTCAGATACTTGCCTTTGGACTTTTCTTTCTTTCTTTCTTTTTTTTAGTATGTTAAGCTTTTAATTTAATTTTTTTAATTTTTATTTTATATTGGAGTATAGCTGATTAACAGTGCTATGTTAGTTTCAAGTGTACGGCAAAGTGATTCAGTTATACAGATACATGTATCTATTCTTTTTCAAATTCTTTTCCCATTTAGGTTATTACAGAATACTGAGCAGAGTTCCCTGCCGCTATACGGTAGATCCTTGTTGGTTATCTGTTTTAAATATAGCAGTGTGTACATGTCAATCCCAAAGCTTGGTTCTTCTTTGGGGGGAGAACTTTTGATTTATTTTTCCTTCCTGACTCCTTTCCTCACATTTAGGTCTATATTCTCTGTATTGCCAGCCATTGAGGAAGACTAAATAAAAAGCAGCTGGTCATGTTGAAAAGAGTACTTGACCTAGTCCCAGTTAAGCCTCTAACTCAATGTTTAACTTGGGCAAAATATTTCACCTAAGTTTCTTTACCAATAAATTAAGGGGATTCAATCACTGATTCGCTCAACACACTCTCAGTGAGCGTCAATCCTAGGCAAAGCCCTGGGTTATATGCAGCTGATGCAAAAATGCATAACAGAGTCTCTGGCTTTTGAGGGTCTGTTACACGGGCAGATGTGTCAAAGATTGGAATGGGCATAATACCTGCAGATATAGTCCCTTTTTGATCAGCAGGTCTGCTACCCTTTTATTCACCACGTGGAAAGAAGGAAAATATGTTGTAAAGTAGCTCATGACAATTCCTGGAAGGGGGAGATAGTTGAGGGGGAGAGAGAGAGAGAGAGAGAGAAGCAGCAAGGGTCCTATGTTCTTCTCCAATTTTTTCATTGAAACTCAAGTTGAGGAATGGAGGTAGGATAAAATGAATAGGTTAGTTGAAAAACCCAAACCAGAGTGGGCTTGTGTCCCATTTCTGATTTGGGACGCTGAATGGAGGGAAATTGTTCTCTGCCAACAAGGAACAGCCACAACGAGTGTAGAAATGGTGGCATAGCACGAGGGAGAGAGAGAGAGAGAGAGAGAACCTTTTGTTCCCTAGCACCTGTTGGTCGCACTGGGGCAATCCAGAATTTCCCACATGTCGCCAGTGATGAGTAAGGCTGAGAGGCAGCAGGCCTGCCAGGGGGCTGCAGCAGTGGGGATGAGGGGAGCACCTAGCAGAGGCTGAAGACAGGACAGCCTCACCAGGGATCAGATGGAGTCCAGGGCCAAGACTCAGAAGATCCGAAGGGCAGAGAAAAATGAGGTCAGGCTGAGGTGCAGAGTGTGATCTGCTGGACCGTGGCTGCACTGAGAGGAGAAACTAGCATTACATCAGCTAGAACTTCATGAGCAGATGCAGAGAGGATAGAGACCAAAACGGAGACGGGTAAGATGAGTTTACCTCAGCCTAAGGCCCACAGGGGCCAGAAGAGAAGCACAGGGCCGGGTTAACACCAGGGTCCCTGCGGTATATGGCCGTAAGGATCTGTACGCTTCCCCTTGTGCTCATGTGTTATCTGGGAACAGAGCGGGGGAATCTGTGAATCGGGGAGACAGTCATGATGGGAAGTTTCAGCTTTACTTTGACTCTTTGCTAAGAATGGATCAAATTAACCTAAAAAGGGATTGTTTTAAGCTGGAAGATATTGAATCACTCTGAATTGGCAGGCTTAGGTCTTCTCCCGCCCCCAAGTGCATTACCGTGGGACCTCAGAACAAGATGCCGATCTGATATGGATGCTACGTACATTTTTTTTTGCACGTCTGTATTGCAATGTATATGGTACAGATGTGTCCTCTTTTATGATAATATAATAACAGCTTACCTTTTATTTCTAGTTTTTCAGGCACTCTCCCATCCATTATTTTATCTGCTCCTCTTGGTATGAGAGGGTGGCAGGTGAGCATTATTGCCTGTATTTAATAGGTGAGAAATCTGAAGCTCAGTGAGGTTGCCTTGCACCTCATCTATAACATGGAGACAAAATACTTACTTGGCCAAAGTTTCATGCTTATTGTGAGGATCAAATAGGAGTGGAGAACTCAGAGGGAGACATGGTTTCCTGTAACCGTAAGAACATCTAAAAGCAGATGAAGCAGGATGATATTGTAATCAAAGTGACTGAAGTGCAAATAATGCTGTCAGACTGTAGGGATGTTTTACCTAGTGAGAGGATTGCTATAAAGGTCTCAGTGCGTCCATTTAAGCGTGCGATGCTCTGATGAACCTCATGTTAAATGAAACGCTGGAGTATCGCGATTGGGTCCAAGGAATAGATGTCTTTTGTTATATCATGCAAAGAGCATGATTTAGAACATCTGATTCAAGTTCTGGCTTCAGCACTTAAAGGATAAGTTTGATAGGGGTATTAAGTACATTTTTCCTGGAAGTTTAAATGTATCGTATTTTTCAGCTATCAGAAATCTATGAAAGCTATGATAATTGCATGCTTTTTAAAGAATGTCATTTAGTTTACCCTCACAATTTCTGTAGGATAATAGAAGTGTGGTGCTCAATTAACCCAAGTTTTGGATCAATGGCAGGTCAAGGCTGCCTCCAGGCACTTCTGCTTTCTTAGGCTAAGCTTCTCAAGGCACAAGGAATGAAGTAGCCTCTGACCTTGGCTATCATGGCCCTATGTGGTCTGGTCCCTGGTGATGTCTCCCACTTGATTTCACATCCCTTCCGGTTCACTTACTACGTGCTAGTCACAGGCCCTTCATTCCACTCCTCCCTTTCCTGAATGAGGTTTGAGCATACAGTCTTCCTTCTGCAAAGATGGTGTTCCCCTCCCTGGATTTTCAGCTCCTTCTCATACATTCCTGCCCTCCATCACTGCCCCCTCCTCAGTGAAGCCTTCGTTAATCATTCCATCTAAATACAGTCCCATGATCTTCTCCACTGTAGCACACTTTTCTTCTATTATTGCACTTTCATATTTTGTAAACATCTGTTCGAGTGGCTGTTTATTGTCCATCACCTCATCAAGCTATAGGACGGCACTTTGTTTCACTCACCACTGCACAACTAGTCACTGAGACATAGTATAGAACTGTTGAATGAACAGGTAAATAATGAATGAACCACGCATATAAGCTCCTTCCTAGCCTTGAGTCTATGGGAATTTTGTACACTATTTTAGCATCTTTGTCCTGCATTTTAAGGATCTGTACTAACTCACTTGCTTCATAGTGTTAGTGTGAAATTAAATGAGAATTTATGTACAGCACTAAGCTTCCTGCCTGAAGTATATGCAGATCTGGGGGCTTGAAAAAATACCGTGCTGAAAGAAGAAACAGCTTTGGACATATCATTTTAGTGACAAGAAATTGTCTAAGATATTTCTTCTATTTCCTAAAAATACCCATCTTACATTGTACTGCAGACTGAGTGCACAATAAACATTCAATTTTGCTAATGATTTCGCTGAGAGGAATAACTCACTGGTTTTTCTGTATGTGCAGGGCAGAAGTAGCTATAAATTGGTATATATAGAAATATCAGGTTAAGGGCTTCATTTCCTGAGAGCCTGCGGAATGAGTGAATCTAGAGGGGAAGAGAATTTCAAAAACAATAGGAATATTTCTTTGCCACTTTTCAATCTAATTTTCTTTCCATTGAAAGCAGCTGTGCCTTTTCTCATTCTGACAATTCAGAAATCAGAGTAATTTGTTCTTCATAAATGCTTTGGAATATGCTGGCAGAAGCTGCTTCTGACAGTAGGCTGCTGGGTGTTCAATGGTGCTTGATTATACGGAAGGTTAAAAGACCACTGTGATTATTTCCTTCTTTGTAAAACTGTCCTTGTCTTATTACAAAACTGCTAATTCTCCCAGAAACCAGAGATTATCTAAATAACCTAGAGCAGAATAAGTACTATGTAACAACAGCAGGTTCTGCTCTTTTCTTTTTCTTTTTTTCCCCCGGGGGGTGGGTGACTTTTTAAAAACAGCCTTATTGAGATATAATTTCCATACCATGCAAGGCATACATGTAAACCATACAACACAGTGGTTTTTAGGATATTCAAGTCAGTATATTTTCAGTTTTAGATGCCATCACATCACCACAGTCAATTTTTAAAACATTTTAGCACCTCAAAAAGAAGCCCTGTACCCTTAGCAATCCTCTTCTACCTCCAGTCCCCTCCTCCCATCCCTTAAACAACCACTAATCTACTTTCTATCTCTTTAGCTTTTTCTGGATTTTCGTATGAGTAGAATCATATAGTACATGGCCTTTTGTGACTGGCATCTTTTACTTAGCAAGGTGTTATCAAGGTTCATCCATGTTGCAGCATGTATTAGTAGTTCATTTCTGTTTATGGCCAATAATACCCCATTATATGGATATACCACATTTTTTTAATCTATTCATCAGCTTGTGGACATTTGGGCTGTTTCCGCATTTTGGCTATTATGGATGGTGCTGCTATAAGCATTCATGCATGGGCTTTTGTGTGGAACATGTTTTTATTTTTCTTGGGTATATACCTAGGAGTGGAATTGCTGGGTCTTATTGTAACTCTATGTTTAGTCATTTGAAAAACTGCCAGACTATTTTCCAGAGCGACTGCACCATTTTCATTCTCATCAGCAGTGTGTGTGTGGGGAGGCTGTCCCTATTTCTCTACATCCTTGCCAGCCCTTGTTATCATCAGACTATTTGAATCCAACCATCCTACTGGTTGTGAAGTGATATCTTGTAGTTTTGATTTACATTTCCCTGACGATGAATGTCGAGTATCTTTTCTTGTGCTTATTGACCATTTGTATATATTACTTGAAGAAATGTTTGTTCAGATTGCTTGCCCATTTTTCACTTGGGGTAAAGGCAGATTTTTAAAAATGATTTCTAATTCATAAATTTTTTATAAAACCTAACAACTTTATGTGTGTATCATATTTAGCAATATCCTTAGGAAACTCACTGGATTAAAAAGAATAATAATACCTGACATTAGAACTCCTTAAAAAAAAACCAGGTTATTATATAGATCATTCAACAGCAACCAAAAAACTTTAAATAATAATGATTAAACTTTGCTGGTCATCAATGTCCTCCTGTTTGGTGTTCTCCAAGGTCTCCTACATTACAACTTGGATCCATATGTCAAGATGAATATCATTTCCAAAAATATTCTATTTAATTGCGACATTTTTCCCTTGTAAATTATTGCTCTAGTTATGAGACATTTTCTCAGATTTTCATTTGTCTATTACCCTGTTAGCACGTTAAGAACTCAGAGTTAATGAGAAAGATGTTTTGATTTTTTTTTTTTTTTCTCAAACAGCATCTCATCTTCTCTGGCAGGAAATTTTCTTACCTTACTATTGACAGAAGCCTATTGACCTATAGTAACTAGAGGTCATTGATGTCGGACACCTGGTCTCTGTCAGTCTAAGCCTGCCTGGATGGAGTGGGGCAAGCTTTCTCATACCTCAGCACACCAAATGCTGCCATCGACCTTCCCCATTTCATATTTATGTGGAGGGTATAACCATAAGCCATGGAACTTCCAGTAAAGTTCCAATCTCAAGAAACTGATCATTTTTCAAATGTATAAGTAAATAGGACTTAATTTCCCTAATGTTTAAAAATCTTCATATAAATACATTTATAAATATTTTTTAAAATCCCTTTTTTTCTAACCCAGTATCTTGATTTGTGTTTCAGGTACACAAACCTTCAGTGGGTTAACTGCTCACATCTCCCTTCAAACTGATATTCCATAAATATTAGTTTAATATTTATTTGGAATCTAAAGAGAAACTGGTTTCCAATTAACAAAAATTACATACAATAGGGAATTTTCCACAGGTAAGATGGAATATATAAGAAGTAATACATAATAAAGATTAATTGGAGCATCAGTTATAATAGCCAAAGTGTATAAACAACTAAATGTCCATCAGTAGGGGTTTATAAAATAATTATGGATCAACCACACAATAGAGTACCATGTGAGCCATTTTAAAAATATAAAGCTCTGGGCTTCCCTGGTGGCACAGTGGTTGAGAGCCCGCCTGCCGATGCAGGGGACGCGGGTTCGTGCCCCGGTCCGGGAAGATCCCACATGCCGCGGAGCGGCTGGGCCCGTGAGCCATGGCCGCTGAGCCTGCGCGTCCGGAGCCTGTGCTCCGCGACTGGAGAGGCCACAGCAGTGGGAGGCCCGCGTACCGCAAAAAAATAAATAAATAAATAAAGTTCTATATTTATGATATAAAACATTCTCCAAGATGCTTTAATTGAAAAAATACAAAGTATTGAGCAACATATATGTCACCTATTACCATATCAAAATATTTCTGTAGATAAATTTATAAATGCATGAGGTTTATCCAAGGAACTGAAAATGGCTGTCACTGAGGAATGAGGTGGTAGCTGAGGGGCAGGGGAAAAATGGAGACTTCTCACTGTACACCATGGAGTGTCTTTCCACCTCATGTGTATTAATGCTCTTTAATAATTCACAAATCTTATAAATAAAGCAAAATCAGGAATTTATTACATATTTTTATTACATGCTATTTCTCATATCGTACATCTTCTTGGGAGGCGTTGTAACTCCTAAAATTTAGGTAATCAAGTAACTTTTTAGCAAAGTGACTAGGTTTACATTATTAGCTTTCAGAAATTCTGCTGAGATGGCTAACTTTGTAGAACTACGTGCAAGCTGACTTCAGAGATTATGGTGCTCTTTATAGAGAGGGTGTATCAGTGAGGACCTAAAAAAAAAATCTGTTTCCATTCAATGTCTTTTTATTTCTCTGGTTATTTAAGAAGTTGAACGAGGAAACCTGAATTAACTGGCACCATATTTCTGATTTATTCCAGTATGTTTTATTGACCTTTCAGTCTGGAGCTCTGGGACCCTGCCCGTCTAAGTTGCTTCTTAATCCTTCTGTGGTTTCACATCAATGTGAGAGTTTTGCTAATGGTGTATTACTTAAAACTTAGTAGAAAATAAAATAACAGAGAATCTAAAACCTCATTTCAATTTTAACGCAAACAGATGTTTCAACTTTGGGGATCTCTTTACTGAAGACACCAACTCTTTTTAAATCCATTGTAAGACGCGACCATTTAAAACGTCTTCTGGGTTTCCCTGGTGGCGCAGTGGTTAAAAATCCGCCTGCCAATGCAGGGGACACGAGTTTGAGCCCTGGTCCGGGAAGATCCCACATGCCGCGGAGCAACTGAGCCCACGTGGAGCAACTGAGCCCACGCGCCACAACTACTGAGCCTGCGCTCTAGAGCCTGCGAGCCACAACTACTGAGCCCCGCGTGCCACAACTACCGAAGCCCACATGCCTAGAGCCCATGCTCTGCAACAAGAGAAGCCACCGCAATGAGAAGCCTATGCACTGCAACGAAGAGTAGCCACGGCTCGCCCCAACTAGAGAAAAGCCCGCGGGCAGCAGCAAAGACCCAATGCAACCAAAAATAAATAAAGAAATTTATATTAAAAAAAAAGTCTTCTTAAACATGACATACTGAAAAACAAGCAAGCAAGAAAAGAGCATAAAAGATGTTAAGAGAAATTGTGAGAGGAAGAATACAGAGTTGTTTCTTCATATCTTCATAGTTTTGGTTTAATTTCATTTTATTTATTTAATTTATTGTTGTTGTTTTTGGCTGCATTGGGTCTTCGTTGCTGCATGCAGGCTTTCTCTAGTTGTGGCGAGCGGGGGCTACTCTTCATTGCAGTGCGCGGGCTTCTTATTGTGATGCCTTCTCTTGTTGTGGAGCACGGGCTCTAGGGTGCACGGGCTTCAGTAGTTGTGGTGCACGGGCTTCGTTGCTCCGCGGCATGTGGGATCTTCCCGGATGAGGGATCGAACCCATGTCCCCTGCATTGGCAGGCGGATTCTTAACCACTGTGTCACCAGGGAAGTCCCGATTTAATTTTGTTTTAGTTTAATGGTTCTTGTTATAAGTACCATTTATGGTAATAATAATAATAATGAAAAATCATCTTATCATAGGAAAAAAAAACCCTTTATCCAGCTGTTATGACCACAGATTTTCCCTTAAGTTTTAGATAGATTCTTTCTACTTTTACTTATGTGTACTTCACGTATGTATGTGTGTATATGTTAAATATAGTCCCTTTGCTTTGTTACAAATGAAATCTGATTTTTTCCTGTTACGAAATAGTCTATATATGATCTAATAAACTTTCACTAAAGTGACTTGACCTTACTCGAGAATGACTCTGTATACTATTTTCTCCAGAAAATGGAGTTAAATACATATTTATCCCTAAAATTGTGGCAAACAAACTAAAGTGTAATTGGGAAAAATTATGTCAATTCCCTGTTGTTTAACACTTTAGCTAAGGATTTTTTTTTCAGTAGTAGCAACTAATCTTATACTCTGAAGCCTACAATATAATGCATGTTTGCACTGAAGAAAATCTAATCCAAAAAGTTCACCTGTGGAAAGTGGGGGAGGGAAGAGTAACGTCACAGTGGAGAAACCTGACAAGCAATACCTCAGGCAGATGATCAAATCAGCATCAACAGTGACAAGGAATGTTGATAGTACGTGCCCTTGATATGATGGGACGAATATGACACTACCTCTGCGTTCTTTCTCCCCAAACACACAGTCCCAGTTTAACCATGAAAAAAATTAGACAAATCTCAGTTGAAGGAAGTTCTTCGAAATACCTGCCTGATACTTTTTTAAAGTGTCAGTATAATCAGACGCTAAGTCAGAGAAACTCTTACAGCGAAGAGAAGACTTAGGACACATAGCAACAAAATATAATAATGTATCCTGGATGAGATCCTGGAACAGAAAACGGACATTATGTTTTCTTTTCTAAGGACGTTGAAAGAAAATGTGGATTTTAGTTAATAATAATGTATCAATTTTGGGTCATTAATTGTAACAAAGGTGTCATTCTAGTGTGAGATGTTTATAATAAGGGAAACTGAGTGCAGGGTATATGGGAACTCTCTGTACTATCTTCTCAGTATTTCTGTAAACCTAGAACTGCTCTAAAACATTAACAACATAGTTTACCAAGACTTAAAAATATAATATATCCCTTACATTCAGCAGGGAAAATTGGTACTACTGACAGACCCTACTGGCATTAGTTTAACACAAGGCATTATAAAGGTCATTTATTATTATTCTTTTTTTAGTTTGGATAAATATAACAGGAAAAATATTAATAATGCATGTATACGTAGACTTTTCCATTTTTCTCCCTCGCCACACCCAACACTCCATGGAGGAGAAAGGGAAAGGATAAAAGTTATGCAGGCAGATTCTCACTACAGAGGAATTCAGAGCTGAGAACAGTGCTCTCTGGGACCTGTTCATGGTGGGGATGGAGTGCGTGCGTGCGTGTGTGCGTGCGTACGTGCGTACGTGCGTACTGTATATGTTCGTATCTCTGTGTTGGGGTATTAGAAGAGACCAACCTAAGATGTTCTGTTGCAAAAGGCAGCACAGAGGAGATGTGAGAGATCGGAATAGTAAGGAGAAGATATGAAGCTCTTTAGGTGAAGGAGCGTGTTTCCCAGGAATTTCAGAGACCTGAAGAAATGAAGATTTTTAAAAATTAACTTCCTAAAGGATTGAAAGAGATGTAGGAGTAGAGACTGCAATGCCCTCTGGGATGGGATGATGTGTGTTATGTACGTATAAGCATTGCAGTTATATTATATGTATATATTTCTGTTTTTAAATGCAGTTTTAAAAAGGAAACAATTCATTACAATATGGATTACAACAATAATATCTTGTCAAAAAGTAAAATGCTACATATAGTTCAAAAGTATTCTCAGATATAAATATATTATAAGTATAGTTCTATTGCAAAATAGAATAGTGTAATAATGGGAACTTATTTTGAAAAATTCATTTAGGTATCATAGTCATTACTATTTTCTTTCAGAGTTTCTTTGAATAATCAGGATAGACTGTTTCTTTTCTGATTTCCTTACATGTGATATATATATGTCCCAGGAACTAAATTCAGAAAATTCAAAGGTCTACAGGCAACACTGACTGAGTCTTCTCTCTGATAAAAGAATCACAGTAAATATGATTTTAAATTTTGCATTTAATGCATATTTTTTATTTAAAAATAAATCTTGTACTAAACGTACATTTTAATATACACTTACAAATGTATTTTTCTCATTAATAACCCCAAATTTTCTAGGATAATAAAACAAAATGGATCTCATTTCTAATAAATTTTAAAGAGATTTCATCACTGAAGCAATTAATTCACAAGAGGCACATACAATTACGAACACAGCACAAAACAATTTGAAATACTCCTGTCAAGAGTTAACTAATACTCTGTTGATAAAAGATGAATTATAAATCAAAAGTTGATAAGGAATATAACGTATAGAATATAGGGTTTACTCATAAATGCTAACAACTCAAACCCAGTACTGTCTTCTTTGGATGCCACTTATACCACAAAAAAACACTAAGAGGGACAGAGAAAATAAAGCAGTAATGACTTCTCTTGTCAAACAACTTACTGTGGGGAGATAAGGCATATTCAGATCTGAATGCGGTATAGAGTAATGATAATGTAGGGTATCAGAGGTGGGATGAATTACTTTTCTCTAATAGAGATAAGCTGTGTTTGAGTTGGATCTTAACCATAAGTTGGATTTGAACGTTCAGCTTTGGCAAAGTAGGGCATTCTGGGTACAGTTAAGACCCTGAGCGATGACAGCATAACACAAAGGAAGAAGGCTTTGACGAATGCAGCAAAGCGTTAAACTTGATTGAAGTGTTTGAACACAAGTAGTTTGAGATAATATATGTTAAAGGTAATATGGTGATGATGCAGGGGAGAATGGTTGTAAAATGAGATAAGGAGGTCATTAAATCCATAGTTATCTAGATACTTAATTGAATTGACTGGTTCATTGATACAGTCACTTATTCAAGCATTTCTTGACTGCCTACTATGTGTTGAGTCATGGTGTATCCCTTGGACCCTCAGGACCTTATGCAGAAATCAGTTCCCAAACTTAACTTTATTTCTTCCCAAAGGGATTTAGGATTTAGGAAGAGTTAAGTAAGTCGAAGTGAACAAAGATAAGAATTCAAGGCTTCTTGCTGCCTGTCATCTTCCCTGATAGAACAACCAGAGGCTGCTTGATGTATCTGTGAGTGGTCTCACTCTCAGAAAAGCAACACAATGTAACCAAGGCCACACAGATCATGAGCCCAACTGGCTGACTCTGGACTCTTTCTGTATAGTGAGAGGCGGTCTGAGCATGAGGCTTCAGGGCATGGGCTCTGGATGCAAGTCTGGCTTAGAATCCTCACTGTCACTTGCTAGCTCTGTGGCCTAGGGCATATCACTCCATCTGTGATGAAGTTTCCTCTGTGTCACAGTTTCCTCATCTGTAATATAGTAAAGTGTTTATTTAGACCAGTGCCTGGTATATGGCAAGTACTTAAATATCAGTTAGTATTATAATAACAATTTAGCATGATTATAATTATTTAAATAATGAGGGATGACTCTGAAAAGAGTCTTGGGCATTTAATTTTTAAGACTGTGGTATCTCTCAGAGCCCAGAGAATGGTGCTCTCTAGCTCACGTCTTTCTGTTCAAGACTAGTGTCATAGAGTAGAGAGCTGTCCTATCTCTGCCTTTTCTATCCATTTGGTTTATGCCACACCTGTTTCCATCTAGTCCTGACATCCAGGTTGGATAAATGGATATTTATACATTTGAAAATGCATGTCTAATCCAAGGCTGGTTTATTTATTGTACTTTATGATAAATATACTAATGATGAGAATTGTAAGGCAACATCAGTATTTCCAAGAAGAAGATCAATAGATTAGTTCCCAATATTCCAGTTCCAAACCATCTTCAGGTAATTTAACATTTTAGATCCAGTGCCCATCTTTTCTTGACCCAAATTCCTGGTCAAATTATTAGATATCATTCTCTAAGAACCCAAGTATTAAACATTCTGTCACCCACCCCTTCTTTTTTTTTAATAAAATATTTTTTAGAGCAGTTTAAAATTAACAGCAAAATTGACTGGAAAATGTATAGAGTTCCCATTCACCCACTCACCCCCGCACTCCAATCTCTATTTTCTGTGCTTTCTTTGCATATCAATTATACCTCTTCTTAAAAAAAATTTTGCTGATTGCTCTAAAGTTTGCAATACACATTTAAAACTAATCCAAGTCCACTTTAAAATAACTGTAAACCACCTCACAAGCAGTATAAATATCTTATAATAACAATATTCCCAATTCCTATACCTCCCATCCCTTTTACCATTGCAGTCATTCATTACACTTACACATAAGTGTATACATATGCATAAGCATACTTAATCAAATACATTTTTGCTATTATTTCATGTAAACTATTTTCTGTTAGATCAATTAAGAATAAGAAAATAAGTTTTTATTTTACCTTAGCTTATTTATTCCCTGATGTTCTTTCTTTCTTTATGTAGATCCAAGTTTCTTGCTTATATCATTTTCCTTCTCTCTGAAGAACTTCTTTTAACATTATTTTTGCAAGGCAGGTTTACTGGCAACAAATTCCCTCAATTTTTGTTTTCCCGAGAAAGTCTTTATTTCTTCTTCACTTTTGAAGTATAATTTTGCAGGGTACAGAATTCTAGCTTGTTGTATTTTTTGTTTTTTGGGGTTTGTTTTTTTTTAAATGAACCAAATATTTCACTTCACTCTCTTCTTGACTGCATGGTTTCTGAGGAGATATCAAGTGCAATTCTTATCTTTGCTTTTCTAAAGGTAAGATTTTTTTCCTCTTGTTTTCTTTCAATTTTTTTTTGTCTTTATCTTTGATATTCTAAAGCTTGAATATTACATGCTTAGGGTAGATTTATTTGTTTCATTTATCCTGCTTGGTGTTCTCTGAGCTTCCTGGATCTATAGTTTTGTGTTTGACATTAATTTGGAAAAATTCTCAATCATTATTACTTCCAATATTGCTTTTGTTCCTTTCTCTGTTTCTTCTTCTTCTAGAATTCCCATTACATGTATGTTATACCTTTTGTAGTTGTCCCACAGTTCTTGGATGCTTTGTTCTTTTTTTTTTTTCAGTATTTTCCTTGTTCAGTTTTGGGGAAGTTTCTATTGTCATATCATCAAGCTCAGAGATCCTTTCCTCAGCCATGTCGTGCCCTAATGAGCTCATCAAAGGCATTCTTCATTTCTGTTATAATATTTTTGATCTCTAGTATTACTTTTTTAAAATTATTTTTTAAAGTAAATTTATTTATTTTATTACTATATTTTATTTATTTATTTATCTTGGCTGCGTTGGGTCTTCATAGCTGCGTGTGGGCTTTTCTCTGGTTGCGGCGAGCGGGGGCTACTCTTCATTGTGGTATGCAGGCTTCTCACCACGGTGGCTTCTCTTGTTGCGGAGCACAGGCTCTAGGCGTGCGGGCTTCAGTGGTTGTGGTTTATGGGCTCTAGAGCGCAGACTCAGTAGTTGTGGCGCATGGGCTTAGTTGCTCTGTGGCATGTGGAATCTTCCCGGACCAGGGCTTGAAACTGTGTCCCCTGCATTGGCAGGCAGATTCTTAACCACTGCACCACCAGGGAAGCCCTCTAGCATTACTTTTTTTTTTTTTTAATTTTATTTATTTATTTATTTATGGCTGTGTTGGGTCTTCATTTCTGTGCGAGGGCTTTCTTTAGTTGTGGCAAGTGGGGGCCACTCTTCATCGCGGCACGTGGGCCTCTCACTATTGCGGCCTCTCTTATTGTGGAGCACAGGCTCCAGACGCGCAAGCTCAGTAGTTGTGGCACACGGGCCTAGTTGCTCCGTGGCATGTGGGATCTTCCCAGGCCAGGGCTCGAACCCGTGTCCCCTGCATTGGCAGGCAGAGTCTCAACCACTGCACCACCAGGGAAGCCCTCTAGCATTACTTTTAAATTCTTTCTTAGAATTTCCATCTCTCTGCTTACGTTATGCATCTGTTGCATGTTGTCTACTTTTTCCATTAAAGCCCCTTAGCATATTAATCATAGTTTGTGTTTTAAAATTCTGGTCTGATAATTCCAACATTTCTGCCATATCTGACTCTGGTTCTGATGCTCGTTCAGTCTCTTTCAACTGTGTTCTTTGCCTTTTAAAATACCTCATAATTTTTTTTTTGTTGATAGGTGGGCAAGATATAGTGGGTAAAAGGAACTGCAATAAACAGGGCTTTATAATGTAGTGTTAGTGTGTGAGGGAGAGAAAATGTTCTGTGGTCCTATGATCAAGGCTCAGTCTTTTGCTGAGCCTGTATCCCTGGACCGTGGATTTTGCCAGTGCTTCTCAGTCCCATCACCCTCCCTTAGGTGGGGCAGGATGGATAGAGGAGCTGGACTCAGATGTTTCCCTTCCCCCTTGTAGGTTAGGCTCTGATAAAACCCCATCAGATTTAGGCTCTGGTAAAAATAGCTTCTCCTGAGGGCAGGTCTTATTAAGAAGAACAGAATGCTCTGACATATTTCAAAACAGTTCCTTTTTTCCTTCCTCTTCCAGAAGCGTGAGGGGATTTTCCTCCAGTATTCACTGTGGGGACCTGGTAGAGCTTCTGGAGGTAAAATTATCTTTGATTTTCTGTAGTTGGAAAATGATATATGTCTAGGTGTAGAGTTTTGTTTTGTTTTGTTTTGTTTAACACTTACCCTGCTTGGTGTCTGTACAAAAGTGCAGGGGATCCCCTGTGACTTGGCTCCCTGAGAATTTTTAACTCTCAGACTGGTCCACTCTGAGCCTCCAGCAATTTGTCAATTACAGTTCAGGTTTTCCTACCCAGGCACTGGTACCGTGGAAGTTTCTGCTTGTGGATTTATGTTCCAGTAAGTTGTGATTCTCTGTATCCATCTGTCTGTCTCTCCAATGTTGGGGGCAGTGGTTTTCCCTTTGACCTGACTTGTCTGACATGTCTAAGAAGAGTTGTTGGTTTTTCAGTTCATACAGCTTTTTACTGGTTAGGAGGGAAGAGTGACTTCTAAGCTCTTGATATGTCGGATCGGAAACCGAAAGTCACTCTGACCTCTTCTAAATACCCACATTTATGCACAACATCTGTGGAGCCCCATCAATTTTGATTATTGTTGGCTTACAGTAGGCTAGGCTTGGATCTTCCCATTCTGCAGTATTTGGGTCATCAGGAACATTACTGTGAAGTTCCGGTACATCTGGTTCTCACTTTGTCCAATAAGCTAAAAAAGTAAAACCTTCATTGTCAGCCTCTGAGGCAGTGGAAGTTTCACTGTGGAGCATGAGTCTGCCTTGCCTGTCCCTCCCAATAAACAATTGCTCACTGTGGGCCTGGGGTCCCCACCCAAGTTAAAAGACTCAGTTGCAATTTCAAAAATATCATAAGCAAGCACAGAATATTTATGCAAGGAAAGAGGACAATAGACTCTCCTTTAACCAAGTTATGTCTAGTTTAATTACTGTGGCATTGAATGGCATTGAGCAGAATCCTAAGAGCAACAAAAATAAGCATTGTCATAACCTTTAGAAATACTGTTCAATGTTGAACTTTTGCCTTTATTGCCTTTTTTATTCTCTTCTTCTACAGATTTTGTACCAGCACTGGTTAGCCTGTGTGGTCATTTATTCCGCAGACATTTATTGATTTGTCTAGTCCCAGTTTGTCCCCTGATGAGCTGTATGAGCTCTGATAAGGACTTATAAAATTCTGGATTTCAGTGTTCACAACTGAATTTCTGAATCATGGAATCCCTAACATTTCTTCTTTCTAGTTCCAAAAGTAGTTAATAAACTGTGGATTAGTGAGCAAGGGACCCATTAGAGTGATGTTACTCAGAGAAAGCTACTGAGAAGGCTCAAACCTGGAGGGCTGGTCTCTCACCTTTCCTTCGCCACCCCCCTACTCCAGCAAATTTCTGCGGTGCCTTCCAGACCTGGTTCCAATTTCATCTCGCCTGAGAGAATGTTCCTAAGTTTTCCTGTAGCGACTCCTCTCTTCTGCCTCCCAAGTCTCTCATACGGCATCTAGAAACATTCTGTGGTTCTGTGGTTTCCCTGTGTACATGCTGCTTTCCCTCATCCCAACACATCCCATACCCTGTGAGCTACACAAGAACAGGAACCATACTTCACTCATCTTCAAGAGAACAGAGCTCATCCATCCTATAATAAATGCCATTTATTTATTTCAGATGATTTGGGTAGTTGATTAAAGTCTTATGTTTTATGAATGTTATGTATGTTCCAAACAAGCCTATAAGAGTGCTCAGCAAGCATGTGTGTGTACCTTCTTTTTGTGTTTGCTTCAGTTCTGGGTACATGGCAAGCGGTCAGTAAGTGTATGCTATAGTTTCCTGAATTGGAAGAAGACAGATGGTGATATTCTTGATGGGCCTTTTCTTAAGAATCCCTGTTTATCATCACTGAAAGGCACTAATTTGCTTGCACATCACTCATATCAAGTAGAAGTGTAAATGGTTTAATCTGTGATTTTAGGCAACTAAAAATAGGCACACAATTGTTCACTCCTGGAGGGTAAGGAAGGTGACAGTTGGTCCTGCATTACAGAATACATTAAACAGTGCAAGGTCTTATAGCTCTTTTTAAAAATACTCTTATGACAAGGCTGAATCATGGGCCTGGGGAACCGGTGTGAGCAAGCAATTCCTTTGCAGCTCAGAGGGAAAAACACAGATTAGGGCAGGGATACTCTCAGTGTCGTTGCACCTTCTGCAATCCAAACTCTCCACCACACCCTCTCTTTGTGACTTGACTAATCTAACAGAAGGATAGAGTTGCCAGCATGCTGTTGTGTGCTTTCATTGGCAGTAGGTCCAGTGTTAATCCATTCTCAGGCCTGAGGGCCAGATGGGACCAGAGTGAGTTCCTAGCTATTCAGACAGGAAAAATGATGGGGGGGGGGGGATATTGTAACTTGTCAGGTGAATTCATTTAGGCTAATACAGGCAAAGTCTCCTCTTCCTAAAAAGCCGTAAGAAGGATTTTTAATTGACTTATTCAGATAATTGCTTAAATGTGTTTTGCCTCTGTGGGCAACTTTGGAGTTTTTTCTCCTTGCCTGTTTGTTGACGATATGGTCAGTAAATCCTTGGAAGACCTCGACACCTCGCCAACAGTCATCTTCTCCACCCTCAGCCTGACGTCATTCTAGGTGACTCAGTATGACAACCTCGCCTGGTGCTCCCTTGCCTGCCTCACCTTCAAGGACATCATTCCCCCTCTCAGGCCCCACTCCATGGCCACACCCTAGACCGCGTCACAGCCAGATCGCACTGCCACTCAAATAAAGCATCACATTCATTCTTAACCATGTGTTCCAGACACCGCCCCCTCACTCTCTCTCTCTCTTTCACATTATTGATCCCAACACACCAGTTCTTTGACTTTTCTGTATCTTCATTTGGAGTCCCTTGTCCCTTTTCCCATTAGGTCCCTCTTCTCTTCACTTAGCTCCTTACCCATGCCATCTCTTCATCCCTTGGTTTACCATTATTCTGAAACCTCTTGTTCTGTTGTTTCCCCATCACATCAGATGGAAGAAAACTCCTTAAACCTTACTAAAGGTAATTGCTACCCTCTCTACTTTGCGTTCAACTCATTGACATTTCAAGGGAAAAGTCACACAATAGTCAGGACTGGTCCACCACAGCTTTGTGTCTCTAATCTTGACGGGGCACCTATAGCTCCCTGATAAAAAAATATGTATTATATTTATATATATTATATTATATTATATTTTTCCTGGTCAACATGCTCCTATTCCATGCGGCATTTCAGACAATACCTACATCTCTCAAAGGTATGACCCCTCCCTCCCCAGCTCCCCTCTTCCCCATCAACCTCTAATCTTGTCTTCTGTTTCACAGAGAAAACAAGTACGTAATTAAACAGTAATTCCTTCAATTTACTTATATATATCCCTTTCTTTTTCTTCTTTCCCCTGTTAAAATGAAAGAGATTCTCTTCCTTTCTCTTAGGGGCTTAACTCTGATTATTCCATCTCACTCTGTATATTTAATACTTCCCTCTTCACAGGCAATTTAAATGTACATATATATTCCCAGTGGTGGGGGGAACACTCCCTTGTTTCTAATTTCTGCTCACTGCTCTCTCCTTAGTTGTTTTTTTTTTTTCCCTACTTAGAGTCCATCTTTTTGAAAGAACTGTCTACTGATATATCCACAGCACCCCTGCCCAACGATGACTCAACTTGGTGCTCCATTCTTTCTGCTCCACTCAGAGCATTTTTTAAAATTAATTAATTATTATTATTTATTTTGGCTGTGTTGGGTCTTTGTTGCTGTGCACGGGCTTTCTCTAGTTGCGGCGAGCGGGGGCTACCCTTCGTTGCGGTGTGCGGGCTTCCCATTGCTGTGGCTTCTATTATCGCAGAGCACAAGCTCTAGGTGCGTGGTCATCAGTAGCTGTGGCACACGGGCTCTAGAGCACAGGCTCAGTAGTTGTGGCTCACGGGTTTAGTTGCTCCGCGGCATGTGGGATCTTCCTGGACCAGGGCTCGAACCTGTGTCCCCTGCATTGGCAGGTGGATTCTTAACCACTATGCCACGAGGGAAGCCCCACAGAGCAGATTTTTAAAAGGCCACTAACGATTTCCTTGTAGCTAACTTCAAAGAACTTTTGTAAGTCTTTATCTTCCTGGATCTCTCACTGATAAAAACACAACTGATTGCTCCCTCCTTCTTTTTTTTTTTATTAATTTTTATTGGAGTATAGTTGCTTTACAATGTTGTGTTAGTTTCTGCTGTGCAGCAAAGTGAATTAGTTATAAGAATACATATATCCCCTCTTTTTTAGATTTCCTTCCCATTTAGGTCACCACAGAGCATTGAGTAGAGTTCCCTGAGCTATACAGCAGGTTCTCATTAGTTATGTATTTCATACATAGTAGTGTATATATGTCAATCCCAACCTCCCTCCTTCTTAAAGTACTTCCTTTCATATTTTCCATGTCACAGCACTGCGTGGTTCCCCCCCGTGTCTGTATATGTTCATTCATGGTTACCTTGCTGTCTCCTCTTCCTCAGCCCATACCTTTTAACTTGATGCTACTCAAAGTGTAGTCTTGATGCTTTTCCTCTGCCATTCCATACCTTGCAGTAGGCAGAATAATAGCCCTCTCCCCAGGGATGTCCACATCCTAACTGCCAGAACCTGTGACTATGTTACCTTACATGGCAAAAGGGACTGTGCAGATATGATTAACATAAGGACTTTGAGATGGAAAGTGAGCCATTGTAATCACAAGAGTCCTTATGAGGAAAACAGGAAGGCTGGAGAGTCAGTGAAGGAGATGTGGTGATGGACGCATAGGTTGTACCTCTGGAAGCTGGAAAAGGTAAGGACATATATTCTCTTCCAGAGCCTCCAGAAGGGACGCAGCTTTGCAGACACCTTGACACTCTAAGACCTACTACAAACTTCTGACTTCCAGAACTAGAATACATTTGTGCTGTTTCAAGCTGCTGAGTTTGTGATAATTTGTTACAGCAGCAATCAGAAACTAAGACAACCCTCTCCCTGTACAATCTCATCTGAGACCTCAGGTCATTTTTTCTTTACGCATCAGAAGGTTCCTGAATTAGTTATGGCAACTTTGTTGCTGTAACAAACTCACCCCCTAAATATATGATTCCTCAGTCATAATACAGGTTAGATGTTTCTCCTGTAGCAGGAATGGGTCAGTGAAAAGTTTAGCAGAAGGACCCCTCCTCATTTGTTTAGTAACGCAGGCTGACAGAGGTCCTGCCATCTCCAGCATCTGCTAAAAAGAAAACGAGCATGGGAAAAAGACCATGGACCAGAGCATGTGAGAAGTTTTTATAGGTCTAGTTCATAGGTGAAGTATTTTTCTTCTCATATTCCACTGGCCAGATTTAGTCACACAGCAGCATCCAACTGCAAAGGATACAAGGAAATATGGTCCACTTATGTCCCCATGATGAAAGAGAAAATGTGGATTTTGTTCAGCAGCTTTGTGAAATGTCTCCCAAATCTTATTTCTAAGTCAGACCTATTTGCAGACAACTGGAGCCACATAGCCAACTTCGGACTGGATAGCCCTGGTTAGAGGCATCTAAGAACCTTGAACTCAACATTTCAGAAATTAAATCCATCATCTTCTCAATCCTGTATCTCCAGCGTTTTTATGTCGCTGAATGGTAGCACTATTACCCAAGTCAGAAACATGGGGGCCATCTGTGACTTCTCTCTCACTCCTTAATCAAGCACAAGGTCCATAGTGAATAGAAGAATTATGTTTCAATTTTGTTCAACTCTCCAGCATGACTGCCACCATCCTTAATCCATGCCATCACCATCATTCACCTAGAGCACTGAAAACGCCTCAATTTGGATCCATTCTTAATCCCCACAGTCTTCTGTAAATGCCAATTCCCCAATTTGTGCCATTCTCCAGTTCAACCAGTTGTAAGTTTTCCCAGTATTCTTAAGACAAAGTTAAAACTTACCACGGCTTCCATGACTCTTCACCTCCAACCCCTCCCCACACAACTCTGTCCTACTGTCACACCAAACTCTTTCCAGGGTCTTTAAGTCTCCGTGGTGTCTCTTGCTTTTGGATCTTGATAAATCCTATTCCCCTGCCCTGGTTCCTTCTCCCTCTCCCCTCAAACTTTACCAGTCAAGTCTTAATTTATCTTTCAGACATCAGCTCAAAGGCATTTTCTCTGAGAAACATTCCCTGGTAGCCCATAAAAACTTAAAGCCCAGAGTATATGCCCAGTAGTGGGATTGCTGGGTCATATGGTAGTTCTATTTTTAGGTTTTTAAGGAACCTCCATACTGTTCTCCATAGTGGCTGTATCAATTTACATTCCCACCAACAGTTTAAGAGGGTTCCCTTTTCTCCACACCCTCTCCAGCATTTATTGTTTGTAGATTGTTTGATGATGGCCATTCTGACAGGTGTGAGGTGATACCTCATTGTAGTTTTGATTTGCGTTTCTCTAATGATTAGTGATATCGAGCATCCTTTCATGTTTTTGATAGCAATCTGTATATCTTCTTTGGAGAAATGTCTATTTAGATCTTCTGTCCATTTTTGGACTGAGTTGTTTGTTTTTTTGGTATTGAGCTGCATGAGCTGCTTGTATATTTTGGAGATTAATCCTTTGTTAGTAGCTTCGTTTGGAAATATCTTCTCCCATTCTGAGGGTTATCTTTTCATCTTGTTTATGATTACCTTTGTTGTGCAAAAGCTTTTAAGTTTCATTAGGTCTCATTTGTTTATTTTTGTTTTTATTTCCATTTCTCTAGGAGGTGGGTCAAAAAGGATCCTGCTGTGATTTATGTCATAGAGTGTTCTGCCTATGTTTTCCTCTAAGAGTTTGATAGTGTCTGACTTTACATTTAGGTCTTTAATCCATTTTGAGTTTATTTTGTGTATGGTGTTAGGGAGTGTTCTAATTTCATTCTTTTACATGTAGCTCATTGCAGCACTATTTACAATAGCCAGGACATGGAAGCAACCTAAGTGTCCATCAACAGATGAATGGATAAAGAAGATGTGGCACATATATACAATGGAATATTACTCAGCCATACAAAGAAACAAAATTGAGTTATTTGTAGTGAGGTGGATGGACCTAGAGTCTTTCATACAGAGTGAAGTAAGTCAGAAAGAGAAAAACAAATACTGTATGCTAATACATATATATGGAATCAAAAAAAAAAAAAGGTTCTGAAGAACCTAGGGGCAGGACAGGAATAAAGATGTAGACGTAGAGAATGGACTTGAAGACACAAGGAAGGGGAAGGGTAAGCTGGGACAAAGTTAGAGAGTGGAATGGACATACATACACTACCAAATGTGAAATAGATAGCTAGTGGGAAGCAGCTGCATAGCACAGGGAGATCAGCTCGGTGCTTTTTGACCACCTAGAGGGGTGGGATAGGGAGGGTGGGAGGGAGATGCAAGAGGGAGGGGATATGGGAA
Organism: Globicephala melas; assembly: GCF_963455315.2. Classification (NCBI taxonomy): domain Eukaryota; kingdom Metazoa; phylum Chordata; class Mammalia; order Artiodactyla; family Delphinidae; genus Globicephala; species Globicephala melas. The sequence goes on from NC_083331.1 coordinate 53,179,104, forward strand.
TATATGTATACATATAGCTGATTCGCTTTGTTCTATAGCAGAAACTCACACAACAATGTAAAGCAATTATACTCCAATAAAGATATTTTTTAAAAAAAGAAAAAAAAATCTTAAAGCCCACTCCACACTCTATTTGTGTAATCACCTTTCTTTCCTGAGAAATTGCAAGTTATGTGAGGGCAGGAGAAGAGTCTGTCTTATTTTTTTTGTCCTCAATGCTTAGTCTAGTGCCTATAAATATTTGTTTAAAGAAGGAACAGATCCTCATTTATGTATGTCTAAGGTATATGAAGCTAGGTAAAGACTAAGGCATTTATATTCTTCTCATCACTTAGGTCCCGTTCCCAGTTTTACTTATAATTTCCTAACTGGTTAAAATTAACATTAATAACAATAGTAGCTGCTGTCACAGCATGATCCTCAATCACAAAAAGCAGCTATGTTTTATGTATTCAGTTATTGTTTGTTATCAAATTAACTCATTTGTAGTGCTTCAAAGAGACAATAATAACAAAGTCACTACTCTGTATAGGTCAAGAATGCTTTACAAGTAAACACAAAAACAAAACAAAAGTTGTTTCTAATTCAAGAAAATGTGTATAAATTATATATAAAATGTGTGCCTATATCTACATACATATTCATGTGTATACATACATTTTATACATAATTTCCTTTTAACCCAACTTCATAAGCTTACAGCAGCAGAAAAAATACATAATTTTATGGTTATTAAACACTAGCTAGAAAGAGCCTAACATAGTTCTCATGTTGGTCCTACACTTTCTCATATGACAAAAGAAGGAGAATTACTTGTGAAATCATTGTGGTCAATATGTTCTACATTTTTCTAAGTCAAACCAAGACTATCTCTAATTATGAGCAATGAAGTGCATTTGTTTAACTTCAAGCTTGAAAGCATTTGCTTAAAAAATAAATAAATAAATCATTTTGGTATGAAAAGTTTTGGGCAAATGCTTAATAAATAATAAAATATACCTTTTTTTGACTTTTACTTTATTTTTTTATACAGGATAACTTATTAGTTATCCATTCTATACATATTAGTGTATATATGTCAATCCAAATCTCCCAATAATAAAATATACTTTTAATGCCCTAAACTATGTTAATATGAGGTTAGGAATAAGACTTCAATTACTCCAAAGTCTGAAAATTCAGAATCACCATTCCCAAGGAAATCATAATCCATCTCCCTAGTGTACAATTCTGTTTTCAAAAGAAGCTCTTTTAACAGAGCACAATGTGACCTTTTATTTGGAACATCAAGCAGCTCAATAAATTATTATGGGAAGGAATGGATCTAGGTAAGATTTAGGGGCTTTGATTTGCATTCAAATGGCATCATTTCTTAAATCTTATCTATACCTTTACCAGTGGAGAATTTAATAAAGGATGGAAAATAACACTAACTGTAAAAGTATGCATACAATTGGTCTTTAATGATAAATGTAGAAATTTTTTACTAGACGATAAATAGGAAAACATTTATTTTTTTCTGCTGAGTGAATTTGTAACCCCAAGCCAATTTCTGCTCCAAGTAATTTGATGAGTAGTTTGATGTTTTTGTCTGTAGTAACTTTCTCATAATTTTCTTTGAGTTTGGGGAAGCAAATTGTTTGATAGTAATAATCAGGCTTAAAGATAAAATTGTTCTGACTGATTCTTAATGACTCTGAACTGTTCGGGGAGCCATGGAAAAACTACTCATAGAGAAGAGGGAGCAAAGACATAAAACTTAAGAAGAGGGAAAAATGTCCATGGGGATCCGGGAAACGAGTTTAATCTGAGAAAAACGTATTTGGTTCTTAATATTAGAACAAACAATCTGGAAACTATTACGTGTTGGTTAAAAGCACCGTTTAAAAATTTTTTTCTTTGTTTTGTGGGGTTTTTAAAATTCAGTCAGATCTTGGTTTTGAATACTGGCTCCTACTTATTCTGTGACTGTGGGAAAATCACTCCACTGGACCTTCACTGCCCTGTTTGTAAAAAGGGATGAGGTTGGTTCAGGTTTAGAAATGGCTCAGCAAATGGAGGTGCCCATAATGTGTACGACAAATGGGAGGAGACAGAAAGAAAGGATACTAGTTAAGCATTTATTTCAATACCTCAGCAGTGAGATGAGGGTGATTCTCAGTCGGCAGGAGTGAGGGGACTTTTGGCAATGTTTAGGGGCACTTTTGGTTGTCACGACTCGGGTGGGGTGTTATTGGCATCCAGTGAGTAGAGTCCAGGGACACTGCTAAACATGCTACGATACACAGAATTGTATGTGTATTATACATACAATACAATACACAGAACAGCCCCCAACAAAAAGAAGTATCCATTCCAATACATCAGGAGTGCCAAAGCTGATAAACTCTGTCCTAAGCTAAGGTGTGACAGTGAAGATGGGATGAAGTGGACAGATTGAAGCAATGCTTATAAAGCTAAATCAAAGGGGCTGGTAACCGACTTGATGTAGAAGGTGCCGTACTTACAGGAACGTGGTCTGAGTCATTTATCTTAACACCTATTAAAGTGCCCTGCACATATGTGGTATTCCAAAATATTTGTTGAGTGAAAAAAGTAATTGAATACATGAATGATTGAATAAGTGAATGAAAAGAGAAACAGGAATTGAGAATGACCTCCAGTTGTTGGCTTGGGCCATTCAGTTAATAGTGGTGACAGCCTCTGGGATGTGGACATACGAAGAAAAGATGGTCTTAGGAAAAAGGTGGAGAGTTCAGGAATGGTCTTGAGATGCCTGAGACAGCTATTTACAATACATATAGACTCAATAGTTCAGCTGGTCGATGCTTCAATTGTTAATTCTGCTAAGTGGGATAAAAATGTTTATAAATGGAAACCCTCCTTGAAAAGAGTCTTTTAAAATAATATTGGATATTTATAAATTAAAACCAAGAATAATTTCAAGTCATTATGATAGCTAGAGAAATCTAAAATTTTCATTTTATTATTATTTTCTAGGGAAAGAAAATTTAAAATTCCAATTATGTGATCTTAGAATGCTAAATATTTTCTCTCATCATAATGCTTCTTGCCTAACTTCACTATTTTGGCTCTGAAGTGAAGTAAAACAAATTTACTCATACCATGTAAGCACCAGAGGCAGGGAGATTACTTTCACACTCAGATGTGGTTAATTGTTCTTCTCCACACTCATCTCTTCTCCAAAACCATTCTGTCCCCGGGGTCCATCTGCCATTGACCTATTCTCCAATGGCCCCTAGAACCAAATGCAGACATTTGTCCCCAGGATTCCCTTTGCCTATATTCAGAGAGTGCCACTCAATGGCCTTGCTGAGTGGTTTCTATGCCACTGATGAGGCACAGGAGTGCTGGAGATACCAGGGACATTGAGGTCATTACCCCTGTTGTTTGTACCCCTGTCACTTCACTCTGGACATAACACTTCTCTTCATACATGTCTTTGCCATGAAGAGAATATGGCTCTTTCTTGAGTCTCTTCTTATCCTCAAAGCCACCCTGTTCTTTCAATTTTTAAAACATTACCTAAAACCATTTAGGGAAGATTCCCTAGGGCCTGGGGCAGAGTGTATTTGCAAAGTGCTACACCACCATGCCCAGGAGAGAGCTCAGGAAACTTGATTCTTCTCATCTCAGGGCAAGTTCCTTGCAGGCCATGGCACCTGTTGGTGGATGGACCTCACCTCACCTTTCTGTTCAAGGGCGTTCATCTCAGTGACATTTATGTTCTTGGAGATGACAGTAATTATCATTTCTGTAAATTTTCCTCATCATATTGTCCAGAAACTTCTGGAGCCGGAATGCAAACAAGACACGTGAGGACTTGACCTGACATCTCAGTCTGGTCAAGGTGGACCCCCAGAATATATCTCACACCTGTCCTTTCTTATCTAATTTTTAAGTTAATTACTTTTATTTTCATATTGGCGCTGGCTGGAATTTTATTCTTGGACCATCTGCATTGACTGACTTTTAAACCCAACAGAATTAGTGCTTCAAAACATAGCCATTGACATTGTGCATTTTGTTCTCTGTTGCCTTTTTTATACCCCTTTACGATACCAAATGCTGCCTACATGGGATCTTAGCAAACACACTGAAAGGGAGCTGTGATTGGACTGAGTCCTTTAATCATGGCCTAAAATTATTTTTGGTCAGACTTTTAAAGTCTGAGTCCATCTTGTGAATTCTGTGGTCAGGGGTGTTGGCAGTCATGCTTTCCAGAAATATTGAGACATCAGGAAGAAGGCCCTGAAGCGAATGCAGATGTCAGCACCTTCATTTATAAGAACTCACACTGCCGTCATGGAAAACATGCTGATGCCAGAAAGAGGGAGGAGAGATTAGAGGAGCTCTTGAAGCAACAAGTTGGAGATGGATTTCCTGGTGGGAGTGCGTGCACACTGACACAGAAGGATGTCAGAAACATTTTTCCAGGTTTTTACAAATCTAGCAGAGGAACATTTTATCCATTTGTCAAAACTGTGAGCCCTGCTGCCTCAACAGCTTTAGCTTTTTGTTGAGTTTTAAGTGACTGAAATGATGAAGACAAGTTCCTTGTGAAGTCTCACCAAAAAGCATCAGGAAAACAGTATCTGTCCATGCATTGAAGCAGAGTGCACGTTCTCATGGAGTATTTTCATGTCAAAATCAGTAGCTCTGTGGTTATGAAGTCCTCTTCCTGTCAGCTGTTCACTCACTACCAGGGACTACAGGTTGAGGGTTTTTTTGTTCTTTTTTTTCATTTTTAAATTTCTTCTATTGAAAGCAAGTAAAGATAATAACAGAAGACATTGGTTTATACAGAAATCCTAACGTGCCACCAAGAAGGTGATGTTTTCTATGATCCCATGATCGAAGTTTGTCCCATGAAGGATTCATCTGGTTCTGGACATAGTTCTGAGAGTTTTTATATCCATTTTTGTGAAGCTTGAAGAGACTTCAGTGTAACACCACACCCCAAGAAGTCTCTAAAGTTGTTAAAGTATTAAGAAAGACATAACTGTTTAAAGCCTAGTTCTTAAACGAAATCCCTTGTGGAATATGAAAAATCTTCTAAGGCTGCAAGGCGACAGTGTGGCACTGAGGACGGACGTGGCTCTGTTCATTTAGAAAATACCATAAACGGCTTTATTATGGGAATTTGGTAAAGAAATCTTTCATTAATAGGAAACATTTGGCTCTACACTGCAGAGAAAGTGAGCTTTACATAATTTGTTAAGATCTTTCAGAGATTCAATATCCTTCTCAGTCTTAATGTAAGTACTGTATAAATATATGATCTTGAAAAAAAAGCTTATAAAATTCAGTTGTAGGTAATGTGATTTCCATTTTGGGGTTGTACCCTTTTGTTGTTTACTGAATTCATTTAATGTCATTGGGAAAACCATTCAAATTCCTACCGTAGGCTGATGTGATGTAGATGGTCTTTGTTAGTGAACCCTGATGGAAAGAGCTATGTCAGGATTCTGAATTTCCAAATTCATCTAGAGGAGTCTCCAGTGGTATACGCAGAAGGGGGGCATTTCAAACACAGAATCGATGACTATGGGCTTTGATTCCAAATCCCTGTGAAATCCTGAACCTGTTGATATGGCCTGGACCGCATGTGAACCTTTGAACTTCTACTGTGCCTTAGTTTACACCTAGAACGTGAGCTAGTCCAAGCAGACTGCTTTATCTCCTTCCCCTGAGGACCTCTTGGTATTCATCAGTAAAAACTCCATCTGGGTCTCTGGCTCAGCTCAGAATATTTTTCCTGAAAAGTGTGTTTCCCTGGAATAGAAAAGTGATAGTGGTAAGCCAGGCATGACCCCAAAACACTGAGCAATCTCCAGATTAGAGTTTGATTACTTAGAGTTAGCTAAGAACCTTGAAATCCAATTTAAGTGTCAATGAGCACTGGGGCTATAGCCTTTGGTGCTCCAGGGTGGGGTGGGAAGCTAGATGTACGTGGATTTGGCCAAGACTTCTCTCCCCTGCCTTGCTTACCTGGACTCTGCCAGCTTCCTTTGAATCTACATGGGAGCCAAGATTTCATCCTGTGAGCCAGAAGAGTGACATGATGATATATGCATTTTCAAAAGAGAACCTAGAAGTCATCTGAGTGACAGATCAGAAGGGGAGAAGGCTGGAGCCAGGGCAATCAAGGTCATTAAATATTCCAGTTGAGAGACCAAGAAGATCAGCACAAGGGGAGAGAGCTGGTTAAAGGAATAATAATGGAAAATGACTCTCAAGATGCAGTGGGAAGGTTTCCCAAGCAGGTAAACAGGGACTTTTATTTTCTGAGCTTATCAAATGGCATGGAAGAAAACTGTGTAGGATAGGAATGCAGCAAACCTAATACCCAATGTTGAAAAGATTTTAAAGTGAGTGAAAGATGGTGGTAAGAAGTAGAATAATCCAAAGTGTAAGGAGTTTGCTGATGCCTCTTCCTGCTCTCCTTAAAACCTCAACTAAGACAAGTATTAATTTGACATCACAGAGCACTAGCTCTTCACTTTGTACACATCTTGATGAAGTCTCTCCTGTAACACACGATCCCTAAATAATGCATGAGGGCTCTGCTTCCGCCCGCAGCAGTCACTCTGCCTTAGTGGTTTCTACCATCAGAGATGGTGCTTCCCTAGCACATAAAAGCAAGTGATCATTATCATCAATCCCCTGGCTTCATTATTATTTCACAGGATGGACTGCAGAAGATAAAGGATAAATACCCCTTTCTTACTGTTCATTACCAGTCACATTTTCTCATATTCAATTTCATTCTTCCCTTCCAAGAAATCTAAATAGAAGTAGATATTGCTTTTGGAAATGTGTTTCTTAATGGTAAGAAATAGCAAATTAAACCCTGAAATGTAACTTTAAATGTGCATTTTATGTCCTTCAGATAAAGCAAAAATCTGTGCTTTGTCGTATCTCTAGGGGAACATATCAGGAGATGGGTATTTTGTGTTTAGCAGGAGGAAAATATGTTTACCATTTTTTCAGTGCCTAGAATGAATGAAGTGTCTAAGATTTCTTGCTTTGTAAGCCCTTTTCCAGTTTAGCAGAATCAAGGGGGAAAATTCACCTGCAATGTTGATAGACAACCTGACAGGACATGGACTACAGTCACAAAAAACTTCTGATTGAAAGATTTATTTCCTGGAATAAATCCATGCAGATAAAGTGGCTAGATAGAGCAGGATGGAATAGCACACAGTTGCTTACATTTTTCGTGTAATGAAAATGGTTTGTTCTTTGTATTAAATATTCTAAATAGTCTCACTCTCTATATTAATTGATGGAATTAAAGCAAGCTAGATATTATGTGCACGTGTGTCATTTCTTCTTTTTTAAAAATTTTATTTTATTTATTTATTTTTGGCTGCGTTGGGTCTTCATTGTTGTGCGCGGGCTTCCTCTAGCTGCAGTGAGTCGGGGCTACTCTTCATTGCGGTGCGCGGGCTTCTCATTGCAGTGGCCTCTCGTTGCGGAGCACAGGCTCTAGGTGCGCGGGCTCAGTAGTTGTGGCTCGCGGGGTCTCGAGCGCAGGCTCAGTAGTATGTGGCACACGGATTTAGTTGGTCTGCCGCATGTGGGATCTTCCCGGACCAGGGCTCGAACTCACGTCCTCTGCATTGGCAGGCGGATTCTTAACCCCTGCGCCAGGGAAGCCCTGCACGTGTGTCATTTCTGATTGGCCCAGTGCAGTCTAAGTAACACAAGACTGGAAACAAAAATGGTAATGCATTCTGAAAATCACAGTCTTGAATCAGCAAGCTATGATTTTCAGAAGTAAAAGCACAGTAAGTCTCACTGTGAGGATCCTATTCCCTGTTTAGCCTCATATGAAAAACGTATCAAATCCAGACCTTCACTGTGTAGTTTTCTATACTTAGAGACAACACTGCTGATGGTGTGATTCTCCCTGTAGGCAAGTGTGGAAGAAAAGCTTGATTTTTGTGTGTAATCTTTGCCTGCAAACAGGGTCAGCCTCATGGGGCACTCACTCAGGGCCCAGTGCCCAGAAGGGCCCTGCACTTGGTTTAATGCTCTGCTATCACCAACCATTGAAACTCTTTCTCTTTTTTTTTTTTTTTTTTTTTTGCGGTACGCGGGCCTCTCCCTGTTGTGGCCTCTCCCGTTGCGGAGCACAGGCTCCGGACGCGCAGGCTCAGCGGCCATGGCTCACGGACCCAGCCGCTCCACGGCATGTGGGATCCTCCCGGACCGGGGCACGAACCTGTGTCCCCTGCATCGGCAGGCGGACTCTCAACCACTGCGCCACCAGGGAAGCCCTCTATCTCACTTTTGAACAAGGAGCCCTGCATTTTCACTTTGAACTGGGCCCTACAAATTATGTAGCCAGTCCTGCCTGCTGGATCTGTTATCTTGCAGATGTATCTTTTTGCTTTATAATGCACGAAGGCTTTTTTCTTTCTTTTCTTTGTAAAAATTGCATAGCCTCATTTTGGGGGCTGATTTATTTACACTCATGGATTCCGGATGACAGGGTATTGTTCGTATTCTATTTCTATTCTTGGAATTAGGTCTCCCTTCAACCAATACACACACACAGTTTAATAACATGATCTCTTAATTATAGGTAATGATATAAGATAGAACTCTGAAGTCTAACTTCCATGACAAATATTGAATACATTCCTCTGGCCTTAGTTCTCTGAGATAAGAATCTCTGTGCATGTTTCATACACTCACTTGCTTTTTCCCTGATAGTCTTTCAATGTTTACTTGCTTCCACTTTTAAGCTGCAACTCAATGGGTTAGTTCTGTCAAAACTGTGCTTCAGAAAAGCCTAACTAAAGAAGAGTGAAGCCAGATGTTCACAAACATTTTGATTAATTTTTCCCTTTTAAACCACTTTTGAATTTTGAAATGCTTTCTGAAGAACAGACTTAGCTCCCTACTACATCACTCGAAATAGGATTAACTAAATTACAATCAAGTAATTGTCTCTTGCATCTCTATTGAGAAACTCCATGTCCCTCAATAAATGTTTTAATTTTTTTTAGACCACAAGATTTCGGCTAATTAGATATAGTTAATTCACCCATATGTTAGTTTTTGAAAAGTTTAAATAGTTATAAATTTTTAAAGTTGGATATTCTACCTTCTTTTAAAACATGGAAGGGTCTAGCATCGATGATCCATCTGTTCTTAAATTAATGAAGTCCAATCTATCTATCGTTTTCCTATAAATAGTGTTTTTGTGTCCTGTTTTAAAGATCTTTGCCTTTCCTAAGCTCATGAATATATTCTCGTGTATTATTTTACAGAAAATGTATTATTTTACTTTTTATATTGAAATATGTTCCATCTGGAGTTAAATTTTGTATATGATATTAGATAGTGAGGTGGGATTAAAGGCTCATTTTTGTTTCTGTTTGTGGACATCCAATTCATACAGCACAATTTATTGGGAGTGGAATGCAAAAGAAACTATCATTTTCACTGCTTGTGATGACACTTTCACCATCAGTGAAGAATTTGTAGATATGTTGGTGTGTTTCTGGAATATTTTGTTCAATGTATCTATTGTCTATACTTTAACCAACAGTAAACTTACAATATCTATAGGTTTCAATATCTGGTATTATAGGTCTTCAACTTTGATTTCCTTCAAGGCCATCATGGCTATTCTTGGTCTTTAACATTTCCACATTGTTTTAAATCAGCTTTTTAAACTTCACAAAAATACCTGTTGAGATTTTGATTAGGAGTGCATACAATTTATAAATCAATCTGGAGAGAAATAGCTTTCCTACACTATTGTAGGAAAATATATGTATAAAAGTATTCTAACTCATGGACACAGTGTATGCTATATTGATTTAGTTCTTCTTTAATTTCTTTCCATAATATTTTATAGTTTTCCTTTTTATACACTACTGTTAAATATAATACTAGATACTTAATTTTTTGATGTTAATTTTATTTTCTAGTTATTCGCTGGTATTTTGTGCATACAGTTTATTTTGTATATTCACTTTATATCTACTGACTGATAAATTCTCTTATTGATTCTAATCGTTTAGCTTTTGGAGTTTCTATATACATTCTCATATCTCCTCTTCAATCCATATATATTTTATTCTTTTTCTTGCTTTGTTGCATTAGAAAGACTTCCAGGACACTGTTAAATGGAAATGGCAATGGGGCTGTATTATCTCCTGAGATATCCTTATCTCAGGAAGAAATTTTCCAATATTTCATCAAGTATGATGATTGCTATAAATTTTCTTTGAAGAAAGTCTTTATCATATAAAGAAATTTCCTCCTATATCTATTTTTCTAAAAGGAATTTGTCATTACTTTGTTTTGTTTCAATCATGAATGTTTGTAACGTTTTTATTTACTTGTGTTTTTTTGCATTTATTGAAATGGTTACATGCTTTTTTCCTTAACTGTAATGAACTGGTGTAATGAATTACAGTAATTGATTTTTGAGCAACAAATCAACCTTGCATTCCTGATTTAAACCCAATTTTCTGGGTATATATTATGCTTTGTGCCTCTGTTAACAAAAAGTCTGTAATTTTTTTTTTTTTTATGTCTTTGTCTGGTGTTGCTGTCAAGATTGTGATAGCCTTATAACATGAGTTGGGAAATATTCCCCCTGTATCTAGACTTTAAAAAGTTTGTGAAAGATTGAGATTATTTCTTCATAAAGTATTTAGAATGTTTCTCTTTTGAAGCATCTGGGCCCAGAGTTTTCTCTCTAGAAAGGTTTAAAATCAATCTTTTTGATAGATAATAACATTATTTGGACTTTCTGTTTCTTTATTTAAATCAGTTTTGATAAGTTGTGTTCTTTTCAAGAAATGTATTTATCTAATTTATGAAATTAATTGATATAAATTTATGACCTCCTCTTACTATATTTTAATATGTATAGTGATGTTCCCTTTTTATTCCTGATATTAATCATTTGTTTCTAATATTTCCCTTCTCTGCATTTTTTGATCTGTATTTCTGGAGATTTATAAATTATATTAATATTTTCAAATAACCAACTTTTACCTCTTTAATTTTTCCAGTTGAATATTTGTTTATATTACATTGAGTACCGATCTCTTTTTTTAAAATTGTTATTTCCTTCCCATCCTTTTTATTTAATATGTTTAATTGTTCTTTCTTCTAGATTTTTGAGTTGGATACTTAGATCACTGTTTTTTAGCTTTTTTTCTCCCTCTTCTAGTAAATTTACTTAAGGCTTAAAATTTTTCACCTTAAGCACTACTCTTTCTACGTTGCACATGTCACTCATTTCCAAATATTTTCTTGTTTCCTCAGTTAAAACTTTGATTTTTATCTCTGCAGTGTAGTGAGAATGCTACAAACCCTACACCACTGTTCTCTGTTTTGCTTCCATGCTCTGTGCCCCAAATCAGACTATCCCCCAAGGGCTTGTGAGGCTCACATCGAAGTATCTTCTTTTTCTCTGGAATCCTGGCAAAATTTTCAAGGATTCAGGATCTAGAGTCCTCAACTCTTGGCTGCGTTGGTTTCTTTCTGTAATATTCAAATAGTATTTTCTTTAAAATAAAACACACACAGATCTTATAGTTGTTCTATCAGAGAATGAGTCTGATACAAATGACTTCCTCGTAGCCAAAAATGGAAGTCCCCCTGCCATATTAAAACGCTACCAGTAAAATACCTTTTACCTCTGCTTATGTTACAATACATATTTGTTCAACTTAGTATCTAGAGAATGGCAATCTAGGAATATGGATGTTATTTTTGAAAATGTTTAGTTTCACAATGAGTCATTTCCCTATTTCCCTTTTCTTTGCGTGTTTTAATACAATTGTGTGTGTGTATATATTATTTCAATATCAGATTTTATCACTTACACAATTGTAATTTGGGGGGAAAGACTGCCATGGCCAAAATTGTTTTTGTGTGTATGGGGGACAGGCATCGAGCACTAACCATTCTGGGGTTTCATCAAACCTGTGTCCTTTTTCAGTGTATCAGAATTAGAATTGCTGTGGCAGCGATGATGCGGGGTCGCCTACCAGTGTGGCTAAAACGTCTGTGGGATGTTCTCTGCTTCACAGCTATGGGTCAGCACTTTCAATTAGTTCTCATTTGTTATGTTGCAAATCCTTTCTCACTGCTGAAAACAATTCTGACTCTGTCAGTGGGTCAGTGGCATCATCTTTCTCTAGAAAGAACAATCCCTAATGATTTTCATTACTTTAGTGTTACTCTGGGGAATGTCTCCATCAAAAACAGGTGATTCATTCATCACATGCAATGAATGTATTATGATGTGGCCATTCAGCTCCAGGTTCCATTTGTGATGATTTCTTTAATTTATTAAACAGAAAAGAAGACTTTTGGTGCCAATGTTTTATGTTCTCAGTGAGAACACGTTTTCACTTTCCATCCAGGCTGGTGAGAATTCTGTCTCTTAAATTATATCAGACGGCTCTTTCCTCGGTAAGCTTTGCAGCCTGGCTCCTCCCTGGAGGCTCTGGACTCAGGATTGTGATTCTCTGAGTACCTTGTCCTAAGTCATGCTTTTATTCAGAGGAGCTCAGGCTATGGTGAACATCAAGACAGCCTTGAAAAAGAAAAGACACACAAAATTAATATCTTGCAGTTTGAAGGTAGAAGGAGGGAGAGAAAGTCAGGCTGTTCCGCCATCTTGTCCAGGGCTGGGAAAGAAACTATGCTCTGAATATATATATATATATATATATATATATATACGTACACACACACACACACACACACACACACACACACACACACACACACACACACACACACACACACACACACACACACACACACACACACGGAGAGAGAGAGAGAGGGAGGTGCTATGGAGTAATGAGACTTCTTTGGCAGGTCAGTCAGGAAAGTCATATTCTTCCGGCCACACCAAACAGCTTTAGGTCTTTCTTAGGTAGTGATATCAGAGCCACTTTCTTTTTCTTCATTCTGGAAGACTGACCCCTTGGACCAGCTATGTGCCTCCCCATCATCTTTCATCCAGTTGAAGATGTAAGGGGAAGATCATTGTGTGCACCCTGGGCTTATTAAGCACAGCTGGATGGAGAAGCCTTGGAACTGAAGATAGTCATGACCTAGAGAAAAGCCCCACTGCATTACTTGGATGAGTATACCATTTTGTTCTCCAGAATAATTGTTAGTCTTTATTTGAAACAGATCCAGTAGCGAGCCCTTGCATTCTTGCCACTCTCCAAGCCAGAAACAGAACTGGTGATAGTGATACAGGGCAACTGAGAGAGATGGAGAGAGGGGAGAACACATTATTAGAAAAACATGGGCAGTGTCTTAGTCTGTTTGGGCTCCTATAACAGAATCCCATAGACTGGGGGGCTAAAACAGAAATTTATTTCTCACAGTTCTGGAGGCTGTAAAGTCCAAGATCAAGGTGCTAGCATGCTCAGTGTCTGGTGAGAGCCCCACTTCCTGTTTCATAGATAACTGTCTTCTCATTGTGTTCTCACCTGGTGGAAGGGGTGAGAGAGCTCTTTGGGATCTGTTTTATAAGGGCATTAATCCGACGCATGAGGAAGCTATTCTCACATCCCAGAAGCCCCATCTCCTAATACCATCACAATGGGTGTTCAAATTTCAACATATGAATTTTGGGGAGACACAACCATTCAGTCGATAGCAGGTAGGGTATGAGTTGCCTTGTTGGACTATTTTTGGAGGGGAAACAGTGACTTAGGAAGGTCATAGTCAGTAATGACCATGTGAAAAATGGACCGGAGAAGCTGGTGGATAATGGTTAGAGCAAAAAAGGAGGAAGGGCTGCTGCGTTTTATTACCTCTCTTGGGTTCCAGCATTTCTAAGGGTTGCGATGCTTGCTTCTGAAGCAATGCTGGAATACTTTGGGTTTATACAGAGGAACGTCAACACGCATTTAGAAAATGCCTGGTGCCTCTAGTGTAGTTGGTGTTTGCCAAGCACCCATTTACTTCTGCAGTTCCCTAAAACAAGTTAGCTAATGAAACTCCAGCTCCAATTCCTTCTTCCCCTGCCCATATAAATGTGGTAAATTCTTCACTTACAAAATAAGGTGACTAAACTAAATAATTCCCAAGATCCTGATAGCTTTGATAGTTGAAGCTCTACTTTTGTGAAACCTGAGGTTTTATGACTTCTCACCCAGTTTAAATATTGAGTCACATTTATACGGTACTCAGTGATATTCCAGGTGATGTAAGGACCCTTTTGTTCAATCCAGCTGTGATAGAAACTGCCAGGTGCTTAACATCAAACTTCATTTTCTCCAAGTGGATTGCCAACACCTTGAAGCTAAAGATCACAATTGCCTTTTGGAATATCATGTGATAACTGATATCACAGCAGTGCCAGCCAATTCAAGAGAAAGATGACACTGGTTACTTGTTTCAAGAGGGCAATTCAGGTAGAGGCAGGGTGAACTTTGCTGTGTTAAAATGAAGCTTGCTGTTGAAGGGCAACTCACAAAGCCTGGTGCCAACTGTTTTCTTTTGGCAGGTCACCAAGTCACTCAGATCTCACTTTAGCAATTGTAGATGCTAATTACTTTGAAGTTTATCAATCTACCTAAAGGCAAAAGCAATCATCTGTTGAGTCGAATTAGCACTCATATCAAGCATCAATAATGTGTCTTTGCCCATCAGAATAAAGTGTAGCTCAGTAGAATAGAAAGGAACTTGTATTAGGAGTCAAAAATCCCAGGTCCTAGGATTTCATCATTTATTTTCTGAACACCCTCTGGGAAAACCATTGATCTGCTCTGAGCCCTTTCCCACGTCTAAACTTTGGAATAATTCCTACACAGCCCCATTTTATAAAATTGTTAAAGGACCAGTGAGAACATCTAATTCACCCTCTAGCCTTTGTATAAGTGAGAAAACAGAGACTCAAAGAACTTCATTAACTTAAGCAATGTGTCCAAGTTTGTGGAACTGGAAATTTGATGTGTTTTCCATTAGGTCAAATTAGGTCTATTCTGAAGATCAAAAGAGAGACTGTATACCAAAGTTATAACATAGAAACTGTAATCTATTACAGTATATTGAATATTTGAATAGTATTTTGGCAAAGAAGGAAAGTAATGACATCTCTATTTTCCAAATGAGAAAACTAAGACAGGTAAATCGAAAGATTACTTGGAATCAGCTATCAAAGGATAGAAGTTGGATTATTTTTTATACGCCTATTTTAGTAGTCTCTCCATGAGAATATTCTGTAAGGGAATATTGTTTTCACTAGGGGCTAAATTTACTTGTCACTAAGTGGCAGTATAGAATAATAGAAAAAGTGTAAGCTCTGGAGGCAAGCAAACCTGGGTTCCCATCCTGGACCCATCCCTTACTAGCTGTGTCACTTTGGAGAGACATTTAACCTCCTGAGTATGGGATTCCTCAGGTAAAGAGTGAAGATATATCTGATTAGTAATAAGACTATTGAATACTTATGGAGCATTTATCATGTAATAGTTACTGCTTTAATCATTTTACTATTATTGTTTTAATGGTTTTAAATGTATAGCTCTGTGACTATTGTGAAAACTTTCGTGAGGCGATTAAGTGTGTAAAAGCATCTGTTGTAATTTCCTTCCTTCCTTCTTGATATTCATTCTGGTGACAAAATATATGCAGTGACAAATGAATCTTCTCCTCTTTCCACTGTGATCCAAATTCAGAAGTGTGGGGATAGGAACGGAAAAGTAGTGGGATTGATTGTTTCATATCTGTGACAATTCGGAGACAAAATATTGATTTTTAGTGTTTTTCCCAAGCATTAATGATTATAACACTCTGGTCTAACATTATGGTCATCTCTACCCAACCTGAAAGAAATAAAAACTTTCATTTGATTTTGAAGTTATGTTGTTGATGTTTATCCACAGCTGAGGAAAAATATTTTTCCTGTAAGAATTGCCTTCTAATAATATATAGGCAAACTACATCCATTACATATGCACATATCATTCAGTTCTTGTAATTTTATCTAGTAAAAAATATAATGAGAAGGAACTAAGTTTCATGGGAGATTTTTTTCTAAAGAAAGTTTATCCTATAATCAAAATCAAAATTGACTTTCCAATTAGAAAAGGAATTCAGGTCAAGTATGTGAACTAGCAGTTTCAAAATACAACCACATATATGGTTTAGAATGAATATTAAAAACAAACTCTTTTTGCTGCCCTATTTACCAGAAGGTCTTTTCAGCAGTTTCTATAAATTCTTACCTTCTTGCCAAAGAGTGATTTGAGGTTCAAAAGCAACTGGAGAATAGAGCTATTATTTCCATGATTTTCATTAATTCTGGGCCTTATGGTGACTGAACATCTTTCTTTCCAGAAACTCAGAGACATTGTTTACTGAGCTGCTATGCTAATTTGTACTTTGGAACAAAGCTTGATCTAGTACTTACTTCAGAGATGGTGCAAATGAATTGGGTAGAAGCAATGGTACCCAGATCTTGTAGTTTGGGAGACTGTCAAAATTTCAACAACAAACTATTTGATGATTACTCTTAAATCTATATCTTTAGTCATAATCTTCTTCTGAATTTTAAATATATTATATTAACCATGTCTTCCAGAAGTCCCAGAGGCACCTCAAAATCAACTCATCCCATATATACTCATAATATTTTCCTCCAAATCTTCTGTTCCTTTGGAACTCTACATCTTGATTAATGATTTTCCTAGATGTCCAAGCCAGAAACCTGACCATCATTCTTGAGTCTTCCTTTCATTCAGCATTTATATCCAGTGAGTTTTCCAAAATGTCTTTGAATCTGCTCATTCCTCCAACCACTATCCTCATTTTCTCTCTCCTGGATTATTGTCATAGCTTTCTACTGGGTCTGCCCGTCTCCAGGGTAACCACTTTCCTTTCCACCCACTGAACTGCTGTCAGAGTGTGCTTTCTGAATAACAAATCTGATCTCGACACACACCATTAAAATACTCCAGTAGATCCTAGCCACTTACAGCATGAAAATTCAAACCTTCGAGTGTAGCCTGCAAAGGCTTTTTTTGATCTAGCTCCTATGTCTTTCATCTGCAACCCAAGACTATCCTCCCTGAACTGCTCACACGGTCTGGCCTCGTGTGATACTCTCTCATGTTTCCATGGCTTTACACATGCAGGTCCCAGGCCTGGACCAACCTCTCTCTCTTCCACCCCTAAACACCCACTCATAGTTCGGGTGGCACCGGTTCTGGGCAGCTCTTCCTATGCTTCTCTGTGCATATTCTGAGTTGCAATCTCATGCACATCCTTATAGTAGTTTTTACTTCGTTATATTTTAATTCATCGTTTATATAATAGTTTCCCCTCCTTTCTGTGTATTCACTTGAGCATTCTTTGTATTCCCAGCATCTATCAGAGCGCTTGGCAGTAGAGTAGGAACTCAGTACATGTTTGCTGAATATGAATGAATACCGAGGCAGCCAGCCTCGGTCAACGCGCAGCAACCCCAGGCATGCAACCTACTAATGTTTTTTCAGACTTTGTCCTCATTTGCAAATCCAGGGACGGCACGACCTATCCTCCTGTGCTGCTATAAAAATTAAATAAGATGCAGACATATTCTGTAAACAATAAATCAATATTCTCACATAAATATATTATACATAGGGTCATGTAATTATTGTGACCCATTACACACTGAACAATGTACTTCTAAGAACGGATTTATCAATACACATGACACATGGGGACACTTCCCCAAACAGCCAAGGCTTTCCTTTCACTCCCATCTCCTCTGCTTTCCTTCCTCCCATCACTGAGTCACTGGTACACATACCCTTGATGTTATAACCACCATACCCGGTGTTCCAAATTTGCCATCCCCTTTCACACCTGCATGACTGCTTTTGCTGTTCCCTCACTCAGAATGTCCCTTTCTTCTGCTCTCCTGGTGAATGTGTCCTCTGACTCCAGAGTTCCATACTCTTCCAGGCCTTTCCTGTCTCCATCCAGGATGACTGACTGCACTCTTCCCTCAGCTCCCCAAACACTTGGTATAGGCTTGCACCACTGTATGCAGCTTCTGTTTGTGTGTTCATCTAACGGCTGGCACCATTGTGTATAGTTTTCATGTATTCATCTTTTCCACATTCTACTGTGAGCTCCTTGAGGTACTCTCTCATTTTCCTAGGACCGTTATTACCATTTCCCTGTGATTGCCTTCTGCAAAGTAGATCTCACTCAGATTCCCAAACCAAACCGTGCACAATACAAACAAAATATTTAAGCATCCACAGTCCCCCAGGTTGTCCCTCTTCCGGATGAAGGGTATGTGCTCTGGGGGACTCATCTGGGTTCTTGAGTTACTCCCTGAATTCCCCTTGACGACTGCCTGACATTTGCCTGGGTCTCCCAGGCATGTTGGAGGTTCCTCCGGTCACTGGTCTCCCTGGCATTTTGTGGCTTGATTCATTTTGGAGCTTTAAATGGATGCAGTGTCCTTGGTTTTCCTCTCAGTATCAACTCAAGTCTCCACATGAGGCTGGCACTTTCTTTCCTCCCTGGTTCACTTTCTTCTAACGTCTGAAGCTTTGCTCGGGAGCCACATCCCTGCAGCATACCCTGAGCTACCTTACCCAGGAGATATGCCCTTGAACCTCCTCCCCGTCTCCTTCCTCCTTCCCTGTCCTCTGCTTTCCTTCCTTCTCCTTCCTCTCCCTCTTCTCTCTCCTTCCCCTATATTAACAGTGTTTTTAAAAGGCAGCCAATTGTCACAGAAGAGTTGCTAGTGTCCGGCATTGTGCTAAGCCCTGTCCATGCATTAGATCATTGCTCCTTTCAATAAATCCATGAGGAGTTACTGCTGCTGCCCCTATTTTAAAAGAGAAGGACACGGAGGCTTGGAGAGAGATCGTGACTTGGCAGACAGGATTTCAAACTATCTTGGTCTTCTTGAGCCTAAAGCTCATTCTCTAGACCCCAATGATATTCTCCCTCTGAGGCATCACTGACCCCACCACTCTTGCTCCTGTCTGACCCCGCCCCTTTCTCTGAGCCCTAGAAGCAATATTCAGAATTCTTTTGATCACAGATTTAAGTACCACTCATTTATATAGAAATATTTGAATGTCAATTTATTTTTTTATTGAAGAATATTTGATTTACAATATATCAGTTTCAGATGTACAGCATTGTGATTCAGTATTTTTACAGATTATACTCCATTAAACCTTATTATAAGATAATGTGTATAATTCCCTGTGTTATACAGTATATCCTTGTTACTTATCTGTTTTATTTTATTTATTTATTTTTGTATTTATCTAACTCAGTTGTTTATTCTTATTTGTAATGGGTATGTGTACGGGGTTATATGTTTATTTAAATTTTATTTTTATTTTATTATTTTTTATTGAAGTATAGTTGCTGTACCATATTATATATTGACATGTTAGTTTGAATGTTCTCAAGCAGATTCCCCAAAATTGACTACCAGGCAATCTTGTTGGTTTGGGTTGAATTAAGGCAATATATTTAAACCTAAATGTAGAGGACTGGGTTCTTTTAAAACTGAAAAGGGAAATTTAGCCCCATAAAAACATTTAATTGTGCCTTCATCTCAATTAACATTAACTTCAGTATATTATTATAATTAGAAGCAACCATATTGTTTGCAATTTCTCTTTGCAACATTCCTGTGAGATAGAAAAAGAACAAGCGATTATAAACTTGTTTGTGGAAAGGTGGCTTGGTCAAAATCTTGCAATGAACCCAAGAAACTGCCTCCCTTTTCATGACTTTGATCACTGGCAAATCATTCTTCCAGCTTTTGGCTCTTGAGAGCTACTTATAAAATTAGCAGTTGGTAAAGCAAAGCTAATTAGAAGTCAGACATGTAACTTGTGTGATCATGAATCACTGTAGATGGTATGCTGTAGACTAAATGCATTTGGTTTTGTGTAAAGTAACCTAAATCAAGAGTTTTCTTCCTTGAACCCTGAGTGTGTCATGAGAAAAGACAGGAAATAAATATTCCTGTCAGTAAAGGTATTCCTGCCAGGAAAGGTATTAATATAAAAATAACTTCTGGATCCATGAATTGAATCCTACAAATTTCTGTTTATAGTTATTGCTGTCTACTGTGTTCATCTATATGCAATATCGCAGAACAAGTGATCACTTATCTGTCTGAAAATACAGTAGCTGTACTTAGCTATGCATCTCACTGTCCTGCTGCTAAGCGCTCTGTCTACCAATTCACCTAGACAAAGATTAGCAGTGGGAGATGTAAGGGCAAAACACAGCACTGAAGGGTATTAGACATTTCAGTGTCTGGAGTGAAATAAATTGTCTCCTCTTGTCATCCTCAAGTAAAGGATAGAAAACATCTTCCACCCTGATCTACAACCCATCCTTTAATGTTCAATTAAGAGAATTTTCTTGGAGAAATGACTTTAAGGTTGAAAATCATGTGGCAGATGTATTATAATAATTATGGCAGTTTATCTTTTATTTAAGAGCCACAATCACATTGGATTTATATGTCTATATGAAGTCATAGAATCAGCCATTGTTTTACAACTTTTTTGTGTGTATAATTACCAATTTTTTTCAAATTGGTTTTATAGGTCACATAGCTGCTACAAACACTGATTTTTTTTTTTCCAAATGTCCACCCTCTGGCCAACCAGTATGTAATTGTAAATGTATTTGAATTCCAATTCTAAAATAAATAACAGGAGTTACTCAGTTTTCCTGGGTCTCTCCCATGTATACATGTTATTAAACTTTGTTTGGTTTTCCCATTAAAAAATAAAATAAATAACAAATTTTGAAGGGATGAGTATGCCAGAGAAGATTAGCTTAATGAAAAGGAAGAAATATACTTTGGTCTTTATAGAAATGTAGTTTAAGAATTTTTTTTAACTACTCAGAAGCCATCTGTCCACTCTGCCAAATGCTACCTGAGATGAGAGCATTCACTCGTGTGTTCATTTAGCACGTAATTACTGAATAACTGCTTTAAACCATATGTTATTCTACCTTGAAGATGTATGTTAAAGAGTAATGTCTATGGGCTTCCCTGGTGGCGCAGTGGTTGAGAGTCCGCCTGCCGATGCAGGGGACACGGGTTCATGCCCCGGTCCGGGAAGATCCCACATGCCGCAGAGCGGCTGGGCCCGTAAGCCGTGGCCGCTGAGCCTGCGCGTCGGACCCTGTGCTCCGTAATGGGAGAGGCCACAGCAGTGAGAGGGCCGCGTACCGAGTAATGTCCATGATGGATCAGTCAGTGAGAACAAATTTGATGTCATTCAGCAATTCTACATGTTGATTCTCCAAGCCTGTGCCTTCTTGAATAGTAGAGAATCCCGAGGGTTCTGTAAGTGGAGCCCAGAATCCACTAATATTTATGTTCTTGGTAATAATATTTTCCAGTTTGTCTATAGGTTCACTGATTAGTTCCTAAATACTAAAAGACAGTGTGTCAGCCCCTCCTGTCTTAACTCTCTAGGAATCCTGTGAGGTGGAGCTATGGAAGAGCTGCTTACATGTAACCACATAATCTGTCCACTGCTCCAGGGGCTTCTGCTCTCACTGCCTGATTGTAGCTTTCCCTCTGCATCCTTGTCTGATGTTCCTCTGAGGTCTTTCTTTGTTCCTATGTCACAGCCAGGCCCATCCAGGCATCATCCTTCACTCGATGCTGCTACTGTTCTTGTCTTTCTAGGTATAATCTGTTTAGTCATGTGTGGTAGGCAGAATAATGGCCCCCCCAAAAGATGTCCAGGATCTAATTCCCCAGAACGTATGAAAATGTTATGTTGCATGGCAGAAAGGAATTTAGGTTACAGATTGCATTAAGGTCACTAATCAATTGACCTTAAAATAAGGAGATTATTCTGGATTATCCAGGTAGGCCTAATGTAATCACAAAGATCCTTAGATGCAAGAGGTTGACAAAGGGGAGGTCAGGCTGATGCAGAATAAGAAGGACTTGACCCACCATTGCTGGCTTTTGAAGGGGTCACTGTCCGAGGAATGTGAGCGGCCTTTAGAAGCTGGAAAAGGCAAGGTAACAGATGCTCCACCAGAGCCTTCAACAGGAGCCCAGACCCACTAACACCTTGACTTTATGCCAGTGAAACTCATCTCAGACTTCTGAACTATAAAATCATAAATTTGTGTTGTTTTAAGCCACCAAGTTTGTGATAATTTGTTATGGCAGCTGTAGTAATATAATGAAGCATCTTCATGATGGAGACGTCCTGTCTGTCCACACCCTTGGGAAACAGGATTCCCACACTCTCCTAGAGCGCTCATGTATCTGACTTTGATTTTTTTTTTTCAGTGTAATAATTTATTCAAACAAGGATCATCAATGGATCTAAAGTTATTGGGTTGGGGAAAAGGCTATTCACATAGTTTCAAAGTATTAGCTCATATATCACTTATTAACAATAAACAAAAAGTGGCAACCTTACAATGGAGAAATCTAGCTCCCCGAGCAGGGATCAAACCCAGGCCCCCTGCATTGGGAGCGTGGAGTCTTACCAATTAGACAACCAGGGAAGTCCCTTGCCTAAGGTTTTTTTTTTTGTTTTTTTTTTTAACATCTTTATTGGAGTATAATTGCTTTACAATGGTGTGTTAGTTTCTGCTGTATAACAAACTGAATCAGCTATACATATACATATATCCGCATATCTCTTCCTTCTTGCATCTCCCTCCCACCCTCCCTATCCCACCCCTTTAGGTGGTCACAGAGCACTGAGCTGATCTCCCTGTGCTATGTGGCTGCTTCCCACTAGCTATCTATTTTATATTTGGTAGTGTATATATGTCCATGCCACTCTCTCACTTCATCTCATCTTCCCCTTCCCCCTCCCCTTGTCCTCAAGTCCATTCTCTACATCTGCGTCTTTATTCCTGTCCTGCCCCTAGGTTCTTCAGAACTTTTTTTTTTAGATTCCATATATATGTGTTAGCATACAGTATTTGTTTTTCTCTTTCTGACTTACTTCACTCTGTATGACAGACTCTATGTCCATCTACCTCACAACAAATAACTCAATTTTGTTTCTCTTTATGACTGAGTAATATTACATTGTATATATGTGCCACACCTTCTTTACCCATTTATCTGTTGATGGACACTTAGGTTGCTTCCATGTCCTGGCTATTGTAAACAGAGCTGCAATGAACATTGTGGTACATGACTCTTTTTGAATTATGGTTTTCTCAGGGTATATGTATATGTCCCGTAGTGGGATTGCTGGGTCGTATGGTAGTTCTATTTTTAGTTTTTTAAGGAACCTCCATTCTGTTCTCCACAGTGGCTGTATCAATTTACATTCCCACCAACAGTGCAAGAGGGTTCTCTTTTCTCCACACCCTCTCCAGCATTTATTGTCTGTAGATTTTTTTGACGATGGCCATTCTGACTGGTGTGAGGTGATACCTCACTATAGTTTTGATTTGCATTTCTCTAATGATTAGTGATGTTGAGCATCCTTTCATGTGTTTGTTGGCAATCTGTATATCTTCTTTGGAGAAATGTCTATTTAGGTTTTCTGCCCATTTTTGGATTGGGTTGTTTGTTTTTTTGATATTGAGCTGCATGAGCTGCTTGTAAGTTTTGGAGATTAATCTTTTGTCATTTGCTTCATTTGCAAATATTTTCTCCCATCTGAGAGTTGTCTTTTTGTCTTGTTTATCGTTTCCTTTGCTGTGCAAAAGCTTTTAAGTTTCATTAGGTCCCATTTGTTTATTTTTGTTTTTACTTCCATTTCTCTAGGAGGTGGGTCAAAAAGGATCTTGCTGTGATTTATGTCATAGAGGGTTCTGCCTATGTTTTCCTTTAAGAGTTTTATAGTGTCTGGCTTTACATTTAGGTCTTGAATCCATTTTGAGTTTATTTTTGTGTATGGTGTTAGGGAGTGTTCTAATTTTATTCTTTTACATGTAGCTATCCAGTTTTCTCAACACCACTTATTGAAGAGGCTCTCTTTTCTCCATTGTATATTCTTGCCTCCTTTATCAAAAATAAGGTGACCAGGGCTTCCCTGGTGGCGCAGTGGTTGAGAGTCCACCTGCCATTGCAGGGGACACGGGTTCATGCCCCGGTCCGGGAAGATCCCACGTGCTGCGGAGAGGCTGGGCCCGTGAGCCACGGCCGCTGAGCCTGCACGTCCGGAGCCTGTGCTCCGCAACAGGAGAGGCCACAACAGGGAGAAGCCCACCTACCGCAAAAAAAATAAATAAATAAGGTGACCGTATGTGTCTGGGTTTATCTCTGGGCTTTCTATCTTGTTCCATTGATCTATATTTCTGTTTTTGTGCCAGTACCATACTGTCTTGGTTACTGTAGCTTTGTAGTATAGTCTGAAGTCAGGGAGCCTGATTCCTCCAGCTCCATTTTTCTTTCTCAAGATTGCTTTGGCTATTCGGGGTCTTTTGTGTTTCCATACAAATTGTGAAATTTTTTGTTCTAGTTCTGTGAAAAATACCATTGGTAGCTTGACAGAGGTTGCATTGAATCTGTAGATTGCTTTGGGTAGTAGAGTCATTTTCACAGTGTTCATTCTTCCAATCCAAGAACATGGTATCTCTCTCCATCTGTTTGTATAATTTTTAATTTCTTTCATCAGTGTCTTATAGTTTTCATCATACAAGTCTCTTGTCTCCTTAGGTAGGTTTATTCCTAGGTATTTTATTCTTTTTGTTGCAGTGGTAAATGGGAGTGTTTCCTTAAATTTTCTTTCAGATATTTCATGATTAGTGTATAGGAATGCCAGAGATTTCTGTGCATTAATTTTGTATCCTGCTACTTTACCAAATTCACTAATTAGCTGTAGTAGTTTTCTGGTAGCATCTTTAGGGTTCTCTATGTATAGCATCATGTCATCTGCAAACAGTGACAGCTTTACTTCTTCTTTTCTGATTTGGATTCCTTTTATTTCTGACTTTGAATTTTGATGACTCTCTCCAGAGACCAGAGGACATGTCTACCTTTCTCACCTCAGTGCATTTTAGTACAGAGTGGTGGATCTAACTGAGAAATGCTTGGGCCCCTGGTGATATTCTAATTTTATTTTTTTAATACCCTTCTTCCATCTGGGTTACAGATATTCTGGATTAGTTTGGAGAGTGCTGAGTGGGGAATTGGTCACGAGCCATCTCACTTGCACGTGGAACTACTGCTCCCCTTTCACACATAGTGCCCACTGAGGGGTCAGGCCCTGCCTGCCAGATTTGACTTGAGGCTTTTTCCTTTAAGGGCCTCACAGTCTTCTAATGAAGTCTGGCTCCTTCTCCCCACCTCCGTCCCTTTACTAGGTATATCTGCATATGTCGAACACCAATGGTGGGCAGGTTCCATGTGCTTTCCGATGACATTTTGGAGTTCCAGGGAAATCAGACGGGTAACCAAACCACTGTTTCTGTGTATACCACATATACTGTGTTGGGTAAGAAGTTCCCTGAGCATTCTAGACCAAAGAAAGAGGTGTATATGCTTGAGAACTGCTCCATTTGCTATCCTAATTTAGCTCCAGTATAGCTAATATGACCTGTGACATAAAATTAAATATCAGATGCCCTCTGTCCTCAAGGAGCTTAGATACCTATTGGAGAGATAACACATGTGATCTTTCTGGCAGGTTTGTAGGGGGACTTGTGCGTGGCTGGATCTGTTTTGGTTAGCGAAGGCCATATTGGCTTGGCCACTTGATCTGCCATGTTAGCTGTTACGTGTTTCAGAGTTGGGAGGACAGTGAAATTGAGCTTAACTCACCTTCAGTTGGAAATGGAAGCCTGTTGCGAGAGTGGAGTCAGAACCCCGAAGAATTAATCAGAGCTACTAAGAAAAAAATAAAGGAGCTACTAAGTAGTAGAAAGAGAATTCCAGGGCATGCGTGACTGTCAAGATTCCAACCATTCTTCGCTACATGTGGAAGTATGAAGTAGTCCAAAATGGCTACAGTGGGTGCCAAATAAGTGCCTGTGGGGGCCAGAGGACTCTAGATAATTTGTCTCTAAAGCAATTTGATTCTAAATATTTTTGAACAGATGATCAACATAACAATTTCCTTAAAAATTTTTTTGTTGTTGAAATGAGTGTCACTAGTTACTTTTTTCCCCTCAAAGTTTGCTCTTTTTGGTGCACTATGAAATAAATCGTCCATATGGCTTGAAGCATTATTGATTTGTAAAATGGCTTTTTAATTTTAATTTTGCTTTTTAAAATTTTGAACTAATTGCTTAGCGATTTATTTCTTCCTTGGGCTATTTGTAATAGTTGAAAGCGCAACCTAAATATCCATCAGTAGCAGGAAGTATAATGACTGTTTAGAAGCATGGTTGGTGTGTGTGCAAATCCCATGTCTGGACATAGCGACAGTATGGCCTTGAACCTGAACTTGGCATCCTATTTTCACACTGATAAACTGACATTCATCATCTCTACTTCACAGAATTATTGAGGATTAAAACAGACAATTAAAACTAAAAGCTCCCACAGTGCCCAGCACACAGTAACCTCTCATTCATTAAAAGGTAGCTTCTTTCATCATTAGTTTCTTCTATTACTTTTTCCTCCTTAAAATAAAGCAATGAATTAGTACTGCAGGAAGAAAACAAAAATAGTGTAAATATAAAGAATACAGTAATCCCACCCATTCAAAGATAACTGCTATTACTATCTTGCCAAATATTTTCCAATCCCTTTTATATGATTTCTATATATTCTTTTATATTACTGATTTTTTTTTGTAAAATGAAATCATACCATGTATGCACTGCATTATAACCTACTATAGTTAATTTAAGCAAACCACAATTTGATGGACATTTACGCTATTCAAAGTTTTTGCTGTATGGCAGTGCAAAACCAAAAAATGAATTATAAATTTAAAAAGCACTAATCATTCTAAAATTTGGCACAAATCCTTTAATACACACAAAGAGTAACAAAATAATGCACAATTGGCCAATACCTTAAACAAACCATTTGGTCATTTAAACTTCATTTTCACGTGGATCTGCTTTCTTTCCATTAGAATGTTCTTTAAAATATTTTGCTTAACGTTCTGGCTAAGTCATATGCTATCAGGGAAAACATGAAACTTTGGTGGCAGGAGGAGGTGAGGGCATGAAGGGCTTGTGCGCCATGTTAAAGAACTTGACCATGGAGGATGAAGAACCTTTGAAGAGTTTTAAAGCAGAAGCTGAGGAGGGCCCATCCTCGCTTTAGACCATGCAAAACTGAGGCCTGGAAAGAGTTGCTCAGGTATTGACGTCACCTTCAGATGAGGGTAAGGGCAGTGACTTAAACTGAAAATTCCAGTAGGTTGCTTTGAATCCTTTCTGGACAGGTTAAGTAAAATATAACTAAGTATTAACCGGTGGAAATGGGTCATATCTCTTTTGTACCCTGTTGAAACTTATAGAAATTCCTTTTTTTGTTGTAAAATGTGTTACACCAATAAACTCTGAACACCTGTGGCCCACATTAGTATTCTAAAGATGAAGGAAAAAAATAAATTAGCTGTTACTCTATTTAAGAAGTGGACTGACTGCAAAAGGAAATGGTTAATGCCTCCTGGCTCCAAGGAAGCACTTTATCTCAGTGACATGTTGAAGAGTTACTGTCCAAAGCAGACGCTTTCTCAGGCCGGGTCCTGCTTCTACTTCCATTGTGTCTGAAACAGGGAAACTGTGCAGAATGTTTCAGACTTGCATAGTGGTCTTGTAAGTTTCCTTTTAATTCCATCTCTGAAGTCTACCTATTTTTTAAAACGTGTCCAGATCTTTTAAAAATATGCCTCTCTGGTGACATGTCTGATTGACCGACATTTGGGCACAAGAAAATTGTCAGTAATGAGTGCTATGAATACACACGCATACCTGATTCATCCACTGGGCTCAGCTTGGTACCAGTGCTTTTGTTTTACATTCATTAAAATTCCTATCAGGACACAAAATGCTGAACATCACCCAAAACAAAACCAAACAAAACCAACCAACCAAAAAAAGAAAAGAAAAAAAAAGCTTAGACGTAGATACAGCAATGTTGGTTGATGAAGAAACAAAACAAGCCATTTATATATTGCTTAGTCTTCTTTAGCTAATTGTAATTTTTTTTTAATTTGAAGTTTTATGGCAGCTAAAACCACCAAATATTAGTTTTTGCTAATTCAATTTTGTTTTTCTCATGAAGATAATCTGAAAAAGAAAAAGAAAAAACTTTAATGGAAGCTGTTCAGTCTTTCACATCTCCTCTAAATAGTCAGTATACTGGAATATCCTGATTTTCATTTTAACTCAGATATTTTGGTCATTATACCTTCTAAGAATATAATTTTGCTGTATGCAAGTTTAAGAAGCATAGGGGTTAAAATAGGTATTTTTTTTTAGTGTAAATAAAATAAATCTCTACCAACCATATGTTACACAAACATGCAAAATTTTGGTCTTTATTTTTAAAATATAAATGCAAGTTCATTTCAATTTTAGGACATGCAGTTATATCCTAAGAGAAAAACCATAACAATTTCAGGATAGAATTGTCATTTGGTATAAGATATTGCGTTTTATTTTTTATTGAATGCATAGCACCCACTGGTTTTACATTATTGTGTAGTAGGGAATAGAGATAGAATGAAAGGTCATGGGTCAGGCATTTTTTAAAGATATTGTGTTAAACTAGAGAATCAACCATTTTCAGTGAACGTGGCAGAGGCTTCTGTTCATCTCATGGGCCTTGTTTTCACTGTCTCCTATGATAACAGAAAGTCTGATTTGGGGTTTGGCAAGCACACTGGAGGCAACACCACATTTTTCAATCTCCCTGACTAGGTGTGACCCTGTAACAAGTCCTGCATATGTTGTGCTCAACTTCTGAAACATTTCCTCCTTCTCCCCTCCCTCCTTCCTGCTGCTTGGACATGGGTGTGATGGCTGGCTATTCATCTTGAACTGTGAGGATAAGAAAGCATCCTCGCAGTGGTGATGTGGAAAGTGGAAGCATCGTGTGCCCCAGACCTGACTATTGAATCACTGTGGAATCATCTAAACTACCTCAATCCAGACTTTTATGCAAAAGGAAATGAAGATTCACCTTGTTTATGTTTCCTGTATTTAAGATCTCTATTAGGAGCTGACAAATATAAACCCTAATGGATACAGAATTGGATGCCTGAAAGTAGAGAGTTGGTCGTGACAAAGTCTAAATTGTAGATGCTGATGCCTCAGATAATGGAAGGTGCAAAGCTAAATTCTCTTGTTAGGTTACAGCAGAATATTTGATGAAATGATGCCTGTGGCATCTTAGAAAGCAGGCCACAGGCTATGGTTCTAGCATGAGGGGAAATCGTAGGAAACATTCAAGATGTCTTATGTTTGTTACTTCTTGCTGCTTTCGGAGAGTCTACGAAAGAGGTGAACTCATTTGGGAGCTAATCAGTCTGGTAACAGACTACATCCTGCAATACAAGTTGACCAAGAGCCCAGTACTACTATATTAGTAAGTTAATACTAACTACGGATACGCGCTGCTGATTCTGTGCCAGGCACCACTGTAGTGCTTTATATGTCTTAAGTGACTTACTCTTCAAGCAACACAATGAAATAGATGCTGTTTTTAGCCCCATTTTGCAGATGAGAACCAAAGAGGTCAAGTAACTTGCCAGTTGCACATCTGATAAGTGAGGAACCTGGTTGGAACTAGGCAATTTGGGTCCAAAGTCCATGTTCCTAACAGTCAGCAGTTTGGACCTTATAAGATTGAAAAAGCTAACTGCTTTTGTACCTCAGACTGGAGCAGTTTTAAGTAAAGGCTGCAAAGGTGCAGACTTCGCAAAAGATAAGATGGTGCCTCTGAGGCTTTCCCAAGCACCTGTAGTTAATCTTTCTCTGCCAGACAATGGGCAGCTCAGTGGCAAAGATCAGATGAAGAGTCTTGTCTCCCACCCTGGTTCTTTGTTTCAAATGGCTTTAAGAAAACCAGGCTGAAACATGAAAAAAGGGGGATGGGCAGAGAGCCCAGAGGCAATAAGTAAAAGACCTGTGTCTCTTCACTCTTAAAAACTCTGACTCTACAAGATATTTATCTGTCATTATTAGCACATAGAACTGACCAGAAGCAAATAAACTGGAAGTCCACTAGATTTTTGAGGAAATGATATTACCAGAAAAACCCAAATCCTGTTCAATCCCAAAAGCTTGGGACTGAAACCAACCATTTGACCTCCGAACCAGTACCAGTGAGGAGCAGGCTACAAAAGCCATACAGATTTTAAAAGGACACCCTCTCCGAGGCCCACCTCAGATGAGCCATGGAGAACAGTGATCAAGGAAGTCCACTCAAAGGCGCTTTCAGATGCAATAAACTGGGAACTTACCCTACTAACAAGAAGGGAGTCATCATTATTCCTGCCCAGCAAGATATGATCACTTCCAAGATGGTTCTGTTTCCCATTCTCCATTTCTAAATGGGAGTTTTTAATTGTGGATGCCACGTTTTTGGAGCACTGAGGTATATTTCTGTTGGGGGCAGATAACTGGGCTATGTGGAGCCATATATATATCTGTTAGAGATGAGATAACTGCCCATCAATGCAGATATCCAAGACCTGATGGACTTTGGAAATCTCTCCCTTGGAGACAGACTGAGAAGGAGGGGTTTCTGGAAAGAAAGGTGTATATGAATATCTGGGTGGCCAAAGTGGCAGGTGATAACCGATGTTATTTGTCCTGTAATATCTCTTCTGCCCTCCTATATAAAACTGAGATCATAATCAATTGGGATAAAAGACTTTAATTCCCTGCGTAAGTTGAAGCTAACTGTGACCATGTAACTGAGATGTGGCTAGTGGAAAGTGAGAGGAAATGATGCCTGCAATTTTTGAAACATGTTCTTCAGGGGAGTGGGTGTGTCCCTTCTCTTCCCCTTCATCAGTCCTCTTTCTTGAAACAGGGATAAAACGGCTGGAGATCCATTGTGGTAGTCTGGATGCTGTCTCTCCCCTCCTGTTCCCAAAAGAGATACACATCCTAGTCCCTGGAACCTGTGAATGTTACCTAATATTACAAACAAGAACTCTGTGGTTGTGATTAAATTAAAGATCTCGAGAAAGGGCAATCACATTGGATTATCCATGTGGGCTCTAAATGCAGTCATACACCCATCTTTATGAGAGAGACTGAGGGAGATTTGCCACAGAAAAAAGAGAAGACCGTGTGACTATAGTGGCAGAGATTAGAGTGGTGTGGCCACAAGCTAAGAAATGCCACGGCCACCAGAAGAGGCAAGGAATGGATTGTCCCCCAAGATGCCTCCAGAGAAAGCCTTCCTGGTTTGATCCCAGATTCCAGGCTTCGAGCCTCTATAACTGTGAGACAATAAATTTCTGTTGCTTTAAGCCACCAAGTTGGTGGTTACTTGTTACAGCATCCCCAGGAAATGAATCCATCCACCTTAGACCAGGAGAATGAGAACTACACTACGGGAAACGTGGAGTGGAAATTTGGAAGTCACTAAGTTCCCAAATAACTATGGAGCCACCAAAACAGCCCTGAGCTTCCTTTCTTCAGTTTTTACACTGAAGGTAAAGAAAGTAATAAAGAAAGTAATAAACATCTGTCTTCTTTCAATCACAATTATTTGGAGTTTCTGTTATAACTAGCCAATCCTGAAAACAACCAGGAATTATGTCATTTAACTCTCTACCTCCAAGCCAAAATATAACTAAGCCATAAATAAATAAATAAATATATATATATATATATATATATATATATGGATGTCTATCTACCCTAAGAATAAAATTCAGTATCACTTTTTTCGTATAGTCATAGGAAATAGGTAAGGAAAACCTTTTCGTCTGAGCTTGGTACCACTTATCTCCATGACTGGACTCAAGACTTGTGGAAATGATATTTTTAGTACAAAGACTTTATAAGTCAGAGAAATGGTTTCAGTGGTGTTAGAATAAGCATAATTGCATGCTTCATGGAAAACAGAAATCTTGGAGGTTCTTGGACACATTGAAACATGGTGGAAAATAAATCAGTCTTTACCAGAATTTTCCTCTGTTCGCTGGAGATGTTCTCATCAACTGTCCATCCTGTTTGTTTTTTACCATAAACCTTGCTTCCATTTCAGAGCCAAGGGTGACCATCTGGAGCAAGTCCTGTGATCTCTAGAAGCCTCAATTTCCTTGTAGGTAAGAGTGGGACTACTTTGCAGGATTGTAGTAACCGTCCAAGGAGATTAGGCTGTTGTAGAGTGCCTGCCACAACGTAAGAGTCTCATAATGGGAAACTAACATAGGCTGTTAAGGATGAGATAGGCCTGTTAAGGAACCAAGAAAAGAACTAATAGAGGTTTTGAGACCACTAATAGAAGGCAGTTTGGAAGGTCAAGTTGAAGTTGTGTAGTGATCCATTCCTACCAAAAGTTTGTTCCGTACAAAATTTTAGCTTACGTGAAGCTTTTCCCATATAACTTTTCAGTCACCATGAGAATTTTATTTCCATATGATGTGAACCATGGGACAGTTCTTTTCTTTTAACTGAAGTATAGTTGTTTACAATATTGTGTTAATTTCAGGTGTACTGCAAAGTGATTTGGTTATACATATATATGTATATATCTATACTCCTTTCTGATTCTTTTCCATTCCTTGTTGGTTATCTATCATACGTAGCATCTGTTAACAGCATGCCTCTGGTAATCCCCTACTCCCAATTTATCCCATCCCCCCTTTCCCTTTGGTAACCATAAATTTGTTTTCTATGTCTGTGAGTCTGTTTCTGTTTTGTAAATAAGTTCATTTGTACTGTTTTTTAGATTCCACATATAAGTGATATCATATGATATTTGTCTTTCTCTGGGACAGTTCTTTTGAAAGTCGTTAGGAAAAGAGTAATTGGGGGCTGAAGAAAGACAAGAGAATGGAGTGAAAGGTGCAGGGAGGAGAGGTGTGAGCAATGCAGGTTCGGGTACAGTAGAGAAGGATTCAAGTGCTGGGTCTTCGGCAAGAAGAGTTGAAGCACAGATGGAGAGAGCTAAGCAAAGTAGTTTGTGGGGTGACATTACTGTAGGAAGTACTAAGCTCTCCAGCCCTTTCTGCTGGGGTTAATTTTGAGAACTGTCTACTCAGAGAGCTGCAGATTACTGAAAAGTTGTGGGGTTTTTTCATCTCAACCACCTAAATTATCCTGTGGGTCTGGGACTATTGTCAGATTCATGTGACTATCAACAGCTCTGGGTCAAAAAATCAGAAAGTCATTAACTCTTAAAATCAATTAAAGACCAGAAGAGTCAGATAGAAAACCATC
The DNA here is from genome assembly GCF_963455315.2 of Globicephala melas. Lineage (NCBI taxonomy): Eukaryota > Metazoa > Chordata > Mammalia > Artiodactyla > Delphinidae > Globicephala > Globicephala melas. The sequence goes on from NC_083331.1 coordinate 53,212,437, forward strand.
ATAGTTGAGTTTTTACTCCTTGTCAGTTATTGTGCTCAGTGCATGAATATGCTTGTCTCATTTAAGCCATACAAAACTCCTGCATCACTACTTCCTATTTTATGAGAAAAGTGAAGTAAATTTCTCACCCAAGATCTAATACTTAATAATATTGACATACTAGGGATTCTAATTTATTGGTGTGTTAACATTAAAATCCACAGTCTTTCCATGATGTCATGCTGCCAACCAAGTTTACTACTGGTACCGTTTTTCCTTACTCATAAATTCTGGCTTTCCCCTACCTGGTGTTTTCTTCATAGATGAAGGATAATATAAATACTTTAACTATGATAACTTTCCATAAATATGAAGATAATTATGAAGCTTCTGCTCAATACATCTCCTCCTCTATACCATAACATTTCTCCTGAGAATCTATTTAAGACCCTTCTGACTTTCTTTTCTTCTACAAATGACATTTTACAGTGATATCACTTTTGTAAAATTATGGTGACTCCAACTGGTATAAGATTTCAGTAAGTGCCAAGGGTAATGCTAGATAAAGTTCTATGCAGATCAGGAATCACTGTAATCTCTTTCACTTTGACATGTCAAAGATGTTCCCATAAACAGTTCCAGAATAAACAGTAAAGCAACTTCTGTATAACCCAAGAGGAGAAGAAACCGTGGCACATTTCCAGTAGTTCCAGGCTGTGTAGAGGAGAGGGGATTGACTTTAGATTAGAAATGCTTTAATGGAGCTTTGAGCGTTGATTGAACTTATTTCTGGACTCCAAGAAATGTCTTTATATCAGGGCAATGTGTTTATTATTGAATTTGTATAATATGTCCCAGAGCCCCAAGAAGTAAATGGAGGCATTACCAATGTAAATAAATAGATAGCCTTAAGCAGTGATGCTTTGGGAGAGGATACCCAATGCAGATGTAGATTTGCTGGAAGGAAAGTACGGTGCGTATCAGTGTCAGTTATCCCCAAGTCAACTTGTTGCTATGGCAGAGGAGTATATGCTGTCAAGGATTGTCTAATAAATAATTGTCTTCACTGAGGAAGGCGAATTCCCAGGTTCTCATCTTAACATCTAGTTTCCAATGAGAGGTAAGGACACCAAATGATTTGGGGAAGGCAAATAAACAGATTGCTTACTAGCAGAGGGAGAAGACCAGCTTGCATCCAAAGGGGACAATGTAGTAGATGTGCTATAGGAACAAAGCCTTCCTCTGGCTGGGGGTTGGTGCACAAACATTGGATTGTTGCTGGGACTGGCAGCAGAGGGTGTTGTGTCCTCTGCCAACACGTGTCCTGTTCCTTTGATAATGGTGTCCAGAATTCTTGATGAATAGTTGGGTAAATTTCCTAGGTTTCTGGGTAGAGACTCATATCAATAGAACTGTGACACCCTTGAAAGATAATACTGGCTTTACTTAACAGAGGTGTCAGTGACAGGTTGTTACATAACCTTACATTTAAAAAAAAATGAGCCAGATCAAATACCACAAAACTATATTTGACATACCAGCTAATGATTTTCTTTTAATTAAACTCTCCTTAAAATTATAGCAATTCAATATGTGAAATGGGTTTGAACCAGGTAGTTATACTAAGCTCGCCCTGGTTTTAAACCTGCCAGACTGTCTTCAGTTGTGTCACTGGGCCTGATACACAAACACAGAGTAAAATCCTAAAACACTTTTGGTAGTGGAAGAAGTGGGGATCTCAGAGTCAAACACCAATATCACGTTGAAAGGTTAGTAATACCTATTCTGACTCAATACAACAAAATGAAAAGGAGGATTGCTTTCAGTTAAATTAGTTGAGTTAAACTTATATATCTCCAATCTATCTGCGCAATTTGGAGTGGAACTTCTACTCGCAGCATGTACTGATCATGAACCACAATGTCTGACGTGCAACTTGTACGCGTAACATAAAAATTTAAATCCGTTTCATTTTTCAGCTTCTCTTATTAGGGTGGGGGGCTAGTCAGTTTGGGTTACCCCACTTTTCCAGGGTCGCATCTGTGTTCCAGGGACTTTAGAGGGGTACAAGACTGGCCTCTGCTAAGTTTCCATCATCGCATCTGGGCCTCAGTCATTGGCCCACGTGGTAGTCTCTGAGGCGTCTCTTGTTCCCATGCTCAAGTCTCCTTCAGAAGTGGCATTCTCTATGCTTCTTCCAAGCCTGGCCAAGGGAACGACACTTTCTGCTGCTTCTGTGCTGAGGCATAGGAATTGTCTTTTCCTTATGGTCCCATCTGCCTACACCAAACACACTGCTGTCCCCTATCTTCTTGAGACCCAACCTCGGAGGCAGGGAATGGAGGTGGAGGAAGTACATGTCTCTCTGAGACCCCAAGGTTATCTCTGTTCAACCTGCTTCCTCCCATCCATCCTGTCTCCTTTCTCATCCAAATGAATCATTTTCTGTAGCAGGGGAGAGATCAACTGTCTTATAATATTCCTCACATTTGTTTTGTCCTTGCACAGAGTCCTGACTGTTGCTCAAGTGCTGGGTTTCTCAACTGGTGCACTATTGACTTTGGGGGCTGGATATTTTGTTGGGGGGTGTGGAGAGCTGTTCTGTTCACTGTAGGATGCTCAGCAGCGTCCCTGGCCTCTACTCACGAGATGCCAGTAGCACCTGCAATTGTGGAAACTGAGAATCCTCTCCAGACCTTGACAAATGGCCCTGGTGCATTTGCCCTTTATGGAGAACTACTGCCTTAGGGGCATAGACTTTTGGAAACAAAAGCCATTAAGATTCCCTGGAGACGATCCACATCGAAGAGGAGTGCTGGTAGAAGGGGCACCCAAAGAGATGTGGGAAATTGGGAATTCGTATTTTAAATTTTTTGTATACGCTCTACTTGACATGCAGGAAAAGGAGACAGGAAAGTTAGGATAGCTACACACAAACACTTCCATACTGAACATAGATACTTAAATGTTAGAAGAGTTTCATCTTTGTATTTTTTATGAAGTAATTGTTTTCTCCTTATCAGCACTGCTCTCATTTTCTAAAGGAAACTTAATATCATTGATGCAAACTGATACAAATAAAATAGATTTCAGAAGCATGGACATTAAAGTTGTACATGATTGGTTGTTCAAAATTTTTATTCTTCTAAAATTTATAAATTTCTTCTAATAAAGGTTAATAAACAGAATGTTGTATAGAACATCATCACAGCACCTTCTTAAATAGAAAAAAATGTCCACTGTATATTGACATGTATGTAGAGCATTAACTATGCTTCACCTCTTGAGAAAGACCTAAAGTAAAAGTACTAAATTGTAAAGAATTCGATTTCTAAGATACTTTAAATTTCTGAACTGAAGGGAAAGCAAGTCACTTACCTTGTATTTCCCCATGACTGATCTATGATGGGCCAAATGGAAATGTCAAAGGCTGTTGACAGAACAAGAATAATGAGCATACATTTATGGCTTTTGTCAATAGCCCCAGAGATCAATTGCCGCATTGACCAAGGCCAAGTATTTCTTCCGAAGGGTGAATCTTGAAAAAAGTGGTTTCCAGATGCAGTTCATATCCAGGTATTGCATTGGTCTTTTGGACACCCTTTCTGTCACCTTTCCGCAGGCAAAGGAAATTTGAAAACCTACCAAAATCAACAAGCTTGCTTTCTTCCAGGCAGTGTTTAGTAAGCAATGGATTGATAGATGTTTTCATTCTTGTGGTCAGTGAAGAGTTTGGGAAACGGTGGGGCAGTTACTTAGGATGTTTGCACTGAACACTTAGACCCTCTCCCCCTAATAGTTTGATCATAAGGAAAGAACATAAACCATTTAATGTGGAGCAAACTTCTTCCATTTGAGGGTGACAGTCTTTAAATCGGCCACGTCTTTGATGTTGTGCTTAGGCTGGGAAGATTTCAAGTGTACTGGCATATAGTTATCCTAATGTGACAATTGTTTTACTTTGAAATTATTTTCCTCAAACACAGTACTGAAATCTGAGCTCCAAAGATGAAAATTGGAACCACAAGCTCTTCTGTGTATAATACTCGATTCTCTAACACCAACTAAATTGCTTTATGTATCTTGAGGTTTTATTTTATTAAATTCTTAAAAATCTATATTCTTAAAAATTCTTAAAATCCATACTCATTTTTTCATAAAGAAATATGAAAATATTTATATAATTGAAAATTAACTAAATTAAATGTTCAGAAATGCATACAAGAGAAAATGTCTCTCATCAGCAAACATGAAAAAGATTCAGTTCATTAGTAAACAATGAAATGCAAATAAAAACAAAACAAGACATAATTTTTTCTTATCAAATTGGCAGAGATAAAAAAATTTCAGAGTGCTCAATACTGGACATAGAGTATTGCTAGTGAGAAAGAGAAAAAAGGTGTTATAGCCTCTTTGGGAAATAGTTTGACAATATGTAGAAAGGGTCTTTTAAATGACCAAGGCTGAGACAAGTAATTCTAAACTTGGGAATCTATCCAAAAAAAATCATCTTAAATACAGAGAGAGTTTTATGTACAAATGTACTCATTGTAGTACTATTTACAATAGGGAAAAAAAGGGGGGGGAACAAAGTGTTTTGACAATAAAGGAAATTTAAATAAATTGTAATACTTTATGAATGTGTACTGACATTAAATATGCTAATGAAATATTTGAATAATGGTAAACACTCGTTATAATATTTAGAAAAAGAAACACTGTAAAAATTATGTGTCAGTTTTGTATCGAAATTATGTAAAAGTGATGCTTAGAAAAAAGACTAAAATACAGCCAGATATTAAAACTTGTATTTGTAGGGTGAGAATATGGGTAAACATTTTAAAATTTTAGTTTTAAATTTTCCAAAAAATTTCCCAAAATGCTGTATTCATCTTTTTATTCTTTTATACTTGGAATAAAATAAATTTTATTTAAAAAAATGTATATACATTTTAAAACTTAAAATTACTCTGCAATACTAATCTTCACACACATAGTTCATGAACTATGTTTTTCTTCCAAATGAAAACCTATAGAATCAAAACATTAGAAAACGACCATAACCTCATATCCTAGTCCCCCTTTTTTCAGTTAGTCCAGCTTCAGCTGTCTTTGGTAAAATTGATTATCCTTTTTTAAATATTGATAAACGTCAGGTCTCACAGCTTGTTCCAATTCTTATGAATTATTAGTCAGTTTTATTTCCAGGACATCATGTATCCAATTTCTCTGTTAGAGTTGCATGCTATTCTCTAAAACTACCAAAAAACTAATTTTTGGTTATGGCTTGTCTTTCTTTCCTTATTTGCTTCCTAGTAGAATACCTATGTTCTAGCTTGAATTTTAAGACGCTCCCATTCCTTTGTTTGGTAAACAAAAAAGAATCATCACACCTGTAGGCCTTCCTTCTTTGCTCTTCTAATGTTATAAGTATACTGGGTGGTCGGCATGAGGGTAACAGAGCTGGTGTTATACTAGCTGTCTTCAGCCATCAGTTATCACAAGATTCCTGGACTATACTATGGAAAAATTTCTAGGTCTTATGGTGTGTGTGTGTGTGTGTGTGTGTATGATGGGATATCAAAGGAGAAGTGGAAAATACAAAAAAAACAAAAAAATAGTTTAACTTCAAGAATCTTAAATAGTATTTCAGTGGTTTTCTATGTGTGGTTCTGAACCAATAGCCTAACTTGTTTAGAAAGAAATTCTCAGGCACCTCTGTGGACCTACTTGAATCAGAAGCTGGGCTTTTGTTTAGGCCCTCCCGGTGATGCACACTCAAATCTGAGAACCGCTGCCTAAGAAGAGGGCCGGGCGCAGGGGAGGGAGGCGGCGGTGAGGGACGCGCTTCCCTCCGTCCACCCCGCCCCGCCCCGCCCCGCCGGGCAGCTCTCCACCGGAACTTTCCCTCGGACCCCAGATGCTGCGTTTACCCACCGAGCCGCCGGGGAGCGGTTCTCTTTGCTGCCTGGGTGCCTCTGTCTCGGTCGTCGCGTGCCCAGGGGTCCATCCAGTGGCATTTTGAGTTTTGAAAGGTATTTTTGAATATAAGAGACACTTTACTACCCAGAAGGAATCTAGAAAGTGGAATTGGGGAAGTTATTACATTGGAGGAACTATTGGTGTCCTTCAAAGCATACTAAGACTATTGCCCAGAAGAAAAGATGTTTGGTTTTCGCAAGCCAAAGGTGTACCGAAGTATAGAGGGCTGCTACATTTGCCTCGCTAAATCCTCCAGTTCTCGATTCACTGACAGTTAACGCTATGAAAAGGACTTACAGAGCTGTTTTGGGTTACATGAGACTCGTTCAGGAGACATCTGTAATGCCAGTGTCCTGCTTGTGAAAAGATGGAAGAAATTGCCAGCAGGATCAAAACAAAAAACAAAAAAACTGAAATCATGTGGTAGATGCCAGGGCAGGACCCAGTCTAAAGACTACACTGAAACCAAAGGAAGTGAAAACTCTGTCTGGAAACAAGATAAAAAGCAACCAGATCAGTCAACTGCAGAAGGAATTTAAATGTCACAATTCTGGTGCTCACAGTACCACCTCAGGTGCCTCTCCAGCTCAGTCTCCTCGTTACAGTCACCAGTCAGATACAGAGATGGCTTCTGGCTCTAACAGAATGTCAGTGTTTTCCTTTTTAGGTCTCACATACTAGAAAAGACAGAAAATACGCTGTGGCACTATCTATAAAGGCCGTCTTGGGGAAGTCCTTGTTGACATACATCTATTCAAGCCTTGCTGCAGCAATAAGAATGCAGCTGCTGGGAAGCCGCTGGAGAAGGGGCCAGAGCCTCTGCCCATCTCCACTCAGGAGTGGTGACTGAGGCTGATGTAGAAGGGGAACAAAAAACGATTTAAATTTTGGAAAACAAAGCAACAAAAGGACCCTCCTATTTTTAACTTGGATACCTACTATTCTGCCAAAGGAAGATTCCTAGAGTTGTTTTGAGTGTGTTGTTTTCCCTCCAGTTCCACAAACTCTGAAGCCAGTATCTCGCTTACTAAAAGAAAAAACGAAGTGTACTTAATATTTAAGGTGCTGAGTATTTCATGGGAAAGCTGAATGCTGCTGTAAGATGCTCTTTAAGTCTTTTTTAAAAGTCCCCTTCTAATGAATGAAATTAGGGGAATTTCAGGGGACAGAGATGGGATTTGTTGTATGATAAATGTATGTAGTTTTAATCTTTCTATATGGAGAAGCAGTGGTTGGGGCATTTTTTAAGATGGCTGGCTACCCTTGTTTTCCTTCTTTATAATAAATTTGTCGTAACTCAGTAAACACAGACTTGCCCCTAGTTGTTAATAACTGTGAAATATTAAGGGGTTGCCAAGGTTCTGATGATTCAGACCCGTACTACTGAATAGTAAGCGGGACAGGCTAAGGTCTCTGTGTGACTACCTTGAAGGAGTAGTTTCTAAATCTGCAGAGCTAACTTGGCTGCACATGCTGCGTCCTGTGCCACCTCCCTCGACACTGCTATTTGATAAAGTTTTTAGTTTCTATGACACTTCTAAAGCAGAATCAAAGTCCCTCTCAGGGAACTGGCAAGTCTTTAGGATAAGCAATCACGTATGAATAGTACCAAAGCGTTAGCACTTGGTAGAGGACGCGCTGTATTAAAAATGTTAAATTATCTGAAAAAGAAAATGCGCACGTCTTCAGGATGGCTCATGAAAAAAACGAAGGTTAATGCTTCTTGAGGCACATCTCTTAGAGGGCTTGCAAGTGTGTAAATAATTTATGTTACGTGACTGGTGACTTCATTGGAAATCTGCACAATTCAGTTGTAGCTCTAGATTCCTTCGGTTGACCTTTGTGAAGGTTTTATTTGTGTAGAATGGTTGTTTGACTTGTGTTAACCTATTAGGGTTTGGGGCTTTTGTTTTTGTTTTCATTCTATATTAAAGTAAAATTCAGCTAAAAGAAAAGAGTTGTATGTTAATGCTGAGTGGGTTGCTTTGGGTTTGGTTTCTTTTAGTCAGGCTTTCTGAACATTGAGGTGTTAGATGATACATCCTAAACGTGGAGCGCTTCAATTCTAAAACCTTCATTGAAAGCCTTTTACTTGAACCCGCCCCCCCCAAAAAAAAAAACAAAAAAAAGAAGGCCAGAGAGAACATCAAATAATATGCAAACTAATTTTGTACAGTACACTTCACATAGAGTTGAAGTTAGCCCAGGCACTTTTGGGAAATGATTGTTGTTGTTACGTGAAGCCTGGCTAGTTTTTCCCTTTTCCCTCGGAAGTATTAACAATCCCCTTGTGAACCCTGCTTTTCCCCTTTCATGTCTTCCGAAGCTGGCCTTTTGTGGTTAGATTCAGTGGGCCACGGCGCTGGGATGTGCCCAGGCAGCTGAAGCCCTTGGATTTCTTTTCCACGTGACTGGCCTAGGATGGCCTTCGTGACAGTAACTGTGCTATTATTTCCCACACTTCATGTTTAAAACACTTCAACCTGCTACAAACCAGGCTTCCACGTTCCTTTGAGCAACGTCTGGAGCAGATGTGTAGCTTCCACGTATACTCCTAGAAGTAAAGAATGTACAAGAAAACTTTTATCCCTTCCCCACATTTCAGTTTCACAAAAGTATTTCCCATTTAGAATACAAATCTCTATATAGATTTTTTTGCTGGCTGTTTGCAGCCATATCAAGTGTTCTCTGTTGATCATCATTCTGGAAATGTCCAGAAGAACCTATCATTGTTATTCTGGATCTGTAAAATAGCATGTCTTCCAACCATTCTGTGTCTTCATTTCCATATTTATGTTCCAGAAATCACGATCAATTTCCCAAATTCTAAACTTACTCAAATTCTTTTATGCCTGGGCACTGTTCCCAATGAATTATTTATTATACTTTTCTCGTATAGTTTTTGCAGGATATTTTCTTAGCTTTACCCATTTGTCTTATTCCAGCAGTCAGGATGGGTTCAACCGGTAGATAAGAAAGGTAATATGATTTAGAGGATGGTAAATGGCTTTCCTGCAAAATGTCTCCTTTACTAGGTATGAAGTAAGGCCTGTGTTTTCATTGGCCTGTCACATTTTCCAGGCCTGATCTCTCTCCCACACCCCTGCCTGATATTTTCAACTCCTTGCTTGGTGTCATTCAACTGTCGACTGAAAAAAATGCACAATATGAGGGTTGTGAGTTAAGTTTTATTTGGGACAAAATGAGGACTATAGCCTGAGAGACGGCATTTCAGATAGCTCTGAGAAACTGCTCCAAAGAAGTAGGGGGGAAGGTTAGTATATATGTAATGCTGAAGGGGGAGTACATGCAATCAAACACACATTTTTTGCAGAAGGTTTCTGCTAGTAACAAGGAGCAGTCATCACCATGAAGGATTTTAGTGCTTTTCTAGATGTGAGGAGATGCAAGAATTGGGCTCATAAAATCGGCTCCTGAAAATAGCTATCTGAAGACCTGTTCTGCCAGTTTTTTCCAGAACACAGAGTGCCCCATGTCTGATCTCCACCCTTGAGCTCCTTTCAGGCGGTGTTGAAGGTCAGCAGCTGCAGTGGCTCATAATTTAAACCTTGTAGAGGTAGATGGCAAGTGCCAATTTGTGGGTGACACAACCTTCTAACATGTTCTCTAATTCTATAGCAGTGCTTCTCAAACTTTTCTGTGCATCCCTTGTAAGCTTTTTTTTATAGTTTTTAAAAAATTTATTTATTTAATTTATTTTTGGCTGTGTTGAGTCTTCCATGCTGTGCATGGGCTTTCTCTAGTTGCAGCAAGAGGGGGCTACTCTTCATTGTGGTGTGCAGGCTTCTCATTGCGGTGGCTTCTCTTGCTGCAGAGCATGGGGTCTAGGCACACGGGCTTCAGTAGTTGTGGCATGCAGGCTCAGTAGTTGTGCCTCACAGGTTCTAGAGCACAGGCTCAGTAGTTGTAGTACACGGGCTTAGTTGCTCCACGGCATGTGGGATCTTCCTGGACCAGGGCTCGAACCCACGTCCCCTGCGTTGGCAGGCAGATTCTTAACCACTGCGCCACCAGGAAAGCCCATCCTTGTAAGCCTTTTAAAACACAGACTGCTGGGCCCATGGCCATCCATTCTGCTTCAGCAGGCCCTGAATAGGTTGGAGAAGTTGCATTTCTAACAAGTTCATGGGTGTTACTAATGCTGCAGTTCTGAAGACAACACTTTGAGATCCTTCATTTGCTCAATTGTTCTGTGATTTACCTTTAATTTTTATGTGTGATGCTGTCACTATTGATGTTCTAGACACCAACAACCATTTTCCCTTTTCCCTTAATAAGAGATCCTAATTGTATCAAGGGACCACGAAAGCCTCTTGCTTCAGGAAAACCTGCCTTCAATTCCAGTCCTAGGATGAGAATTTTAATAAGTTTAAGATAATTTAGTTAATAATTGAAATTCATAATAATCCCATTCCCCTGTGAATGACTTAGTATAAGACATGAATAAAGTCAGCTAGGAGGCTTCTGAAGAAGATTTCTTTTCTCTCAAAAAGATACACCTAGGGCTTCCCTGGTGGCGCAGTGGTTGAGAGTCCGCCTGCCGATGCAGGGGACGCGGGTTCGTGCCCCGGTCCGGGAAGATCCCACATGCTGCGGAGTGGCTGGGCCCGTGAGCCATGGCCGCTGAGCCTGCGCGTCCGGAGCCTGTGCTTGGCAACGGGAGAGGCCACAACAGTGAGAGGCCTGCGTACAGCAAAAAAATAAATAAATAAATAAAAAAGATACATCTGGAAGAGATGAACCCTTTTTCTGGATCTGGAATGATAGGGTATGCTAGTAATAGTGCTACATCTAGCTCTGCACCATCAAGAGAGCTTGAGAACAGTAGAGTAAAAAAAGAAAAACAATTAGATCCCTAAAATAATGATGAGTCTTCAAATGAACCAACCTAGAACTACCCTGCCCTAAGCCTTCCTATTATGTGGAATTTCTGTTTCTTGCAGCTAAAAGCATATTAATTGATATGATCATCTATCTATCATCTATTTATCTATCCTTGACTTTTCTTTATAGGTTATCTTTGCTTAATAAATATGCCATGAGCAGGAAAGATAGTAACAGCACTATTAGAATTCAGCTACATTACTTGGGAAGGTTAGTGTATCTCCCCCAAGATCATATCAAGAAGTAATCATATTTTCTTTACCATACAGAGGTTTGGAAAGAATAGAAGAAAATTAAGTCTTATGGGTGTGAAAGAGGAGAACAAAAATTTCAGAATCTACTCAAGAGGTCAAGCCTGAAAAAAGTTACCAGAATGGGGACACTGGATTCCTGTTCCATAGCAGGAAGGAACTGAAAGTCTCTTTTTCAAAATATCCTTTCTGGCTTCCCTTCATGTGCTCACACCTCAGTAATTCATTCTCCAGCATGAATTCAGTGTGATAAAAAAAAAATCTGATTATGTCATTCTCACTAAAACCCTTTAAAAACTTCCCATTTTTCTTTATTTTTTTCTTTCTTTTAAATTTTACTGTGGTAAGAACATTTAACACGAGAGTTACTCTCTTACCAGCTTTTTAAGTGTACAACACGGTATTGTTAGTTACAGGCACAATGCTGTACGGTAGATCTCTAAGCTTTACTCATCTTGCATAACTGAGCTTTATACCTATTGAACGACCACTTCCCATTTTCTCCTCTCCCTACCCCTTGGCCGCCACCATTCTGCTCTCTACTCCTGTATGTTTGACTGTCTTAGATTCCTCATATAAGTGGAATCATACAGTGTTTGTCCTGTGACCGGCTTATATCACTTAGCGTAATGTCATCAAGATTTGTCCAAGTTACCACATATTACAAGACTTCCTTCTTTTATAAGGCTGAATAATATTCCACTGTATGTACATACCACATTTTCTTTGTCCATTCATCTGTAGTTGGACATTTAGGTTGTTTCTACATCTTGACTACCGTGAATAGTGCTGCGATGAATGTGAGAGTGCTGATATCTCCTGGAGATCTTAATTTCATTTCTTTTGAATTAATGTCCAGAAGTGGGATTGCTGGATCATATGGTAATTCTATTTTTAATTTTTTGAGGAACCTCAATTCTGTTTTGCATAGTGGCTGCTCTGTTTTGCAGTCCCACCAGCAGAGTACAGGTGTTCCAATTTCTTCACATCCTCACCAGCACTTGTCTTTTTCTTTTTTTCATAATAGCCACCCTAACACGTGTGAAATAATATCTCACTGTGGTATTGATTTTCATTTCCCTGATGGTCAGTGACATTGAGCGGCTTTTCATATACCTGTTGGCTATGTGTTTGTCTTCGTTGGGGAAAGATCTGTTCAAGTCTATTTTTTAATTAGGTTATTCATTTTTTTACTCCTGAGTTGTAGGAGTTCTTTATATATTTGGAAATGAGCCCTTTATCAAATACATGGTTTGCGATTGTTTTCTCTGATCTGTAGGTTGTAAAGCCTTCCCATTTTTCTAAAGATAAACATTCCAAATCCTTACCTTGTCCCACAAGGCCCTGTTTGGACTGGTTCCCACCTAGCTCTCAGCCTTATCTGGTACCACTCTCCCATCCCTCGTTCTTTTCATTCTTGCCCCAAAGGCCTGCTTTCAATTCCACATTCCTGCCATGTGCCTTCCTACCTCACAAACCTTTGCATATGCAGTGCCTCTTCTTCCTAAAAGCATCTCCCACATCTATGCCACTTCCCTCTTTACCTTTCATCTTTCATAACTCAATTTAAATGTCGCTCCCATATAGAACACCTTCTTGAGACTAGACTAAGTCTTCTTCTATTCTCATATATTAATACCATAATCCTCTTTGTGGTACTTATCACAATATTAATTGTATAATTAAATGCACAGCTAATTATTCAATGTCTGTCTCTTAAATTACCATGTGAGCCCTTGAGGGCAAGAGCCCATCTTGCCATATTTTTGTGTGTCTGGTCCTACCATAGTGTAGTATGGTACTACCATATCCCTAGTCCCAGACACTAAACATGGGTTGAACAATCTCTTTTTCCTTCAGGCATCTTTTCTAATGACTGCAAGTATTTTCAGCCACTCTCCTTTCATCAAACAGTCAGTAAATACCGGTCAACCTGGTTTTGCACCTAACCTTTCCCATCACTTCAAATGGGCAAATAGGTATTCATTTTCTTGCTTCACAGATTAGAAAATGAGCCCCAGCAGTTAAATCACCTGCCCATATTTGTTCCATTTATGTTGGCGTTTAAAGTCAGAGAGCCTGACTCCTACTCCCTGGCTTCTTCTTGGACGAGTCACCTTCAGCACAGCATTACTCAGCTTGCTCAGAAGGAGAACACTCGTGGTTGAACAGAGTACCGCTCTCTCCCTTCCTCTGCACCAGAATTCTATGCAGCTTACACTTGCCTGAGTCATTCATGGAAAGCATCTGAGAACATCGTGTAAAATATACCAGCCCACCCAGGAATGTCTTTCATCGTCCCAAGCACAAAGGGTCAATGGAGTGTTCTAGGAATATCTTTGAAAAGGAAGCAAGAATTCAAAGCAGAGAATTTCTCCCCAGTTACCACCCCACTCCTTGCCAGTCGACTACCCGTAGGTGTGTGCTGGAATACAAAGACCTGGGAAACCCTGACAATGAATCAAAAATTTTCAGTTCCTTCTGGAAAGGAGTAATTCAACAGACGCATGAATGCAGTCATGGAAATTAGAATCCCTGCTCTGACCCTGGAACCTTGGAAAGTAAGCACGTGGGCAACCAAAAGTTCCCACACCCTGAGCTAGGGCTGCAGAGAAAACTTACAGAGTCATTGAGAGTATTTGTCATTGAGATAAGTGACATCTGAGAAGTTCCTACAGGGCTGTGGACTCTCCTCTCCTTCCAGCTTCTAACGTTCCTCTGACAAGAGCTCAGGGCGAGATTCTTCAACAAAGGGCACTGTTGGCTGCTTAAAGTTTACATGCTTCTGTTTTCATACAAGCAAGCCATTTAGCCCTGATTGAGGAAGTATTTAAGAGGGATAAAGGCCCAGTTTAGAGGCTGTTGGAGTGTTTGGAAAATCTGTATTAAAATTTTGGCATCAGGGCTTCCCTGATGGCACGGTGGTTAAGAATCAGCCTGTCAATGCAGGGGACATGGGTTTGAGCCTTGGTCCAGGAAGATACCACATCCGCAGAGCAACTAAGCCCGTGCGCCACAACTACTGAGCCTGCGCTCTAGAGCCCGCGAACCACAACTACTGAAGCCCGAGTGCTTAGAGCCTGTGCTCCGCAGCAAGAGAAGCCACCGCAATGAGAAGCCTGCGCACCGCAACAAATAGTAGCCCCCGCTCGCCGCAGCTAGAGAAAGCCTGCATGCAGCAACAAAGACCCAACGCAGCCATAAATAAATTAATTAACTAATTTTTTTAAAATTTGGCATCATATGTATAAAATAGATAACTAATGAGAACCTACTGTATAGCACAGGGAACTCTACTCGGTGCTCTGTGGTGACCTTAATGGGAAGGAAATCCAAAAAAGAGGGGATATATATTTATGTATGGATGATTCACTTTGCTGTACAGCAGAAACTGACACAGCAGTGTAAAGCAACTATACTCCAATAAAAAGAATTTTTTTAGCATCAAAACTATATGCCTCTGTTTATCAATAAGTAATTGTTGCTGGGTATCTGTTCTGAGTTCACCTTGTGATAGGAACGGTCAGGAAGTTCAAAAGAAGGGTGAGGGAGTAGAAAGGCAGAGGAAAAAGAACAAAGACCTTAGAATCAGAAGAATGAATATAGTTTCATATCTTCTGCTTAGTGGATCAGCTTCGTTCGGGTCTGTATTTTATTTGTGAAGCACTAGTAGCCTTAGGAACTTCATAAGGCTGTTGTAAAAAAAACTAGGGAAGACAAATTAGTCGGGGGGGAGAAAAGTAGCACACATCTTCTTAGCTCTTCATTTAATAATTATGTTTGAAGGCTTGTAATATACATTAATAAACCTACCAGACAAAATTCAAATTCTTATGGTAGACTCCTACCTATCCTTCAAGGTTCCAATCAACTATGATCTATTCTGGTTATGTTTTTCCCTTAAATAAATCTCTTCCTTAAGTAAATCTCGAATGCCCTTACTACAATGTGTTATTTCACACGTATGTTAACATGTCCACATTCTACCCTAGAATGTGATTTCCTAAAAGCAGAGGTTGTGTCATATTCCCATTTCTGCTCCCACAGAGTCTTTTAGAAGTCCTTGAGTAGAAACATAGTATGATCAAACTATTATCCAGACAAGAAAAAAGCTTTTATGACTGTAAAATTCTGTCCATAATCAATGTCTTGCCACAAATACAGTAAAAAAAAAAAAAATTCCCTGAAGCTAAAGAGGGTCTTGCCATCTTGGGATTGTCCTTCTGCTTGTCTGTGACATGAAGTTATTTGAACCCAACAATGTATCTACTGAGAAACAAGGTGGGTGATGAAGATCAATTATATACACAGATTGTCCTTGAACTAATGGTTTTGTCACACGGGTTCGGTACAGGCTCATTTAAAAATGTAAACTTGAATTTTTTTCAATTAGTTTTCTTAATTTTCACTGTTTGGAATAAGAAAACTTTCTTGAGCAAAAAATGATAAAAAAAAAAAAAGCATCTTGGATACGATTTGCCTTCCATGACATATTTATTCCTTAGATATAAATATGGGTAGAAGAAAAATATGACCTAAACAATATTAATCCAAATGATAAAGGGTATATTTTATTACCAAAATTTTATTTAATATTTACTTTTGTAGTACTAAACTCTTTGCAGGAACTCAAAGATCAGTGAAGTTTCCAAAATTAACCAACATTTCAAGAAGGAATTTCATTAGTGAGATTATTTGATTTAGTGAATCTTTTGTCATAGACCCAACCTTTGCAAAGTTGAGTATAAATTCCTACCTTCCCTGATGTGAAAAATCTGAGTCCTTCAACATTATATCAGATGTTTCTAGTTTGCATTGTGTAAGTGGTCCTGGAAAATTTCAAGTCAAGCATTTTTAAGGGAATCGTTTAAAATGTAATAGGGAACTTAGAAATAAAATCACCAGTAAATTCCTTATGATATGAACAAGGCTCTATGTCACACGTTTTATAGAATAGATATTTCTTGTGTCAGATTTTTGTGAAGAGGGATGGAAATGATCGCAAGACTGAGCTTTTTTTCCTTAATATTATAAATGAGGTTACAAGACACTGTTCTTAAATATCATATGTCTTCCTTTCAATTGTTAAGAACCATTTCTAAAGATCTAACACAAGAGCAGATGAGCCACACTGGCTGGATTTGGGGATAATTGGATTTTCTTTTCTCTTCACAAAAATTATGCATGCCTGGAAAGAAAGAATGGTAAGAATAAACTTCAACCTACTGATTCAGCCTACTAATTACCATCAGCTAGTGTCTGGCTTTTGAAATCTGATTTAAGAAAAAAAAAAAATGAAATGAAACCACAGGCTTGGCTGATAGAAAACTGTATTATGTTTAAGCAGTGATGGGGGAAGCCCAGCCTTAAGCAGGCTAGACTTTGGACCAAACCCAACTGATGTTTCCCATCCTTGTTTATTTTGTTACTTGACATGATTCAACTCATTAAGGATTTCAAAGGTCCAAGGGAAAGTCCTTCTACTTTGCCAAGGGCACCCTTAGTTGGAATTCCATTATCTTCCATGATCCAAGACAGGGATTTCCTCCTACTCAGTTCTGAGTAATTATGTGTAAGCAAACCCTTGGTGTTCTAGCAGAGTGACTGTGCTGAGTTGATGGCTCACCATGAATCATTCATGTGGCAGGCATCTTCAGTGAGAGGGTAAGGAGGGATAACATTGATTTGCAGTGTTTAGATGAAGTATGGCTTTCTCATTCATCTCATTTGTTTCATCAGAGTTGACGCTTATTCTTATAAACCATACCCTTTCCTAAAATGATTACAGGAAGAGAGAACAAGCAGATTCAATCAGTCCTTCCTGCTCTACTGAGTCTAATTTAGATTACACCTTAGGAAATGCTGCTTCCTACTTTCAGAAATCAGGAATTAGTGTTCTCTCTCTCTCTCTTTCCTCTTCCTGTCCTCTCTCCACTCCTCCTTTCCCAACCAGTGAAACAAAATTGTTTTAAATTAGGAAGTGGTATTTTTTTTTAAGTCTGCATTTTCTATTTCAAAATTTTAAAGCTTACCTCTTTTTTCTTTGGGGAGGGGTGCAATAGATTTCTCTGAGATTGTGATAAAAGAACCTCCTTCCAGAATAATTCATAACCACATATTCACAACTGACATACACCTTTTGGAGGGCTGCAGTCTGAGGTCATCTATGGAGCCTTCCATCATGCCCCTTCCCTCCTTCCCACGCCAACGATGTCAAGTTACACCACTGCTCTAACCGTCCCAGTAACGTATCCAACCAAGATTTTCAGGCAGTGGGAGCTGAGACCATTTATTCTTCTCAATTTTTTGGTAACATATCCTATCTGGGCAAGTAACAAGGTTCAAGGAGAACAGCTCAAAGGAGAACCTGGTAGGGTTCAGGATTCTGGGCCCTCCGTGATTCTTAAGTGACTCTCAAAGCTTTTTAAGAGCTTCAGATATAAAATAACAATACATCATAGAAATTCTCCTGGCAAATCCTCCGGCCTTTCCCATTCCCTTTTAAAGCAGCTTTATTGAGATATAATTCACATACCACACCATTTATCCATATAAAGTGTTCAGTGCTATTCAGAGCTACAACCATCACCACAATCAATTTTCTAAATTTTTCATCAGCCCAAAATGAAACCCGGTAGCCACTGGCGGTCACTCCGCATTTCCCCCCCACCCCTCCCAAAGCCCGAGGGAGTAGACCAATCTACTTTTTGTCTCTATGGACTTGTCTGCTCCAAATGAGACGTCAAATACGAATTGCCCACTGTGTTACCCTTAGTCAGGACTGTTGCCCCAGGTGACCATAAAACTGCTCACTTGAATTAAACAGTTCATCATTTGATTGTCTAATGGGAGCAAAGCATTATTTTAGGTATGCACAAGTTTCAAAGGTGAGTTTTCAACCTAGTTATGGGAATTGTTCTAAAAAGAAGTGATCGATGTTATGAGAGCAGTACACAAGGGATACTGAATGTGTTGCTCTCCAAAGCTGGCAGGCCCCATCCTCACCTCTAAAAGCCAGTGTTCACCAGGAACTACCCCAGACATGGGTTCCTATTTATGGTCAACTTCCGGAACCATTCACTGGAATTCCAAGCAGTTTCTGATTTCCTCAGATACTGATCCCCAGAATTCTTTTTTGTTTGCAGTCTCACAGTATTCTTTTGGGTCTTGTGATGGAGATGGGGAGTGTCTTCCTGCTTCCTTCGTGGCTTTCTGGTCATGCTGTTTCTTAAGTTCCTTCTCAGCTACGTGCCTTTGCATATGCTGTTCCCCTTCCTTACTCTTCTCGCCTCTGACTTCCTGACTTCCCACCAGCCATCCTGCAAGCCTAGGCTTAAAATGGTACTTCTTAGTCTGACTAGGTCAGCTTCAGCCTTTAGGAAAGCCTTGTGCTCACCCTTCATCTCTCTTAGCACAGTTATCATTTCAATTATTTCTATGATTATTTGTTAAATATCGATTTCTCCCACTAAAACATAATGCTGGTAATCACATAATTTCACAATCGTATTTCTAGAACCTAGAACAGTGCCTGGAATAGATTATACTCTAATATATATTTGTGACTAAATGGAGGGCAGGATATGATCAGAACTGCTATATCTATCTGTATCTATACCTATATCTAAGGCAGTTATATATACATATGTATTAGATTAATATATGAGGACAAGAGACAACCAATGCCCTAAAACAAGCAACAAAAAGAGACTTAACATGCTATACAGAAATTATCCATTTATTTCTATTTCCACTATTGAATAACAAGTTTCTCAAGGCCAGCAATGTGTGTATTTAAATGTCTGACACATATTAATCACTTATTTTTGCAATCTGCATAGCAGTTTACGTCTTAAGAAAGTATGTTGGCCCTTTGTCTTAATCTGTTTGCCCTCTAAACTCTCTGTCTTTGGTCTTCTCCACAGCAGGTAGTTCCCAGGCCCACTGACTTGAAGACTACCTGTAGGCTGATGACTCAGCAGCCTGTAGTCTGATGACTCACCAGACTGGAACTCTATCCCTCATTTCACTCGTAAGCACCTATGGTAACATCTCAAAGGTAAGAGAATCGTCGGTTCTCTCTTTCCTCTAACCCTCCAAAGCCGTTTGCTCCATTTCAGAAAATGGTATTACCATCCTTCTAAGTGCTCAAGATAAAATCCTTGATACCTATCTTTCCACCATGCCCCATGTCTAAACTGTAAGTCAGCTCTTAAAAGACATACCTAGAATCCATTTATCATTCTGTGTACTTAAAAGACGTACCTGAGATCCATTAGAGTATTTATTTTAGTTATGATCACTATCTGAAATTATTTATTTACTTGTTTTCTAGTTTTTGACCATCTCCCGTCACTAGACCAACAGCTTCTTGAGGCAATGGATCTTGTTTTCTTTTCACTATTCTTACCCTAGCGCTCAGAACAGGCCCTGCACCCTAGCGAATACTTGTTGAATGGTTGAGTGAATGAATGGATGGAAAATGAACATTTTGGGGAGTAGGCTGAACCGAATGAGAGAAGCAATGGCAGTGGGGGAAGTCATAGCATATCCTTGGGAAAGAACTGGTGAGGGGAAAAACCAAATGAAAAAAGGTAAAAATGAAATAAGAAGATCCATTCTAGATGCTAACTTTTAACAGGTTTGGGTTATGCACCCCTTTGTGAATATTATGGTATCACTTGGCATATAATTTCAAGGTATTCTCTAGATACTCTGAATCTCATCCAAGTTGCTATCGGAAGGGGTCATGAAGGCCTGAGTAAAAATTTCTAGAGATTGATCAGTGATAGCCTTATCTTCCCAGAGAACATTTCATTCTGAAGGTCAGCTTCCATCTAATATTGCCACTTTTTTGACACTGCAACAATTGTATCAAACTCCCCATTACAATGGGCAGAAGTGAGAGTACACAGTCGGTACTGTGTTAGTTGTGCGAGATTTTAGGTTAGGCAAAGCCACGCAGGGCAAAATACAAAGCCAAAGAATTGCCCCGAGAATCCTTTTTCTGCAGCGGAGTTCCTCCAGATATAGCCAACTCCTCTAAGATCTAGCCTTAATCTTAACTAAAGTTACTGAAATTTCTCAGGATCCACACTGTGTTCATAGCTTCCAGGGAGAAGTAAATTACTATCAAAGTCTGTGGGGATACAGGGTCTTTAAAAGGGATCCATTGGCCAAATGCAATTTTTCCATTGGATTCATCCAAAGAATAAGGAAAAGTGTGTCTTCATAGCCACTTAGCTTGTACACAGCAAATATGTAGTGTGTGAAGCCGTTAGTGGCGTCGAACCTCCTACCAGCCAGGTTACACTGGAATAGTGTCACATTTTACTAAGACTCCCTAGAAAACTTTACTTGACTGTACTGCCTCACTTTCATGGGACAGTGTCCAGGATAAGCAGGGAAATATTTTCCCCCCTATTTTATCTGAGTTTGCTCAAGGAACTGAAATCATCATGTCCTGAGCCACATGCCATGTGCAAGGCCTCCGACTGGCACACAGAAAACTCTAAGGAATCGTTACTCAGTGACTCTTGCCATTTGCAAGCCTGTGGAATTCAGGTGCCCACAGGAAGGAGTGGAGAGGTTTTTCCAACCTGACCGTATCAGCCGTCTCACTACAAGAACCTTCTGTTTTGGCTGGAGTCCTTCTATCAGACTCAGGCTGTTCTTTACAGCCAAGTGTGAGTTTAACGTGTCTGATTTACTTTCTATAAGTGCTTGTCTCATTCACAGGCTCCTCTCCTCATATCCAATGGCTTGAATGCTTTGTATTCATGCTTGGTTTTCAGAGGAGGTGGGATAGTTGGACACTGGAGGACATAAATTCTAGAAGTTTAACTTCAGAGTAGAAATTAATGATAATAAAGAGAACCACAGGCACTAGTGTTCTGCAGAGAAAATCAAACAAGTAGGATCAATAATGTAAGGCTGTGGGAGATGATTCAACAGTAATGTGGGCAGTAATAGTATTTGAAATTTTCTGGTGAATTAAGCAAAGGTTTTGGTAACTATCTTTTTCTCCTCTTTGTGAGATGTAGGTTGCTGTAAGCTATAGTACTGTGGCAAAAAAAACTTGGTGGAGAGCAAAACAGTTTTAAAATTTTTCTTAGAACCCAACCCACTGGAATTATGAAAGCAGCCTCAGTAAGTAAGATAGACGTGCATGCCTCCAGTTACAGAGGTGTAGGGAAAGGAGTGACTTCAGTTACTGGAAAATCGTATTTGCATTGGGCAACACGATTATTTGAATTGGATGGTGCAGGGAGAGGTGCATCTTAACTTTATCAAACACATTACAGATGTAATTTTTAATTCATCTGCTCAGGGCCATTTTGTTTGTATATACAGGATGACTGGTAATATTTTTTAAACACGTTTTTAAAATTACCTTTAAGCTCCTTAAGTATTCTAAGAACATTCTTAAGCCCCTTAAGAATTCTAAGAATAATTTGTTTGCAAGTCAAAGACTGACACCTGCTAATTCCATCACTGATTTTTTTTTTTAATAAATTAAGTATACATAGCCTGCGATGGAAGCATGCCCTGCTACTCTTTTCTTGGGTACATAAAAAGAATCAGAGGGGCTTCCCTGGTGGCGCAGTGGTTGAGAGTCCGCCTGCCGATGCAGGGGACACGGGTTCGTGCCCCGGTCCGGGAAGATCCCACATGCCCGCGGAGTGGCTGGGCCCGTGAGCCATGGCCGCTGAGCCTGCGCGCCTGCGCGTCCGGAGCCTGTGCTCCGCGACGGGAGAGGCCGAAACAGTGAGAGGCCCGCGTAACGCCAAAAAAAAAAAAAAAAAAAGAATCAGAGAAACCCATTTGATAAAATATTGTTTCCCCTCACAGAGAGTAAAAGGCTGGGCAGTGTCCATCTAACACACAAGGTAGTTTGCCTTTTAAGGCGACATTCTCTGGGATGTAAAAATTATTGTTTAGGTGACTTAGATGGTGATTTTTGAGAATTACTCAGTTACAGGTAAATGAGTCATCGTCCTCTAAATAAATCAAGCTCCGTGTTTTACGGGCTTGCTTCTCAGAGTTCCCTTTGTCTTCCATTTTTATCCGCTAGAAGGAGAGTGAGTTGTGCTCACTGATGGGGGCTAGCCGACCCTTCCTTCTGCAGCGCACGAACCTGCAGGAAGGCTGCACGCTTCCCTCCCAGGCGCATCACGCTCCAGTCCCCGAGGAGGGTGTGCTGGAGATTTGAGCGCGGGGGTGGCAGGGGAGGCGTTTCCCTTCTATTTTGGTTTCTCCTACTGACTGACTGCTCAGCTGTTCATGAGTCACCCTAACCTCAAAATCTGTCATTAAAACAGAAATAATGATACCTATTTTCTGTGCCTTATATGAATTGCATGAAGATGTTATTCATATTTCTGAAATACATGTGAGAATTAGTCAAGGTTAGATATTAGGAAAAGTACAATGGGGGTGTTCTCAAGCCACAATGAAGATGCTTTATTCGCTTAGACTTTGAGAATTCTCTGTGCTGAAAAATGAAGAATGAAAAAAGATCCTAATATGGATTAAATTTGACGAAATATTTATGTGACAAACTGGATCAAGAATATATAGCTAGTGGGAAGCAGCCGCATAGCACAGGGAGATCAGCTCGGTGCTTTGTGACCGCCTGGAGGGATGGGATAGGGAGGGTGGGAGGGAGGGAGACGCAAGCGGGAAGAGATATGGGAACATATGTATATATATAACTGATTCATTTTGTTGTGAAGCTGAAACTAACATACCATTGTAAAGCAATTATACTCCAATAAAGATGTTTAAAAAAATAAAAAAAATAAAAAAAAGAATATATGTGATTTGAATAACATATGGCATTATAACTTACTTATTAAAATGTTCATTTAATAAAATTTTATCAAGCATCCTGGCACTAAATCAGACATTAGGGATACCTTATGACACAGAACCTCTCCTAAAAAGACCACATACTGGATATAAGACAGTAAATGACTCTGGGTAATGGCACATGTAAATGTGGTGGTATTTGGGATATTTTTCACATTAATGCATCAAAACTAGTGATTCTTAAAGCACTGGCTAGGAGCTTCAGAGAGCATTCACCTTAATAGTGGACATTTATCTAGAGAGTTTACATTTATCTTAAATATGTTTTTCTACAGTATAACTTACCTTACTTAGTTATTCTTTTTCTACACTTGTGAGTTGAATGTTTAATTTCTTTTTTATTCATTCATACGTAGAAATAAAAATATTAAAGAACATGAATTTGTCTCTGGACAGCATTTTGTCCACATTCCATATAATGTTTTTACTATTTAGTGCTGTCAGTATTATGTAATAAATGCTCTATAATAATAATTTTTATTAGGTGATCCTATTAAAATTCCAAAATAATAATCAGCCTACGCTTCAAGTTTTGCTCTCAGTATTCAGCTAGCTTACATAAGCAGATTTGTTTGTGTAGCCGTTTCTTTTGTCTTTGTCATAAAGTCCAAGTTCCTCATATGGACTGCTGTATATTTGACCTCTGAACTAGGAATAGTATTTTATAGATGCTCTATTGAGTTCTTCCTAGTCCACCCACACACAGGCTTCTACCATTTAAACAGTCTTTACAACAGGCTTCTACAAACTGATTTCTGCCAGACTGAACAGTCCTTAGGACAGATCCCTCCAAACAATAATAACAGATTTATTTATTTGGGTTTGGGGAAGAGAAAAGAAATAGAACCAAATACCTACCCTTCATTCTCCCTTCCAGAGTCCAAAGGAGGATACCCCCATGTATTGGCATTCTCCTCCATGGGATGGATGGGAGAATTCTGAATGTGATATTATTGGCCTTTCTTGGCCCAGAGCTCAGTTTTGCAGTTCCCCCCATTTCCTGTCCCCGGGAGAGATGAAAGAGTAGCATTGAGTCTCCATGCAGCACATCCAAACGCTGTGGCTGGAATCCCAAACTCTTAGCCTCAGTCCTTTTATCACACTGCCCCGCTCCTCCCAGCAAAGCGGGCTCATCACTGATCCCTCTCTCTTAACCTTGTCCCATGAGGTATGGGGGCTTTTCTCTTAGAGCTTTTTTTTCTCTACCAAAGATCTAGTTGTAGAGAAGTGAAATTCTAATTATTATTGCCACAACTGTTTTATCTCATTTAGGAGAAGAAAATTTAATAAATGGAATTATTCTTCTAGCTAGATCTTACTGACCAATATACGAAGTTATTTTTGATTCTTGCTGTATTTTAGGTCAAAACATCCTTGCCGTATGAACTCTAAACACACTAAGTGGGATGTTTCTCTTTCTTTGGCCCTGGGACAGACTTCATAATAATATTTTGTGCAAAAATCCACATATACAGGTGGACATTTTCTTTTCTTTTTTCATTCCTCAAAGTAAGATGAAGGATTTTTCTTTTAATCTGCACAAGAACATGATTGAAATTAAATTTCTTAAAAATTACATAATTGGGGCTTCCCTGGTGGCACAGTGGTTGAGAGTCTGCCTGCCGATGCAGGGGACGCGGGTTCATGCCCCGGTCCAGGAGGATCCCACATGCCGCGGAGTGGCTGGGCCCGTGAGCCATGGCCACTGGGCCTGTGCATCTGGAGCCTGTGCTCCGCAACGAGAGAGGCCACAACAGAGAGGCCCGCGTACTGCAAAAAAAAAAAAAAAAAAATTAGATAATTGTCTCCTTCTATTTCATAAAATTTTGCACACTCCTTGGAGCACTCTTTTTTTTCCACTTCACAGCTTCTTCGTTCCCATCATACAAAATGATCCTAAATGATGCTAAAAGTCTCAGATTGCTTCCTAACCCCCATTCCTCTACCCCCCCAATTAAATCCATCAATATATTCAGCTGAATTATAAATGTTGGAACAATCCTTTTGTTATTGAGGGATATTGAAGGAGCAGTATTTTAGTAGCTCTGATTAATCAACATTAAATGAACCTCGTTTACCCTTGTCTTGACTTGGCTTCTGACCTGTTCCAGTGACAAAGTGCCCCCCCTTTGTCACCAATAGCTGAATATCAGACATATTGACCCATCGCTGAGTATTTACCTGGATAACCTACTCATCCTTTCCAGTTATCATCGTTTCACTTGTCCATTCTCTTATGTACTGTCAGCCCTCCATATCGGTGGTTGGTTGAATCCGATGCAGAACTCACAGATACAGAGGGCTGACTATACTATGCCATTTTATGTAAGGGACTGGAGCATCTGCAGATGGTATCGATGGGGGTCCTGGACCCAGTACCAAAGGATAACTTCGTTGGCATCCTATCTACTATCTCTTCATTAGTTCGATGGTGGTTTCTCCCTGTCTACTCAGTCTTCCTAAGGCAAACTGTCATCCTGCCCAACTCTCTGCCCCTCACCTGCCTCCATTTTCTCCATTATCATGTTGTCACTGACTTTCTCCTGAGATATCACTTGTTTACCCCCTTTAGAGCTTCCCTTACATCAAGGATCTGTCTGAAATGTCATCTATTACCTGCCACCATACTATTTTACTAGTAGGAATATTGGAAACTACTCTGAATATTTATCAGATGTTTTTAACATAACCCTAAATTTGATGGACTACTTCTAAAGGTCCGTTAGAAGGGAAAGCCAAACCACAGAGGAATAAGTAAGTTCATAAAGATTCTCAGTGTCCTTATTTATCATAGGAAAATAATTAGACAATTCCAGCAACAAAGGAATGTTTAAATAAAGAATAATAAATTGTCTGATGGACATTAATGCAAAAGAGAGAGTGCTGTAATAATATGGAAACATCTTTACACTAAATTAAATTATCTAATTTAAATAAAGTTAATTTACTATAACTTAGTGGTAACTTTTAAAAAAAAGCAGAATTTATTGTCTAGAATGTGATGATCATTAAGTTTTTAATTTTTTTTTAACTTATGCATGGAAGCCAAGACTAGAACAAAAAGAAGCAATAATATAAACATGGCTGCTTGACTTTCTGTCACACTAATAATCTTCGTTTAATTTTTCTGCATCTTCTAAATTTTCTCTAATGATTGGTGTGAAAAGCAGCTTCTAAGATGACCTCGATCCTTCCTACCTCTGGAATGTACAGCTTTCTATAATCCCCTCTTCCTGAATGTGGGCAGGACTTGTCTCTAAGCAATAGAATATAGCCAAGATGATGGGTTGTCACTTTCATAAGATCACAAAAGATTTTGACTTCTGTCTTGCTAGCAGACTTTCTCTGTCACCTTGTTGACTTTCATGCTTTGATGAGCAAGCTACTATGTGGGAGAAGCCCATTGTGCCAGGAACTGAGAACAGCTTCCAGTCAGCAGCCCGTGAGGGACAGGGGGCCTCAGGCCAAATATTGTAAGGAAACAAAGGCTACCACACCACTGACTGAGGTTCACAGTGGATCCTCCCTCAGTCGAGCCTTCAGATGAGATCCTGGGCTGAGGCTTTGATTGGAGCCTTGTTAGAGGACATGAAACAGGGGACCCAGCTAGGCTGTTTCCAGATTCCCACCCCACCCCTGAAAAACTGAGATAATAAATGTGTGTTATTTTAAGCTGCTAAGTTTTGGAGTAATTTGCTACATAGTAATAAATGACTAGCACATGAAAGTATTATTTTAATAAACACAGCAGTAAATGTCTTTTTAAAAAGGACATTCAAATAAAAAATGAATTTGAGATGCTAAAGGACTTTGTGAATGTTTCCTGTACAATTACCCTTAGAAGCTGACCGTTTGCCCTAGGCAAGAGGGAAATGGAAAGGGTGCAGGTGTCATCACTGCATAGCACAGAATATTTGCACAAGCTCACAGGGGGAAGGGTCACTGTGAAAACTTCAGCATTTGGGTTTTTATCCTTCTGCACTCCTACAAGACTGAGTAATCTGGAAAAAAGAGCATTCATCCTGGAATTAGAAACCTGCTTATAAAAGTAGTTACTTTGAATATATTTGGGAAAAATCTTCAATTTTCTGTAATGGTTTACCCCCCAGGAAAGAAGAAAAAGGAGGTACTGTGACACTGAAGGTTTCTTTTCTCCACCTCATAAGACGTAATGGAATTAAAAGGCTTTAAAGCTGACCATGTGATATTATCTGTACAGATAATATCAGATAACAGGCTGTACAGAGCAGCCTGTCAAGAATGGTGACCTTCTACTCTCTACCTCTGGGGCCTCACCCCTGGAGGACCACCTGAGAACTACCTTCAGGAACTACTCCCTGAAAGTAATAGTGGTAGAACGGGCAAGGAATGTTCATCCTTGATCGCTGACTACTTTAGCCAGGAGAGAAGATATTATAGTGGGGGAAGGAGTAAGAAATTGCATCCAGGTGAGCATTCTGTATGGCTTTGTATGTCAGAATTTTCCAGAGCCAGGCATTCTCAGCTTTTGAAACTATATGTGTAATTATGTATGTGTTAAGGTTGAGCAGGCATTCAAAGAGGAGGGAGAAAACTCATAAGTGGCTGAGTGGACCTAAACACAGAAAGGGGGATGGGGCTCTGGTCCTTCTGTGTATTAATTCTCCTCCTTCTTCCTCCCATTCCTGCCCCTACCCTACCCTGAGTAAGTTTCTCCTTCCAGCAGAGCATTGACCCCTCACTGGAGCTGTATCCACTCCAATGTCCATCACCACTCCGCTTCCTAGTGGAGAACTCATTCTCAATCATACCATCATTTGGCTACAACTCTTGAAGCACAAACATATGGACCTTCCAGTAGAAGGAAAACAGCAAATATACCTCTTTCTAGAGATATGATTTGCGTTCTGGAGACACAGTTTGTTCTAACATACAAGGCAGATGGGAAATACATACTTAGTGCCTGCCTGAGTCACCGACATTTAGATGTTTGCTCTCAGCAGTTGTCACACTATAGCAAAAATGCGTCACGTTGCAGGAGTGTGTGAGGAGCAGTTGAGGATTAATAATCAGACACTCTCAGAGCCCCACAATGGATTAAAACCAAAAATCAGAGATATAATCTCATTTCTACAAACATTGCTTATAAATGATGTGTTAATTTTTTTCCCCCCTCCTCTGGTTGACTTTGTAGTAGTCAGCTTAGGCTACCATAACAGAATACTATAGACTGGGTTGTTTAAATAATAGATATTTATTTTCTTACATTTTTGGAGGCTGGAAGTTTTAGATCAGAGTACCAGTATGGTTGGTTTCTGTTGAGAGTTTGAGAACTCTCTTTCTGGCTACCTTCTCACTGTGTCCTCACATGGTGGAGAGGGAGGGAGGGAGGGAGGGAGAGAGAGAGAGAGAGAGAGAGAGTGTTGTTGGGGGGGAGGAAGGTTGGGGGGCTTGTGGGAGGGGGTAAGCTTTCTGGTGTCTCTTCTGATAAAGGCACTAATCCCATTATGAGGGCCCCACCCTCATGACCTCATCCAACTCTAATTACCACCCAAAAGGCTCCATCGCCAAATACCATCGCTGGGGGTTAAGGCTTCATCACATGAATTTTGGGAGCACAAAAACATTCAGTCCATAGCAGATTTATCGTCCCCTCTGTATTTTTTCCATACCAACTTTTAAGTACCTGTTTTCTAGACAGTAAAGTTCAAGCTGTTCTTTGTAGAGTATCTCCTATGTGTCACAGAATTTTGACATTTAAAGAATGATTTCTGGTAGTTGTGATTGCATTCAAACTTTTAGTTTGTAGGAACGCAGAAGCAAAAAAAAAAAAAGTAGATCGTATAGCATTAAACCTTTAAAATAATATCTTTAAAAAATAATACTGATAAAAAATGCTGCAATGCAGGCAGGGATCATGTATTCAAATATAGTTTTAAGGGTTAATAAA
The DNA here is from genome assembly GCF_963455315.2 of Globicephala melas. Classification (NCBI taxonomy): domain Eukaryota; kingdom Metazoa; phylum Chordata; class Mammalia; order Artiodactyla; family Delphinidae; genus Globicephala; species Globicephala melas. The sequence continues at coordinate 53,241,354 of NC_083331.1, forward strand.
ATGTATTTGGCACAGAGCAACATCAAACTGTAAAGCTACACTCTCTTAAAAATCCCAGTTACCTTATATACGAACATTTACGCTGAGTGGCCTGAAATAAGGTCATTATACCCTGATGCTTTCACAACCTTCTCCTTTTCTTTATAACAAGTGCTCACTATTATGGGAAGAATGCCTGCCTTTTCTTTGCAGCTTTGCAGAGCTTTAAGGAAGCAGGGTTTTTAATCACACTCTTTTCTTGCTTGCACTTCTGACTTCTCTGAGTTGGCAAGAGAATTTTAAGTTCATCTCCGAGATAGCATCACTCTTTAACCTTGGACAGTTTAAAAGTCTCTACCAGGGCATTTCTAGGCATTTTATTGCTTCATTCCTTTATTCTCATGTCAAGGATAAGTGGACTTGAGCCAACAAACAAAATTAGAGCAGAGCCCTTACTCTATTTCCAGATCAGCTAAACCAATTAATACAATTTAATTAAAACTTATTTTCTTTCCTCTCTGCAGAAGGGGCTCAGAGAGCAGCTGTTGCAACTGGGTTTTCAGAATGTGGTTCCAGCTTCATTTAACTCTTAAGGGACATTTTCCAAGTGAGACGTTACAGGCATGTGACACTACTAATTGATTTCACTTTAAATTTCCCGTGTAATACCTCTTCAAACTATATATGTTCTTCATCAAAAAGGGGAAAGTTTATTTCATTCCTACTTTTTTCCCCCTTGGGATTGAATGCTTTAGTAGTACTTGTGCCGACAGTGAGCTACTCATAGTTGGCAGGTCTCAACCAATTCATTTGAACAAATGTAAAAGACACCTGCAACAATGAGAAAAGTCCTCTATCACAACACAGGATGTATTTTTTTTATTGAAGTATAGTTGATTTAGAGTGTTGTGTTAGTTTCAGGTGTATAGCACAGCGATTCAGTTATATGCTCGCACGCGCGCACACACACACACACACACTCTCTTTTTCATATTCTTTTCCCTTATAGGTTATTACAAAATATTGAGTATAGTTTCCTGTGCTATACAGTAGGTCCTTGTTGGTTATCTGTTTCATATATAGGAGTGTATATATGTTAATCCCAAACTCCTAATTTATCCCCCCACCTGGATGTATTTTTACCTTGAATGGAGTGAAAGTTTGTAACAGTAATAGTTCCCACTTTCCCCTGTAATATTTACCTCGAGCATTCCTACAAGTTATATGTATGATATTGATAAAACAGTCTCTGATTCATTGGGATGTAAGAGAAATCCAGCAAGAGCTTCCCTCTTCCCTTGGATCCCCACATTTACCTTGGGTTTCTAGAGGTCCGTCCTGGGGTTCAGCCTGAACTCTGGGGACAGAGTTCAATTCCCTTCTCAAAAGTACACAGTTGTAACTTACTTTATTGCTCTTCTCTTCCACTCCTTTTTATGCCTCCTTAGACCATGAAATCTTTATTGAGGCTAGGGCAGAAACAGTTGCTTTTACTTTGTATCAGTTAGAACTGAGTTTGATTGCAAGTAACAGAAACTCCACCAGAGGTTTAAGGGGCTTATATTGCTCATGGAAGTCTGGGGAGGAGTAGACTAAGCTGATACAGTAGCCAAGACCACCACATGGGACCCAGGCTTTCCTTTTTTCTTATCCACCAAACCTAATGGATAGCCTTCAACCTTATGAATATAGAACAATTCTAACAATTCACTCACCCCATCTACGTTCCAAGAAGGAACAAGGGAAAGGAAACAGACAAAAGCCTTATGCCAGCAAAGTCTGTCTTACTTTTTCCTGGAAGCCCCTTTTAGTGATTTGTTCATACTTCTTTTGGACTTCAGGTAAGTACAGAGGAATCCGGAAGGATAAGCATCTTATCTTGACACGGTGATTCTTACAGTAAAAAAGAAGATGAAAGTATATACATTTGGTGGACAACTAGTTATATCTGCCAAAGTCTACCCCTATGGCTACCCCAAATCCATATATACATTTATTGTAGTAACCTGCCCCTTAGGGAACATTGTAAAATGTGTGACGACATTTCTACTTGTCCAGATGACTGGGGAAGGGCAGTATGTTCAAGTAGTATTTGCCATCTAAGAGTGTTGTTAATTGTCCTGTAACCTGTGGCATATCCTGAATAACAGAGAATTATCTCACCCAGAATCCCAGTATTGACTCCCATTGGGAAACACTTTCAAATGCAGGAATGCTACTCTCCTGAAAGGGGATATTATCCTGAATTTATAATTGTTCTTCTTCTAGGTCAAATAAAAGACATTCTGGGATTGTTTAACTTTTACTAAATGTAACGTCTCATTAACCAGTAATCTAGTTTTCCACTTGCAAAACCTCCAGTATACAATGGTGGAGTAGGAACAGCATTAGCTGCAACAAAAATTTACATGTGGAAAAAAAATGAAGTCCATGACTCAGGACATATATCAGATCCTGCCGATAAGAACTGCAGCTCTTGTTTGACTCAGCTGGTCGCCCCAGTTTGGGTACTTTGGGAGATCTCTCTGGTCTGTCATCCTTCACTGCAATATTGAGCCCTGGGGTAGGTAGGAGTGTACCTTCAGGTACATGTGCTTTTAGTGCAGTTCAGAGTCCAAGGATTGCTTTGGGGGTAGAACAGTCACAGGCAGATATTGTCCTGTCCCAGGATGTTTGTTTAGATGAGATAGTCTCTCAAAATTTAGTAGGCTTTCAGGCTATTTGCTCCAGTCAATTCTCTGACTAACAATAGCCAAGGATCTTAGGTGGGCGTAGCTTTATGCATTAAGTCTTTTATCTACTGGTTTCTGTGACCTGACCATTTTCCTAAAGTCCTCCTGGTCAGTGCCTTGAGGTAATTGGAAACAACCTTGGATGGGGATACAAACATTTAGAGTAACAATTTATTTTTCTAATACTTTCTCCCTGTATTTGGCAGAGAATTTTTGTAGAAGGGTTGTGGGCAAGGCCCAAGGTACCAATTTAAAGCCGCCTCTTCTAAGCCGTCCTCTGTTTAAGATGGAGAAGAACTTGGCTTGTTCTATCTTTGAAGGTTCAAACCATAAGAGTTTCACTCAACTTCGTTTCCAGGTCATTTGCAGGAAGTGCGTCTCTCAGCCAAGTTAGTTAATCCGTCTCTGCTTGCAGATGGTCTAATCATAGTCTGAGCTCATTTAGCTCTTGTAGGACTTGGCTCAAAGAGGAAAAAAGAAAGAGTAGATCCCACCATTCTTAATTGTTCCCACCACTTTCCCTAACACAACAGCCTTGGTTTATACATGGCCAATACCCCACATGGTAACAGTTGAACAAAATGTTTTGTTATGATCATTTTGTAATATTTTCTATAGAGACACCAAGAAGATAATTCAGTCTTTTTCTCCTGCAGTGTTGATTTTTTTTTTAATTTATTATTATTTACACTTTAGATAAGTTTTTTTCAGTTGCACAACATGGTGTTGATAATACTGCTTAAACATTTAGGTTTGTATCAAGTTTGGAAACTATCAAATTTCTGTCACATATGAACTGTAGACTTAGAGGGCATTTCAAGTATTCTTGTGTAGTGATTCATTTAGCTGGAGACACTCATTAGGTGACAGGCTATGGATGTGATCACGTTATTACTCTGGGTGCAGTGGCACAGTAGGCAGTGGGAGTGCTTACACCAGGACAGCTAGCAATGACTTAACTGTACACAGAAGTGACTGTAAGCCATAATGCCATATCCCCCAACTTGCCCAACCCCCAAAATGTTAACTCCCACTTGGGAGGGAAAGCGGGGAAGGGCAAGTGTTGTGAACTTGACAGGAGATGTTGGAATAAGAAATGGCAGCCAACTGGGGTTGAAATGTCTTAATTTTGCAAATTTTAGAAACCTTACGAATATAGCACATCATTTGCAATCACGTCCAGTATAGTTCAGTTATTGCTAGCTGTCCTGGTAAAGGAACACTCCTATAGCCTTCTGCGCTGGTTCACTTAGAGGAATAACATTATGACATTTATGATATATCTCTTATGTAACCCCAATTAAATGTCTCTACACAAAAAAACCTGAAATGCGTTCTAATGGCTTGCTAAGGCCTCTCACACAGTTGGGTAAGGCCTGAAGTTAAGCTCCATTAGTGGCACAGGAAATCCTTCTCTGGTAAACTATTATCAAAGTAGAGTCTAACAAATCACTAGGCAATCACCAAGTAAAACTAATCAGAAAGTCACACCTCCTGATTGCTCTGCAATCACTCTGCTTATGACAGCCTTTAAATAAGGGAGGATGAATAACTTGCAATTTTGTGTATGTCTCATAAAATGTCCTTTATTTGATAGGGATTTTTGTTATATTTTAAGTTATAAATTTGCTACCTTAGCTAAGTAAATGTTTGGCTTTTAATTTTTTTTAATTTCTTCTTTTCTTTTTCTTTCTAAAAATTTTATTTTCTTTATTACAGATTCAAAGGCAAACAAATGGTAAAAACCATGTCACAGTAATACACGGAAGCAATCAGGAAAGTACAAAGCTTAACAAACTAATTGAACCTTAGGGTAGAGAAAGCTCTGTTACACCCAGAAGCTTAGCTTTGAAGGAAGTTAATACTTCTTCAACAGTTGTACTAAGAACATTAAAAATACTTTTGCCCAGGAAGGGTATCAACACTTTAATCTACCTTACACTGATAAAAAGAAAAACACACAGCAGGGAGGCAGCAGGGGCCGGTTTTCATGAAGCCACAGAAGGTAGAAACAAAATGTTCTTTGTCTGGAGAATATTGCACCTGCATTAAATTTACCGCTGACATCTCTTCGTAGAAATTTGATTTTTCTCCCATTCCCCCACCTCTGATTGTTTTCAACACTGAAGAATGTGAAGCATGCCAGTTGTCCTCCTTGTATTTGCAACATTTCTGTTTTCAGCTATGAAAGAGAACAGGGCTACCTCACCCCCTGGCCATCAGCACGTCATTTCAGCAATGCACCTGCACCCGTAACACGACACTGTACCATGCAGAGTTTCATACTTCTGTGACAGACACAAGAGATCAATTTCCTGCCTCTTGGGCCTCAAAGTTTGGGTCCTGTTCTGACAAGGAAGGTCTCTTTCAAATAACCCTAACTACTAAGGGCAGCTCAAATAGAGATGAAAACTTTTAGAGGAGTTGTGATATCGGTATCATAGAGGGAGCAACTTCTGACCATATGACCAATGACCATAGGCACAGTGATTGTGGGGTATTTCTTAAGGGGAGGGGCATCCATAACCTCAATGTCCCTAGAGTGGGTTGACTGACATTTTATGTTTTCTTAATATTCCATATAGTTGGAAATAATGTAAGTGCGATGGATAACATGTAGTATGGGTTTTGTTCAGAAATTACTTTACCTGTGAAAGCATTATATATTATAAATTAGTTCAGCTTTGTTTCTTATGTTTAGGCCCTTTTAGCTTTCTGTCAGCCATTGTAAAGGCAGAGTTTATCCCACCTCTGTACCTTGTGCTCACCTCTACTATTGCACCTGTAATTCTGCGTGGCAGTTATTTAGCTCTCATCTCCTTTCCTGTGTGTGAGTTTCCTAGGACAGAGCCAGGCTGTATTCCCAGGTTGCCAGTGCTTACACCTGCATCTCCATCTTGGCAAATCCCTATTAAATGTTTGGGTTTTTTTAATGTATTAATGGATTGTCAATCACGTTCGTCACCTCCTGGGAAATCCTGAAGGTACAATAGTATATACTTCATATTGAAACTATGTCAGTTTGGTCTTGACTTAGAGCTCAGAAATTTATCTTTTTTTTTAAATCTATTTTTTAAATTGAAGTATAGTTAGTTGATTTACAATGATGTGTTAGTTTCAGGTATACGGCAAAGTGATTCGGTTATGTATGTATTCTTTTTCAGATTCTTTTCCCTTACAGATTATTATAAGATATTGAGTATAGTTCCCTGTGCTATACAGTAGGTCCTTGTTGGTTATCTATTTTATATATAGTACCGTGTATATTTTAAGCCCAAACTCCTAATTTATTCCTCCCCATCCCCTTCTTCTTTGGTATCCATAAATTTGTTATCTATGTCTGTGACTCTATTTCTGTTTTGTAAAGAAGTTCATTTGTATTGATTTTTTTTTTTTTTAGATTCCACATATAAGCAATATCATAGGATATTTGTCTTTCTCTCTCTAACTTACTTCACTTAGTATGAGATCTCTAGGTCCATTCCTGTTGCTGCAAATGTCAGTATTTCATTCTTTTATGGCTGATTAGTATTCAGTGTGTGTATGTATATACCACATCTTCTTTATGTGTGTATATTAGTAAACTAGTGTGCATGTATATACCACATCTTCTTTATCCATTCATCTGTTGATGGGCATTTAGGTTGCTTCCATGTCTTGGCTATTGTAAATAGTGCTGCTATGAACGTTGGGGTGCATGTATCTTTTTGAATTATAGTTCAGAAATTTATCTTGAGTTGGGTAAGAAGAGAAGAAAGTGGAGGAGGAAAAGAAGGAGCAGAGGAAAACGAATTGTGTTATCTTAGAGTCAGAAGGCCTGGGCTCCAAAGATGGCTCTAACACCTGCAAGTTATGTGACTTTGAGAACTGACTTAATACCTAAGCATCATTCTCCTTACTGAAAAATGGGGATACTAATAGCATCTCGGGGATTAAATGAGACCATTAATGTACAATGCTTAGAAGTGCTTCTTCCGGGCTTCCCTGGTGGCACAGTGGTTGACAGTCTGCCTGCCGATGCACGGGACACGGGTTCGTGCCCCGGTCCGGGAAGATCCCACGTGCCGCGGAGCGGCTGGGCCCGTGAGCCGTGGCCGCTTAGCCTGCGCGTCCGGAGCCTGTGCTCCGCAACGGGAGAGGCCACAACAGTGAGAGGCCCACGTACCGCAAAAAACAAACAAACAAAAAAAAAGAAGTGCTTCTTCCAGAGGAAAAATTCAGTAAAAATTAGCAGTTGGTACTAGCAGGGTAAGAAAAAACTTTGGCTTCAGCTTATCAAAGGTGTTATCATCATATCATAATTTAAAAGAAAGTTCCAAAAAGGCAGAGGCACAATTAGGAAGCCTTAAGTTAGAAGATGTGCCTTAGGCCACCTGCTCTTCCTATCCACTCAGAAATCACCAGGCAGGGTCTGGCTTCTACTCTATAGTTTGCTTTATGAATACCTGCAAACCTCTCTCTGTCACTGCAAATGTGCTCCAGGTTGATTTACTTTTGGCAAAGGGCAGAATTTAAATGGAAGCCTTTTACATGTCATGTCATGGATCTCGGAACAGAAAAAAGAACATCAGTGCAAACTGGTGAAGTTCAAATAAGAACTGTTGCTCATTTAGTAATATTGTACTGATGTTAATATCTTGTTCTTGACAACTATACTATGACTATGTAAGATCTTTACACAAGGGGAAGTGAAGTGAGGGTATAAAGGAACACTTGTACTTTGTTTGCAACTTTCCTGTTAAGTCTAAAATTGTTTTTTAAGTTTGTTTTGTTTAGCTGAGAAATAATCTGCATTAATCATAGAGGAGGCTTCAGCAGATTTTCATTCGTTCTCAAATCACTCACTACAGACATTTGGACACACATGGGCTGACTCTTCTAAGACCTCATGGAGACAGTATCTTGCAAGCACATAAAATTGTAGGGCATTTACGGAGTCCACATGATATAGTTCTCCCCTGAGGACAAGATGATTGTGACGCTAAAAACTAGGAGCTGAGGCGATGCTATTGACCAGGAAAAGCAAAACAAACAGCATTCAAACCCTTCTGATAAGAAATCCCTTTTATCAACTGTGGAAGACCTTAGTTTGAAGCAGATATTTCATTCCATAGACATAGTTAGGCTTTCATACAAATAGGTCAGGTAATTCCTTCCTCAACTATGTGGTATTTTATAAATGGAATGCTTCATACTTTATAGATTCCAGTGATGGTGACTACAAGGCAAACAAACAATTATTTGCATTGTTAAGCAATTCAAAGAAACGACTACAGAACATTTATTCATAAATCCATGATCGACTGAGCAAGCACTATGTAGGAATCTGAATCCCTGCTGCTAGCATATAATGAGATCAGCTCTTTTTCCATGGAGACACTGCTTTCGTGACAGGCTCAGTGTAGGCTTAGGATAGGGAGAGATTGGAGACAGAGGTATGAGGTTACTGCTGGGTTAGGTAAGATAGAATAGGGGCCTTACCTGAAGCAGTGTAAGGAAGGATAAAGAAGATGGCATGAAATTAAGCGATAAGATCACTAGCAAGAGAACAAAGGTATATGATAACCTGTCTCAAATATGACGTGCAATGGAGCAGCAAAGGAAGAAGGAGGATATTGCGTGGGAAGAGAGTGTGGATGTGATGAGGTTGTGTAAGGGAGAAAGGAGGTAGGAAGAAAGGCAAGCTGATAGAAGAGAAAGAGAAAGTACATAATTAAATTTTTAGGCAATAAAAAACAACCTTGCTTACCAAGAATCCTTGGTTTTCCTAAACTTTTCTATTTTTATCTTAGCCAACTCTGAATGACCTCTGTAATACCCAGACAACCACCACCATAATTCTAGGTAATATTGGTCCCAGGCATTATAGTATCAGTCTTAATATAATTTAGACCCTACAGGCCTCTACCACTTTTTTTTTTTTTTTTTCCCTGAGAAAGTTATTAAGATGCAGTCAGTTATCCGGGAACAGTGTCCTTCATTAGCTACAGGATGTTTTTAGGAACTCAGATATACTCAGTCACCAATAAATAAACAAAAGTGGCTGAGTTATACTGATATGAACTAAACTCATGTTACATTGTTGCTGTAACAGTGGTGAGTGGTCATGAAGCAAATTGCTAGCGATAATGATCAGTTTGAGTGGATCCTGTGTATTTAGGATGCAGAAGACAGAAAGTACATGTATTCATTCTTTCAGGAAATATTTATTAAGCCCTACTATGCATCAGGCAATGCCCTAGATTCTGGGGATATAATGGGGAATAGGAAGGACAATATCTCTGTTCAAAAAAAAAAATTGTTTTCACTATAATAAATGTTAGGCAGAAAATAAAGCAGGGTAGATAGAACCTGACCCACCTGGGGAGAGGGGCAGAAGGAGGAGTGCTACTTGATTTAGATGATCAGTTCTCCAAGGAACTGCCATTTGAGCTGAGACCTGGCAGGAGTGGGGGAAATGCTCCAGGTGGAGGCATCCTGTGCTAGTTACAAGCACAAAATCAGAGCCAGACTCTGTGGGTTTGAATCATGACTTCCAATTACCAGCTGTTTGGTCTTGGACAAATTCCTTAGCTTTTCTGTGCCTCAGTTTCCTCATCTATAAAATGGGGATAATAAGGGACTGAATGTATTAAATACTTGAATAAAGTGCTATGTGTGTTTGTTAAATATATACATACATACATACAGTCAGCTTCAGCGTGGGGTTGTGCTTGGTGACAAGTAGTAAAGAAACGTTTTTAAGAGTGTAATTGTTATGCTGAATCTTGAGGTTTGGAGCAGAAACTCTTGAAGCAGAGGCAAGAGTAGATAGAAAAGCTGTTCAAAAACAACTTAGGCTGCTTGGGTACTTAAGTAATTTAGAATAGATAGGGGCTCAGGGGTGTTCCAAGTCAATCTTCTGGTTACCTGTCGCTATATGACAAACTATCCCAAAACTAAGTGCTTAAAATAACTTCTTATTATCTCTCTTGATTGTGGAGCTTGATGGGCTCACCTGGGGGATCTCGTGCAATTGCAGTAAGATGGTATATGAGTCTGGATTCATCTGGAGACTTCTTACCTAGAGGTCTGGCTCCTGGGCTGGAATGGCTGGAACAGCTAGATGTTAGTTAGGTGTCTCCCTTTCCATGAGGCCCTTCCTCGTGGCTAGCTTGGGCTTTCTCACAGAATGGCGGTCTCAGGGTAGTCATACCTTTAACTTGGCAGTTTCCTGTAGAGGGACGGTTCCAAGAGATAGGAAGTGAAAGCTGCTAGTTTCCTAAGGCGTGTATTTGGAAACTGACACAATGAGATTTCCACCATACTTTGTTGGTTAAAGGAGCCACAAACCAGTCCAGATTCAGGGGAATCTGGTTTTTTTTTTTTTGTTTTTCTTTTAATTTATCTATTTATTTATATTTATTTTTGGCTGCGTTGGGTCTTCGTTGCTGTGCACGGGTTTTCTCTAATTGCGGCGAGTAGGGGCTACTCTTCATTGCGGTGCATGGGCTTCTCATTGTGGTGGCTTCTCTTGTGGAGCACGGGCTCTAGGCACGCGGGCTTCAGTAGTTGCACCATGCGGGCTCAGTACTTGCGGTTTGTGGGCTCTAGAGCACAGGCTAAGTAGTTGTGGCGCACCGGCTTAGTTGCTCCAAGGCATGTGGGATCTTCCCTGGCCTAGGGCTCAAACCCCTGTCCCATGCATTGGCAGGCGGATTCTTAACCACTGTACCACTGGGGAAGTCTTTGATTAGAGAAGAGTCAAAGAATGTGTGGCCATTTTGAATCTGCTTCAAGGGGTGATGAGAAGCAGAGCTGTAGACGTGGGGGATGAGAGGCTGCCTATATTCAGGAGGGCCTTGTATGACATTCGATCATGTTCAAAATTTATCTGGTAGGCAATGTTAGAACCAGTTTAGGTTTTAACTATGGAAATACTAACATCCGGATGTTACAGCTGAAGACAAGATAAAACAGATTCCTTTCTTCTAAAGTTGTGGTGGAAACATGAGAACCAAAAGGGAAGGTAAAGATTAATGTAACAGTCTTCAATTCTAAAGGATTATAATGTTCTTCCAGTACTGCTCCCCTGCAGAGAAATTCTCTAATGCCTACAGATGGGTCCTAAGAACAAAGAGATGCAATTGTAACCAGGATGCATTGTGGATAAGAGGTGAGATTGGAGAGAAGGCCTTTTGCCTAGTACTCAGAATTTCTCATTTAGTTTTATTGCTTTGATTTACGCAGAGACTATTTTGGGGTGGGAGACTTAAACGATCTTGGGAGATGGGTGTTGCCTTTTTTTTTTTTTGCGGTACGCGGGCCTCTCACTGTTGTGACCTCTCCCATTGCGGAGCACAGGCTCCGGACGCACATGGCTCAGCGGCCGTGGCATGTGGGATCTTCCCAGACCGGGGCACGAACCTGTGTCGCCTGTATCGGCAAGCGGACTCTCAACCACTGCGCCACCAGGGAAGCCCTTGCCTTTTTTATATAGTGCAATAGTAACTTACCTTAAAGGAGCTGATCTGATTCTGTAGTAATTCATGAGTAACTGGTTCTATGAAGCATGTAGACAGAGTCCATTTTCTATACACACTTACATAAGCATTGATTAACACTTTCTAAACCACCCCCCCACCATGTCTATTTTTAAAATTAGAGCCGAAGAATTTCAAAAGTTGCTCATGGAAGGAGCATTTATAAAGTTATGAAACTTAAAGGCAATCTGACTTTCAACAACAAAATCCCATCTGGGATTGCCACGTGTGCGATTTCTGTGCTAAATGGGAGAATTCTTATTTTATGTGTCGACTTCTAAGTTCCAGGACTAAGTACCTGGTATGGATAACATGTTTCTTTCTTCACCATGAAAAATGAACCACATACCTCAAAATAGTTTCTTCTTCTCTAATCATTTTCCCAAGCCATAGGGCTTTATTTATTCAACAAACACTTCCATCCTGCTCATGATGTGACAGGTGTGATTTGAAGAACTTTCTAAATATTAAGTCATTTTCTCATCATTACTACCTGAGGAGGCCAGAGCTGTTATCATCGTCCTCCGTTTTGTAGATAAGCCATAGAGCAGTTAGGAACACAGGTAGTAAATGACAGGGCTGGGACATGAACCCATACAGCTGGGCTCCAGAGGTCACATTCTCGAACACTAT